>NC_091979.1:114108346-114408346 GCF_044704955.1 Pristiophorus japonicus
GGAGCGAAGGAGGGGAGACAAGAGGGAGCGAAGGAGGGGAGACAAGAGGGAGCGAAGGAGGGGAGACAAGAGGGAGCGAAGGAGGGGAGACAAGAGGGAGCGAAGGAGGGGAGACAAGAGGGAGCGAAGGAGGGGAGACAAGAGGGAGCGAAGGAGGGGAGACAAGAGGGAGCGAAGGAGGGGAGACAAGAGGGAGCGAAGGAGGGGAGACAAGAGGGAGCGAAGGAGGGGAGACAAGAGGGAGCGAAGGAGGGGAGAGAAGAGGGAGCGAAGGAGGGGAGAGAAGAGGGAGCGAAGGAGGGGAGAGAGAGAGAAGAGGGAGCGAAGGAGGGGAGAGAAGAGGGAGCGAAGGAGGGGAGAGAAGAGGGAGCGAAGGAGGGGAGAGAAGAGGGAGCGAAGGAGGGGAGAGAAGAGGGAGCGAAGGAGGGGAGAGAAGAGGGAGCGAGGGAGGGGAGAGAAGAGGGAGCGAGGGAGGGGAGAGAAGAGGGAGCGAGGGAGGGGAGAGAAGAGGGAGGGAGGGAGGGGAGAGAAGAGGGAGGGAGGGAGGGGAGAGAAGAGGGAGGGAAGGAGGGGAGAGAAGAGGGAGGGAAGGAGGGGAGAGAAGAGGGAGGGAAGGAGGGGAGAGAAGAGGGAGGGAGGGAGGGAAGGGGAGAGAAGAGGGAGGGAGGGGGAGAGAGAAGAGGGAGGGAAGGAGGGGAGAGAAGAGGGAGGGAAGGAGGGGAGAGAAGAGGGAGGGAAGGAGGGGAGAGAAGAGGGAGGGAAGGAGGGGAGAGAAGAGGGAGGGAAGGAGGGGAGAGAAGAGGGAGGGAAGGAGGGAGGAGGGGAGAGAAGAGGGAGCGAAGGAGGGGAGAGAAGAGGGAGCGAAGGAGGGGAGAGAAGAGGGAGCGAAGGAGGGGAGAGAAGAGGGAGCGAAGGAGGGGAGAGAAGAGGGAGCGAAGGAGGGGAGAGAAGAGGGAGCGAAGGAGGGGAGAGAAGAGGGAGCGAAGGAGGGGAGAGAAGAGGGAGCGAAGGAGGGGAGAGAAGAGGGAGCGAAGGAGGGGAGAGAAGAGGGAGCGAAGGAGGGGAGAGAAGAGGGAGCGAAGGAGGGGAGAGAAGAGGGAGCGAAGGAGGGGAGAGAAGAGGGAGCGAAGGAGGGGAGAGGAAGAGGGAGCGAAGGAGGGGAGAGAAGAGGGAGCGAAGGAGGGGAGAGAAGAGGGAGCGAAGGAGGGGGGAGAAGAGGGAGCGAAGGAGGGGAGAGGAGAGGGAGCGAAGGAGGGGAGAGGAGAGGGAGCGAAGGAGGGGAGAGAAGAGGAGCGAAGGAGGGGAGAGAAGAGGGAGCGAGGGAGGGGAGAGAAGAGGGAGGGAGGGAGGGGAGAGAAGAGGGAGGGAGGGAGGGGAGAGAAGAGGGAGGGAGGGAGGGAAGGAGGAGAGAAAAGAGGGAGGGAGGGGGAGAGAGAAGAAGGAGGGATGGAGGGGAGAGAAGAGGGTGTGGGGGGGCAAGGGTGCCCGAGCGGAGCGGGAGCTTGGGGGACGGTGTGGGGGAGGTGCGGACAGCGGCAGACAGCGGAGCGGGAGCTTGTGGGGTGGGGGTGAGAGTGCCAGAGGGAGCGTGAGCTGAACGGGAGGAGGGGGGGGGGGGGGGGGGAGTGGTGTGTGCCGGAGCCACAACCAGAGCAGGAGCTGGAGGAGGGAGGTGCAGTCTGATCTTCACCACCCCAGTGAGCCCATTCGGCCAGGGCACGAGGCGGCGTGCTTCGGGCCCTCCCACACAGTTTTGGGCGCCTGGAGCTACTGCACATGCGCGCACACTGTAGCGTGCACGTGCAGAGGTACCGGCACTGTTTTCACCACAGGTACCTGGCTCTGCCTCCCACACCTCGTGCTGCGCTGCGCCAAGGGCCTGGATCGACCTGAGGGAGTGGAGAATACCGAGGCAAGTTTTCGGCGCAGTTTTGAGCGCAGAACTCAGGCGTGGATCGCGGGGCTGCGCCATTCTAGGCGCGGCCCGAAACTTGACCCCATTGTTTCCGATGACTGACGAGTTGATAACCAGAGGGCATCGATTTAAGGTGATTGACAAATGAACCAGGGTGACATGAGGAAAAATTATTTTACGCCATCGCATGGTTAGGATTTGGAATGAACTGCATGATAGGGTGATGGATAGACTCAATAGTAGCCTTCAAAAGGTAATTGGACAAATACTTCAAGGAGAAAGAATTGCTGGGATATGGGGAAAGAGCACGGGAGTGGGACTAATTGGATTACTCTTCAAAAGAGCTTGCGCAGACTCGATGGATCAAATGGCCTCCTTCTGTGCTGTACTATTCTATGAAGCCTAAACAACATACATCACATCAGTTCTTGCATTACCATGAAATCAACTACATATAGATGCAGGTGCAGCGTTGAGAATCCAGAACCTTCAGGACCGGGTACGTTCTGGATTCCGGGCTTTCGATCATCTTTCTGATATCATGAACCTGGAAACACCCGAGCCCAGGTTCGGGTATTTCCTGATTTCGGGACGGCGTGGGGGGGGGGGGGGGGGGGCGGGGGCAGTCCCCCGTCGAGCGGGGCCCCGCCGATGAGCTGCGCGGGCGGGGGCCCCGCCGGGGAGAAGCTGCGCGGGCGGGGGCCCCGCCGTGGAGGAGGCCCCGCCGTGGAGGAGCTGCCGGGGAGGGGTCCCCGCCGTGGAGGAGCTGCCGGGGAGGGGGCCCCGCCGTGGAGGAGCTGCCGGGGAGGGGGCCCCGCCGTGGAGGAGCTGCTCGGGCCAGCGGGGCCCGCCATGGAGGAGCTGCTCGGGCCAGCGGAGCCCGCCATGGAGGAGCTGCTCGGGCCAGCGGGGCCCGCCATGGTGGTGTTGGGGCGGCGGGTCTCGTCATGGAGGAGCTGTTCGGGCTGGTGGGCCCCATGGTGGAGGGGGTGTTCAGGCGGGCCGGTGAGGAAGCCCCAAGCTAAGGGCAGCGGCAGCGAGCGGGGTGAGCCGAGGCTTGAGGTCGTGCAGCGGCAGGGCCCCAAGGTAAGCGGGTCTGGATTCCAGAACATTTTATGGATCGGTCCGGAGTCCGGATTCTGGAACTCCGGATTTTTGACAGTGAACCTGCAATACAATGTGTAGCCCCATTTATACTTGATCTATGGATTCTCATTTGTTGCAAAACTGCAGCTAACCTCTCAAAACTTGTTAAATATAAATTGAAGAATTATTTACTTGAATTATGCTTTTCCACATACAGTTAAAACATGCCCGCTTTCAACTTTGGGCTACAAAGCAGGAATTTCACATCAGGATGGTATAGATGGTTATGAAAATTCTGCATTTTCTATGGATATGGAAAATGAAGATTAACAACACATTTTAATATTGATGACACAGAAAATGAATCTGGTGGGCGCTGGAAGATTATATTCTTTTGGCAATACTGATTGAAATCAGTATCGGGTGTTCAACAGGAATGATGTCGACTTTTTTTTTAATTTAACCAGAAAATATTATACTGTATTTGATTAAAATATAGTAGTTTGACTGAATTTATGTAGTGTGCCAAGATCTATACCTTTTATTCTTATTTCGGCCAATTATTCCATTTTCAAGTGAAATAAGGCCAAGCAGCACAGTAAGCTTATTGTCGAAGGGTTACAGATCTGAAACGTTAACTCTGTTTCTCTCCACAGATGCGGTTTCATCTGCTGAGATTTCCAGTATTTTCTGTTTTTATTTCAGATTTCAGCATCCGCAGTATTTTGCTTTTGTATTAATATTCAATGACCAAGCAGTTTCTGAAGACAAAGCATTTTGCCTCCAAAATTAAACACTGCAAGCTTAAATTTACTTTGTTCATACAAGCTTAAACAAAATTGAAATCATAGTATCACAGAACGATGCAGCACAGAAGGAGGCCATTTGGCCCATCGTGCTTGTCATTTCTGTAGGGCTAGAATTTCCATTCCATTTCCGGCGGTTTTCTCGGTGATACTGCTAATTTTCAGCAGAAAACCACCCGGCGAAAACTTCCACTCCGTTTCACAAAGAGTTCCACCAGCAGTTTCGAAATATCGCTGGGGAGCAGGCCGCCGGCATGCACCGCCGATAGAGTCACTACTGCCCAAGTTTGGGCTTAGCGGTGACCCGTAGGTAAGATTGAAAAAACTGCCCACGAAAAGCAGCTGGAACTGGGCGGTAGGTAAGTAGCCCTGCAAAGAAAAGTAAATAAGTGTTTTTTTATCATTCTTTTTAAAGTCTTTTACAGCGATTAAGTTAAAAAGGGTCTTGAGAATGTTTTCTAATTTTTTATTTTTTGGAAAAAATAGTGTGTGTGTTTTCCCCCAACTGCCGCCTCGGTCTAAATTTGAGTAATTACCAGCCATTTTGATTAAGAACTGCCCAATTTGCCCAGGATCGTGTTTAACCGTCGAGAATCTGCGTGTAGGATCCATTTTCTAGCCGGGCGTTTTTTTTTTCCTTTTTTTGTGCAATTTTTCGCCGGTGTTAATTTAAGAGTCTTAGCGATCTTTTTGGGTGGCAATCTGGCGGTGGCGGGTTTTATGGAAATTCTTGCTCTATGTCTCTCTTTGGTAGAGCTAATCAATTACAGATAGAGCGCCCGAAATCAGGACTTTCATAAACTAGAACGTTCTGAAAATCGGACACCATGCAGATTGCACGAATCGATGTCTGGAATCCAGAATCCATTCCGAAAACCAGACATTCCCCTGAGAACAGTAACATAAACGGCACACAAATTCCAAACACCAACAGCACAGCACTGCACAGGGAAACCTGTACAAACAACACTCCCAAAAAACAGACACTCTCCAGCACTTCCAAACAACTCGCACTGCGAATCCACGGGCACCCGCAAATCCAAAGAACCAACTGCTGGATTGCTGTTGACTCCTCCTTGTCCCTATCGGCAAAGGAGTCTGAATCAACCCACAGCCGCTGACCCTGTCGGCATCCAGGCCTCAACTCCCCACCCCTATGTCCCCGTCGACATCCAGATCTCAATCCCTCTCTCCCCCCCCCCATCCACTCCCCCCACCGGTATCTGGGTCCAAATTCCCCCATTCCCTCACCCTGCATCTGGGTCTCAATTCCCTTCCCCGCCGCACAGGGCCCGAGTCACCCATAGCATCTGGCCCCGTCAGCTCAGGGGTCCAAATCATCCCTGCAGCCGCTGTCCCCACCATCATCCGATACCGAATCACCCACAGCTGCTGTCTTCGAAATCCGGAAATACCCAAAACTTGGCCCAGAGGTTTCCGGATTCGGGACAAAGGACTTCTGTTCCGAAATCCGGAAAAACCTGAAAACTGGAATGGCCTCAGTCCTGAGGTTTCCGGATTTCGGAGGTTGTACCATAGTCCATTCCCCTGTTCTTTCCCCATAGGCCTGTATTTTTTTTTCCTTCAAGTATTCATCCAATCCTTTTTTGAATATTACTACTGAATCTATTTCCACCACCCTTTCAGGCAGTGCATTCCAGATCACAACAACTCGCTGTGTAAAACAATGTTTCTTGTCGCCTCTGGTGTTTTTGCCAATCACCTTAAATCTGTGTTCTCTGGTTACCGACCCTTCTACCACTGTAAACAGTTTTTCCTTATTTATTCTATCAAAGCCATTCATGATTTTGAATACCTCTATCAACTCTCCTCTCAATTTTCTCTGCTCTAAGGAGAACAACCTCAGCTTCTCCAGTCTCTCCACAAAACTGAAGTCCCTCATCCCTGGTACCAACTTAGTAAATCTTTTCCGCACCCTCTCCAAGGCCTTGACATCCTTCCTAAAATGTGACGCTAAGAATCGAACACAATACTCCAGCTGAGGCCTAACCAGTGTTTTATAAAAGTTTAGCATACTGAGATTATAAACATAATAGTTTTAAACTCTTCAATATAGACAGTAACTACTGTGTAGTGCACTAATACTTGATAAACACCAATAAACCCCAATGATCTGGCACCAATGTTTAACTCATTCAAATAAAAAAACTTTAATGTAGTTACAGGCAACATTCTGTACCCTTGCCAGTAAGTACTGTATAGTTATCAGTACAGTGGCATCAGAATTGCTGCATTACATTATAGGCAAATATGGCAGCATGGTTGTAAATCATCAGGTAGTGGCACAGCAAATGGGAGAATCTAATCAGTTTCCAATTTGAACCTCATCACACAGAAATGCCAGGTGAACGCAACTGCATCTTCCTGTGGAAAGAGAAAAATCAACTGTACCCTTGCCAGACTGCTGCCATCTGCTTCCTAGCAGGTGACCAAAGAATGCCACTAGTTCAGGTGCACGAGCTGACCATTCGCCATCAAAGTGGCATACATTACCCGACAGTGCTTTGAGGAAGTAAAATAGAAATGGATCACTTTCATTGGAGGACAAAATACCTCATGTTTTCAACATTGGCCATTTTCACCATTTTTTTTAAACACTAAGACATATTTTGAAGTATACTTTGACAGCTTTAGGACACCCTTAACTAATTATGTTTATAGCAGGAAAGATATTCAATACATATTTTAGTATAGGAAACAGAAATAAAATTCTTAGAACCTCATGGTTTTTCTGAGACTGCAAGTCTATTTATAGAGGATCCATGATAGGACTCAGTACATTGAAACACACCAAATGAATCTGGGCAGTTAACTCACATCTTATTTATATAACACATTTAACGATTTTAGTCATTTTGGTTTTTTTTATATTACTAAGCCAACAATGACTTTACTTTGTGGGAACTTACCAACTATACAAGATTGCTGCATGATCTAAAATATAAACCATCTATAAAACTTGATGCAATTACAAAGCAGCTGCGTACAATGCCCCTACAGCTGGCTGATGTGCATATTATGGACCAGAAGCAATTAGGAGAGAAGGGATTTTATTTTGTTGTGCATTAAATACTGAAAGAGATCAAGCAGACCCTCGGCTGTGTGTGCTTCGTGTCATACCCATCACACTAGATGGAAATAATTTCTGGTTTTAGAAATAATTCAAAAATAAATTAGCAACCTACAATGCACATGTAGTTTAACATGTTCCACCTTACTTTACCACTCATGGGACCCAAGTTTCCCTAGGAGTTGCTCCGTTTTTTTTGAGCAACTAGATTTTTTTTGGAGTGTCTTAAAAATCACCATTCTGCCCATTTAATTTGCTCCAGTGTAAATCAGTTAGTTAGGGGTTTTTTTAAGTTTAGTTTTTTTTCCAAAAGTGGGCGTTTCCAGTCACTTACACCCGTTTTGGCCATTTAAGCAAAATTAGACAGCTAAAATTTACTCCAAACTAACTTAGAGCAGCATATGTGGCCACTTGAGAAAAACCTTGCGGTGAGTTAAGAAATCAGTGCAGGTAACCAGAGATTGGGGCTGGGGGGGGGGGAAGGGAAGTGAGAGGACTTTGCAAAGCACTAAACACCTTCACAACAACATTAAAGAAGCATAAGTACATTTAAAGCACCAAGCACTAAACAAAGCATTACATTTAAAGCACCAAGCACTAAAGAAAGCACAAAAATAAGCATTCAATAACAAATAAAAAATAAGGAAGCTGAGAGGACCTGCACCTAGCACCAAGATTTACAAAGTACTAAACAACTAGATTAAAAATGGATTGGTAAACTAATAAATACATTATAGCAAGTCCTGTAAATAAGAGTTTTCCAAAGGACATTTTGATGAGCAGGTTTATTCTATCCACTGAAGCACAGTGTGTATTATTTCCTTGCAGAATGTTTTTATATGGTATTCTTGTACCAACAAAGGCACCTTTATCAAAAGGTTACAAGAATATTTTATATGACATTTAAACCATTTTTTTTTAGAATGCTATACTCGAACTCTATGTTTGTTGTTTGTCTTGTTTGGTCTTTAGTTCCAGTCTGACAGGCTTTGCTGTTGGATTTGGCTTACACTATCTCTCAAGATCTAACAATAAAGCTTTGTTTTTTTAAATATTTGCTGTATATGAGCAGATGCAGCTTCTGGTTTGCAATGTTAAAAAAAATGTTTATGGGGAGGGGAATTTAATTTATCCAGAGCAATGTAACTTTTCTTAAATGTGAAGCCATTGAGATAGATTTACATATTTATGATCTAGATTAATTTTATTCCAATTCCATTTTTAACTCTCATCAATTATCTGAAAATATTATAACCCAACATGACTTGCTTGATTTTGGGGTTTTATTTTGGACTGACCATTTATGTTAGACAAAATTATGCACATTCAAGAACTATGTACTCTAGCAATTGTGTCAGAGGATTTCTGCCAACATGCTGATAAAACACCTTAATGGCCAACCCTCAAATACTTTGCAATATGTCAACATAATTTAAATTTTTCTTACAAATACAGATATTCTGGTAGCTAATCTGGCCACCCATGAGGGAGCTCATTCGGCCAGGGCTAGGGGCGGCGTGGTTCGGGCCCCTCCCACACAGCCTGCAGAGCACACGCAGAGATTGTGGGGGCGAGGAGCTACTGCACATTCGTGCGCATGTGCTGAGGTCCCGGTTTTGTTTTCAGCGCCGGGACCTGGCTCCGCCCCCCCCAGTGCTTGTGCTGCGCCACGCCAAGGCCTGCCTGCGACGTTCCAAGGAGCGGGGAGAATTCCTAGGTAAGATTTTGGTGCCGTTTTTAGTGTAGAAAGTCGGCGCACCTCGGGGGGGGGGGGGGGGCGGGGGGCAAACTAGGGCACTATAATTCAATATTTTAAAAAATTGAGGATAACTGTTATTTGCACCTCTCAATAAGTGTCTGTTTTTTGCAGGTGTCTTTTTTTGGGAGTCTCCATTTATACAGGTCTCACTGTACTGAACTCAAGTGATATTCCTCTGAAATAAAACTAAGTTTAAGGCGAAGTAGAGAGTAGGATGGAAGGGACAAAGTAGAGGAACAGAATGATGCAAGTGCACTATAATGTTGTCCTTTCACATTGTTGGACTGTTTGAATCAAACCTTCTGGAATGAAAGATTCATCTCCACGGTCCAGAAGTAAAACTAGTTGGTGAAGCTGCTAACAGGTTCCTAGCAAATCTGTATAAAAGACTCCAAATTTGGCTATCTTACTTGGAGCTTGGTGATCAATCTATTTCTCTCCCAAATTATGAAAGGGATTGATAAACTTTTCAAAGTTTTCATGCTGATGAAAGATTCAAAAATTAAATGGCATAATTTATAAATCTGTCTATTCCTGATAATTTGAAGTCATTTTTCGTACTAACTTGTAGTAAGCAATGTAAATAATACAGCAAAATGGAATTTAGAACTCAAACGTAAGAATTATCAGGAGAATTGAAGTAAGCAACGTCAAGTTAAGAAAAGTAAGGATGTGGTGGGAAGGCAGAGGTCAACTAAAACATACTGCGCCAAATGGCCTTTCCCGGTTTGTAAATGACCTATATAGTGTTTTATTACATCTTAATTCAAATCAGAAAGAGATATACAGTAATAATCTATCACGATCAGCTCTGGCTCAGTGACTGGCAGTCTTGCCTCTGAGTCAGAAGGTTGTGGGTTGAAGTTCCACTCTAGGGACTGGAGCACAAAAATCTAGGCTGACACTCCAGTGCAGTACTGAGGGAGTGCTGCACTGTCAGAGGGGCTGTTCGGATGAGACATTAAACCGAGGTCCCGTCTGCTTTCTCTCCTGTGGGAAGGTAGACAAATCGTCCAAGACTCTTCTTAAACTGATCAAGTACATTCCTTGGTTGGTTATGAAGAGTTGTGATCCTTGGCCTCTCTGAAGACCTGCATAGAGCCCCACATATCCCAGGGCCATAAGCGCTTTGTACGCGTTCCTGGGTTCATGTGGGCTAGCCCAAACAAAGTAGGGGTATTCCCATTCATACTCGTGATAAGTTCCGTATGTATAGAATCAGCATAAGTATGAATGGGAATACCTCAAAAACAAATAAGAACATTTTTTTAAAAAGCATCACATATTTAAAATTAATCAAAATGGAATTTAATTCATTATTTAAAATAAAAGTTTAGGGCTAGAAATTGCCCTCCTCCCAGAACGGGGAAGATAATTCAAATTAAATGAATATTTTCTGGCCGAATCCATGGGATCAAGAATAGAGGGAAATTGGCTTCTTTAACGGTTTTAAATAGTTGCGACAGTGTTTGGGGCGGCTGAGGGGCAGAAGTGCATCGGGAGTGAGGCGGAAGGCGGGCGGTGTCATCAGCACCGCGCTGATGACGTCAGCGCCGCGTCACGCTGACACGTAGCAGCGTCCCTCTCCTTCAGCTAAAGTGGAAGGCAGCTGCAAGCTCTGCAGCCACTTTAGTGGTGGCCACTGGCCACTAGGGAGGTCTTCAGCCGGGCCAGCGGCCTGGTATTCAAGAGGGAGTGCCAGGCTGCCTGGCACTCCCTCTTGGTCGGTCGGACCATCTGCCTGCCTCCAGTCACTAAGGCCTTAGGTAAAAGACCTTAAAGAGAGGGGCAATTTTGGTCTCTTAATTTTTTGAACAATAAATTTACATATGTTTATGGTCTAAAAATAAATACATTATTTAACAGGATTTTAAATGTTTAAATGATTGAAAAAAAAATCTTTTTCTGTACTTTAAAAGTCTTACGTTGATAAAAGCTGGCCTTACGCCTGCTTATATCAATTGTAAGTATTACAAGGGCATTCGCAGGGCCGAAGTTGGGCAAGCAGCCCAACTCTCTGCCCGCGGAGGCCCTTTACTTTCGGTTGGTGTGTAATCTGTCAAGGGGAGTAATAGAATGTAATAACATTCAAAATCCAAGGGAGCAAGAGTCTTGGCAAGGTTAGCTCCAATCGTCTAATAGTTCAAAGTATGAATTATATGCTTTCTAGTATCAATTATTTCCCTTAATTGATGTTAGTGTACAATTGTACAAATTCTTTCTTCAAATAACAGTTTAACTGTAGTATCAAAGTTACCTGTCACTACAGTTCTCAGGTTTCACCTCTGGGGTACATCTAGGGCAAGTTATCTTGTATAGTTGCTTTCCCGGTTCATCAGTTACCTTCTTCCTTTTATAAGTATCTAATTACCACCTTGCATACATTGGCGTCTACTATACTATAACTATAATATGTTTTGAGAACTTGAGCTACTAAGTAAACTATTAGAGTTATCTTGTGAATGCTTCACTTTTCCTTTGATGTAAACAACTTCATATTTTCAAAACATTCATAGAACTTTCCAAAACCTTTAACTTTTCAAGGCACGAGATGTTAGAGATAGAGATAGAGGTAGACAGTCTTTGATGGAGATAATATGCGGCTAGAAGTTCAACTGGGTGAAAAATGGGATGCAAAAATTGTGAACAGTCTGGTAGAGCCCGAGACAGTGGCTAGAATTGGTGGTGATGGTCTGGTGTAGTTTATCTTGGTGGATAAGGGGAAAGGGAGATAGCAGAGGCAATCAAGGGGATGGTCCGAATCTTAGTGACGAAGAAGTCCATGAGCTTCCTGCACTTGTTGGAGGTGAGGGCAGGGGTTTCAGGAGATGGTTAGTAGTGGAGAAAATAAGCAGGGGTTTATCTTTGCATTCTAGGTTGGGGCAGTTGGTATTTGCTGCTCGTAAGGAGGTAGCAACAAGTGCCTCGATGGGGTCTTCAGACAATGCAGAGGTACAGAGGGTAGCTGTAGGCTTATTCAAAGGGGATTCATACCTGGGATGATGACAGGAGAGTAGGAAGGCAGAGGAGTAGCGATAGGTTTGGGTAGGGATTAGGGGAGACAAATTACTCGAGAGGGAAAGTTGGCATGACTGGGTGAAAGATAGGGGCCAAGTGAAAAAAATTGGGAGATAAAAGTAATTGGCTCAGATCCAGAGCAGCAGCCAAAATATGCACACAATTGGACACGATGCATTCCGAACCATTGAACAGAAAGCATCACATCATGAATGTGCCATTGTTATACAATCATAGGAACAGAATTATGCATGTGAATGCCTGTTCCCTAGCAGCTCCCATGATTCTTTTTCGTATGGCAATGAGCAGTGCCAGCATTATTTGAAGGGTTGTAAAGACTCTTGGGGGACCAAAGATTTGCATTACAATTATGGCTATAACACCATTTTACAAGTCAAGTACAATATAGCCCAGCTTGTATTTTAAAGATTATTGTATACTGATATGTCCTGCACATCCTTGTGCTACACAGGGTAATAGCCATGGAACAAGCAGGTTAACAACATCAGAGGAAGAAGATTCTGCCCATGAGACAGAATACTTGCCCACACATGCTCAGTCAGCAAAAGCCGCCTTGCAGATTCAAACTTTTAATTAAGTGCCTTGTATCTCATCATCATCATAGGCAATCCCTCGGAATTGAGGAAGACTTGCTTCCACTCTTAGCATGAGTTCTTAGGGGGCTGTACAGTCCAATACAAGAACCACAGTCTCTGTCACAGGTGGGACAGACAGTGGTTGAGGGGAAGGGTGGGCGGGGAGCCTGGTTTGTCACATGCTCCTTCCACTGCCTGCGCTTGATTTCTGCATGCTCTCCTATAGTGCAGTCATCTCTGCATGTACCCAATCTACATGCCAATGAAATAATCACCTTTCTTGGGCCCAACCATACATTTAAACCAGTATTAGGGCAATTTCATCCCTATTTTGGAATGGCAGCACTCTGACAATCATGGTGCTGCATTTAGCGGCCCATTCCTGCTGATAATCATGGTGCTGAACATATGGCCCATTGCTGCTCCCAATCCATTCATTGACATTACCATTGGTGCCTTTACAAGGGCAGCTCAATGCCTACCCGTTTCAGGCAGGATCCTGCATAACAAATCCGGGTAGTGGGACCCACCCAAATCCCGCCTCAAACTAAAATTGGGGCCTAAACAGAAAATTTAAATTAATTTGGTTAACCTTCTCTCCTATTATTTTTAATCTATTGACTTTACTTAGATTTTTCAAAATTAAAAAAAAATGTGCTGAAGGTTCTGTATCAATTTGACAGTAGTGTAAAGGTTTATATTACATACTTTGTGCCAAAGTCCAATCCATAATGGATCCAATACAAAGCTAATTTTGTTGAATAAATAGAGCTGTGGCAGAAAGTATGAGACTAGAGAAAATCTTTAATAATAAAACTCGTTCTAATAATTGAGAAGATAAATTGGTTAGTGTGGGTTTATAACATTTCTAAATGGTAATTTAGGTTCCAAAAAAGATTGCCAATGCAAACTTATTAATTTTTTACTTTGGGCAATATATCAGATTGTTAAATTAAAATAAATTATTCACCATCAAGGCACCCTATGCAGCCAGAGTTACATAGTTTGACAACCACTCCTGTTTTTAAAAAGGTTCATTGTCTATATTGTTGAAGGTGACATTCTAACCTCATTGAAAACCTAATATTAAAATTAGATTGTCCCATTGCACACAAGGGAAGATCTGCTAGCAGTTTAGTGGACAATGAATGTACATTACATGAACAAGAGACATAGATGATCTGATGCATAAGGTATTACCGTTACTGTGATATTGATTTCCATTAATCGAATTGGTTGCCTAGCAACAAACCTGTTCGAGTTCTGACAAGCTTTATATTTTAGTAACTCTGCATTTATGCCCATGTAAAAGTAATTGTAATTGAGGGTAGTTTCAAGGAACAAGTTCAGGATATGCATTTTGATCAGCTTTATGTTGCTAAGTTCATGTTGGATGGTTGTAAATGTTGATGGCACAGGTTTGGCAATGGAAGTGAGTTCCACAGATTAGAGTATACAGCAATACAATACTTACCCTGTTCGTGGTCCCCTGGCCTGCGAGAGAACACCTCCGCAGGTCGGAGACATAAAAGAGCATACCACTACAACTTCCAGCGCAAGCTGCTACAAATGTGCGACGATTTCGAGGTGGGCGACTGGTTGACATCATCAAAACCCAGGTCGCCGTTTGGAGCATGGGCAGGAACAGTGGAGGAGCGGAAAGGTCGGGGCGGATGAGCGGCAAGAGATCATGGCGAAGGTGCAGCGAGTGATTTTTGAGGCGGAGGAGCGATGAGAGATTGTGGCTGAGATTCGGCGAGTGATCGTGGTGGAGGTTCGGCGAATGTGTGAAGCAAAGGTGCGGTGAGAGATCGTGGCGGAGGTGCGGCGAATGTTTCTGTGCCGGAGAAGCGGCGAGAGATTGTGGCGGAGGTACAGTGAATGTTTTTGTGGCGGAGTAGCGGCGGAGATGTGGCAAATGTTTGTGGAGGAGAAGCGGGGAGAGATCGTGGCGGAGGAGCGGTCAATGTTTTTGTGGCGGAGGAGCGGCGAGAGATGCCCAGAAGAGCCGAGGGCAAAGGGGCAGCACGGGCCAGCTAGGTCCGTGCAACAGAGCAGGTCTCCAGTCGTCCTGGTTAACCCTGGTCATTGGATAAAGGCCTAGCTTTGTCAAGCCCGTGTGGTGGCTGATGTGCAACAGTCACCACACGTTAAAAAAAATCCACGCACAGGTATCTTCCAGCCCTTCAATTGGAGTTAGGACTGGAATATTGGGTCCTTCATTGAAACATGTGTGAACTCTTGTGGAAGCAAGTCATCCTCATTCCAGGGACCGTCAATGATAAATGATAATGATGATGATGAAGAGGCATGGATATGTTCTCTCGACTGGATCATACACCTTTCCAACCGAACAGATATGTGTTGCTAACTTCAGATAAAATTGGATTTTGAAAAAAAGATAATGAGAGAGTTGAGATAAAAACTGAAAATGCTATAACAAAAGACAGATTAAGGTTTTGTTATAAGGCCCTTCTTCAGAACTGAAAGCTGAAAGATAGGGTTAAAGAAAAAAGAGAAGGGACGGTGAAGAAAAAACAGATACTTCAATCACTAAGAAGTTGCTAACGGGTTCAGTGATCTGCAAACGTCTAATAGAGCAGCATGAACGTGTTAAAAGATTATATCAGTGAAGCAATGAAAAAAAACAAAAAAGAATGTGCAAATAGCCAAGTTGGTGAAAAGAATGAGATCTGAAATTAAAGCATATGATAGGTCTACCAGTCCCAAAAGGAGACACTACTTTGCTAGATGCTAGATGCAGATCCCTCTTCATGTCAATGCTGTGTCTGACAAAATTATATCCTTTCTCATCAAGCAAATGACTGACAGACCCTTAATTGTGTGCACCCTATTTCCCCATGTCTGTGCTCTCACACCATAACTCTCCTTTCGCAACCATGACAGAATTGCCCCCACCCCCTGGTCTTCACTTTCCACCCACTAGCCTCCACATTTGCCAGATTACCTACTATCTACAACATGACCCCAACACCATGCATATTTTCCATTCTCCTCCCTGCTTTCTGGTTGGACCATTCCCTCTGGGATACTCTTGTTCATTTTTCCAGCACCCCAAGTTCCAGCTGCCCTTCTTCAGCCATTTTCCTATGCAATTGCAGCAGCTGCAATATCTATCCATTCATCCTTACCAAGAGCCTCAAATACTCCATGTGACATAGCAATGCAAGAGTATTTCCTCTAATGTAGAAAGCGGTATTTGCTGCTCACAGTGCATTTCTTCTAAACTGGGAATATCAAATGCAGATTAGTTGACCACCTCCATTCTGTCTGAAAATGTGGCTTTGGCCTGCTTGTGGCTCTCCACTTCAACTCTTTCTTCATTCCCACGCTCAACTCTCCATCTTTCAACCAAATACAACACAAATCATCATCAGGACCTCAACCTTTCTCTGTGTACTTTGGTCTTAACACCAACTTGTAGTCAGCCTTGGCTCAGTTGGTAGCACCATTCAAAATTGGCCAGGAGTTGCTCTGTTTTTTTTGGAGCAACTTGATTTTTCTGGAGTATCTTAAAAATCCCCATTTTGCACATTCAATTTGCACCAGTAAGTGAATTAGTTACGATTTTTTTAAGTTTAGTTTAGTTTTGCTCAAAAGGGGGCGTTACCAGCCACCTACACCAGTTTTGGCCATTTAGGCCATTTTGGCCAGCTAATAGTTACTCCAAATCTACTTAGGCCAGCGTGTGTGGCCACTTCTGAAAATCCTTGTGGAGGGTTAAGAAATCAGCACAGGTAGGTACATCGGAAGCCAGCAGAACTTAATGATTTGACTAAAGAATGTGAATAGGATCAAACAGCTATACAGGACATCATATGACAAACTTTGCAAAGTTAATTTACTATACAACAGAAGCATTCATGGACGCTTAAACTACAAAAATAAAAGTAGTAAAAGATAGTTGAATTAAACTGCCTTAATCTCAACTAATTTAAACTATTTGTTTACAATGATTATACTGGGCCAAAATTGAGCTCATATTATCTAAATAAAGTCTACTTCAATAAATAAGATATTCTCTCAGTGTTCCTCCGTCACTTATGTTCTTCTTTCACAATAGCACCAGGTGAATAGGCTTGACAAATAGTCACCACTATTCACAAGAGACAAAACATATTTACATAATTTTTTTCAAAATATGCAAATAAAAAATAGAAGTCAGTCAGTCCTACCCTACATTCACCTTCAGCCCTGGAAGGCAGCGGGCCGGCCTGTGCGGTAGGCTACTTAGCCTGGGCCCACCAGGACGACGGAGGAGGAAAGAAGGGGGGGGGGGGGGCAAGGGAGAGGACAGAGACGGAGGAGAGGACGGAGACGGAGGAGAGGAGACAGAGGAGGTGATGATGATGATGATGGGGTCCCACGCTGCAGCAACACAGAGGCTGGGGGAGAGTAGCTACTGCGCATACGCGCACACTCCCAACGCGCATGTGCAGACGTCCCCACGGTTTTCAGCATGGGACGCTGGCTCTGCCCTCGACCTGACTGGCCACGCTGCGCGAACACCCGGGAGAGGCTGGACAACGGTCAAAGTGGGGAGCGATTTTTTTGGAGCACTTTTCAACGCAGAAAAGCGGCGCATCTCTGGTGAGCGCGCCAAAAAAAAGGGGTGGGCCAATTTTGAGCCTATGGGAACAGGAGTAGGCCATTCAGCCTCTCTAGCTTGAACAGCCATTCAATTAGATCATAGCTGATTAGTATCTCAACTCTATTTAACCACCTTTTTTCCATATCCCTTATTACCCTCACCTAACAAAAATCTATCAATCTCAGTCTTGAAAATTTCAATTGAACAGCATCCCCAGCCTTTTGGGGGTGTGTTCCAGATTTCCACTAACTTTGCATGAAAAGGTGTTTGCTGATTTGACACCTAAATAGCTTAGCTCTAATTTTAAGATTGTGCCCCCTTGTTCTGGATTCCCCACCAGAGGAAATACTTTCTCTGTATCTATCCTAATGGATCCTTTAAATATCTTGATTTGATCACCCTTCAGCCTTCCGAATTGAAAGGAGTTAGATGTTGTCCTTACTACTAGGGGGATCAAGGGGTATGGCGAGAAAGCAGGAATGGGGTACTGAAGTTGCATGTTCAGCCATGAACTCATTGAATGGCGGGCAGGCTCGAAGGGCCGAATGGCCTACTCCTGCACCTATTTTCTATGTTTCTATGAAAGGAATACAAACCAAGTTTATGCAACCTCTCCTCATAATGTAACCCTTTAAGCACCAGTATAATTCTGTGAATCTGCACAGTACCCTCTCCAAGATCAATATATCCTTCCTGCGATGCGGTGCCCAAAATTGAATGCAGTACTCCAGATGTGGTCTGACTTTTGGATGAGACATTAAACTAATGCCCTGTTTGCTTTCTCAGATGGATGTAGAAAATCCCATGGCACTATTCGAAGAACACTAGGGGAGTTCTCCCGATGTCCTGGCCAAAATTTACCACTTAATCAAAGGCACCAAAACAAATGGATTGAACTAATAGTTGTAATTCATTGCCGTGACATTTTACTTTAACTGCTTATCTTACTGCTGTCCATAGGTCCTTGCTGTGCACAAATTGGGTGCTTCATTTTCCTACATGGCAACGACTACATTTGAAAAGCACTTAATTGGCTGTTAACCTGAGGATGTCCCAAAGTGCTTATGAAAGGTGCTATATAAATGCATGTTATTTATTTAGTAACTTCAAACCTTAGCTATATCCCCATTTCTTTTCAACTGGGGCTTCTGTTATAGATACGTTAGCATTTGGGTGCGGACACCGTCAAAACACAGCTCTGGCAAGGGTTCTGCGGCACAGATGTTGGCCTGTTTTCTCTCTTCTCAAGTCTAACCAATCTATCATGTGCTTTCAGTATTTTCTGTTTTCAAATCTTTCCTGTGCTTTATCATTATTTCACTATTAAGCTATTTGCATATTCTTTTGTCCCTACCTTTCTGGGATGTTCTCATGTCATTTTATAAGTTCCTGCTACTCTATTAAAGCAGTTTGAAGATGATTCAATCCATTAACTCCTCTTGGTGACTGGAGTATCGACTGTCTTTTCTCCCCTTCCTTTCCCTTTTTTGTTTTCAACCCTACAAAGGAGTTTGTTTACCTTTCAGTTCCTAAGTGGGGTCATACACAAGAAACATTTGAGCTGCCAAATGATCTGCCTTGCATTTTCAACATTTTCTGCTTTGATTTTAGTTTCCAACATCTGCCGTTTTTCCCCCTTTAACTGAAGTTTAAAAGATAACATAAACCAATCGCCCCTGGACTAGTTGATTGCAGCAAGTCGTCTCTGCATACAAAACTTGGTATGCAATTCCCAACATCAATACAATCCTATATATTAAATCAGAAGTTTTAATTTATTATGAACTTGTATTAACTATTGGAAAATTCTTGGTCACGTTGTTTCACAAGCAAACATCAAATTGCTGACTGGTGCAGACCTAATAATTCTATAAGCAATCTTCTTCCCGTACAATTAAGTAAAATGTCACAGCAATGAATTACAACTATTAGTTCAATCCTTGTCTGGTAACTTCCAGTGTTGTACCAATATTTGCCATTCATGACCAGGCCTTAAATACTCTGAGATTCAGTTTAACAGTTGACAACTTTTTGCAGTAAAAAAACCAAAGGCATGATCAATGTTCAGTAAACTTTACTTTATTTACACACAGTAAACAAAATGTGAACTCCATCCAGGGGTTATAGTACATAGGTCGCATTGTGTGATGTGCATCTGTGTACAGTATACTGGAAATTACTCTAATAGCACACACTAGATCATGCATTTACAATGACTTGCTTTAGGTATTAGAGCTTGTGTGGCCCAGATACAAAGTCCTTTCAGCATTCTTAAAGAAAGTTACCATGGAAACTTAATTTGAACAATGCCCCTTTATATCCGAAATGCAGTAGGTGTAACTACTGTTCACAATAGAAAACCAAGTTTCATTCAAGCTGAAGTTATAAAGGATTACAATTGTGCCTTACGTATGGAAAAAGGTCCATTACAGTACAAATTAATATCTTAAAAATGTAAAATGACAAATCCCTCAATATCTGAACTGGTTTAGTATACCAGACCATAAGCTTGATTTTATAGTTGCTTCTACTGTGCGCAGGAGCAACACTTGGTGATCTTATGTGCCATAGTGCAAAACAAATTAGGTGGCACATGATCTTTAAGTGGCCAGCTGCATATATTAGTTTCAGTTTGTATGCACCTCTTATTGCCCCAAAAAAAATCCCAAAAAAAACCCACAAAACAAAACAAAAGAAAACAAAAATAAAGAGGGCAGTTATAAGTGTCTGGAGTGTCCCTCAGATCGGGGGGCACTCGATCTAATGTTTATTTGTACTCCCCAAAAAGAGTTGTATGCACCTCCTACATGTTGATGCACCTATCGTCACAGTCTGCCCAGAATATCTAATGCAAACATTATTGGTAAATCCGGAGATACTCTTTCTCCATTTCTCACCTCCATCAGTTTATATTTTAAGAGGGAAATACTTTGTTTGAAGTACTCCATCCAAAAACACTATAAAAATTCTCTCACCCAAGAAGAAGCCTACTGCTTGCCGTTATGTTAAGACTCCTGATCAGCAAAGCAGTGTTGAATAGCATATCTTGTGGTTCTGCCTTCTTCCAACTATTAAACTGAGCAAATTACACTATCTTTCAAGACTGATCACAGTACAGGTTGAATCTCTCTTATCTGGTACCATTCCCAGCAGGGGGTGTGTGTGTGAAAGCGGCGGGAGCTACTGCAGCGTCGAATGTGGGATGGCCGGTGATCCGGAGACTCAGTGCCGGCCTCCCTCCCCAATCCCTCACCGACCCCCCACACACTCAGCCCGAGAGAGAGAGCGAGCCCGACACTCTCACAGACAACTGCAGTCATTGAGCTGCAGAGCGCCTGCCATTGTGCAGCATTCAGGCGTCGCCAGACCCGACCTAGATTGAAGCAGCCAGGTCCCTTGGTGCGAGGTCGAGCCCAGCGATTGTGTCGGGGCCCAGATGAGGTGGGCGAGCGGCGGGGAGGCGGGCGAGCAGCGGGAGGCGAGTCGAGGATACAGCGTGGGTGTTGTTGGTGCCCCAGGTACCCAGTAAGTCTGCCGGGGGGGGGGGGGTCAGCATGATCTCCCGTCGTCCGGCAAAATCCCTTATCCGGCACAGGCCAGGTCCCAAGGATGCCAGATAAGGGAGGTTCAACTTGTATACAATCAAGTGCACAAGCAGCATTCACAGGACAAAATAAAAAGCATTGCAAAGTAAGATATCACAATAAAAAAATAAGCCAAAAGAACTATACACATTTTAAAAAAGGCTACACAAGAATGCAGTAAGAAATCAGACTTGAAAAATCATAGAAGATCCCAATTTTTAAGAAGTTGACACTTAGATAAAGAACCTACCCAATCATGTAAAACACCATTAGCTTTGAAAAAAGTACAAGACAAGGAAAAAGAGGTAGCAGTGATGAGCTAATTCTAAACTGAGTTTTAAAACCCTAAAGAATGTGGAAGGAAAGAAAAAAATCAAAGAGGTGAACAGTTTTATATTTTTGGGATACCAAGAAAGAATAAGCCATGATTTCAACACAGTGAAAAATAGCAAGAACAGTATTTTGCAGCATACTAGCAATACAAGGGGGAAATTGGTCACATAAGTATTAAAAAAGTAGAGATTTGAGAGAGAGATAGGAAAGAGAGATTCACCTCTAGCATTATTTGTGTGCGTAAGAGGGATCACCCATCAGACAAGTGTTTTCTTTTATCGATGTTGGACAAATTTTACAACCTGAAAGATAATATAAGTATTATCGCGAAATATGGAGATAATCAAATCAAGTTTATGCAACACCAGGAAAAAGTAGAAACTTCAAAAAATTAATTCTCCATCTGCAATGTCGACAGATTAAGAATTCTTGAAACCAAGTGCTTACCTCAAATCAGAACAAAAATAAAAAGTGGCAAACTCATCTGACATAACAGAAAGAACTACTACAACATTAATTTATCCAATGCAGAAAAACATCCCAAGATGCTTCACAGAGGTGCAAGGACAAAATTGACAGTGAGCCAAAGAAGGATGGAGGTGCGAGGTGTGTTTTAAGAAGGGTCTTAAAAGGGGGAGGGAGAGGTGGAAAGGAGGGAGGAAATTGCAGAGCATGGAGCCCAAGCGGGTGAAGGCATGACTGATAATGGTACGATAAGTGTGGGAATGTACAAGGAGGCTAGAGAAAGAGAGAGTTTGGGGGTGGGGGTTATACCATTGGCAGAGGTTAGAGAGAGAGGATAGTGAAGCTGTGCAGGGAGTTAAAACAGCAGAATTTAAAATTTTAAGCATTGTGGAACTGAGAGCCAATGTAGGTCAGTAACGATGAATGTGAGACCTAGTGCGGGCAGAAGTTTAGATAAGCTAAATTTTATGGGGGTGGGAGCAAGATGGGAGGTCGGCCAGGAGAGCATTGGAATAGTCAAGTCTGGAGAGAACAAAGGTATGGATTTGTTCTTTTATCTATAATTCTAGAGTATTGAGCAGTTTTGCCATTGAAGAATGAGGCCCACAAGAGTTTATTTGTGATTCAGCCTGATCTGATGATGTTGTGCGCAAGATACACTGAAGCCCCGTGCTCCTTGGACTTGAAGGAGCAAAGCTAGAAGTCATATATTCGGGGGTAAACTAGGATGGGAGACAAAGCTTTATTGGGAAATGGGTGTGGAGATGAGAGAGTGGTTGAGTAAAACAACAGCTGCAGAGTTATTGTGGCAAATGGTGGGCCAAATGCTAGGCAACTGAGTTTGAAAGTGCAACTAGGAATGCAAAAGGAAATGGGGGTAGGAACATAGGGACACAAGAACATAAGCCCCTCGAACCTACTCTGCTATTCAATGAGATTATGGCTGATCTGGGACCTAACTCCATATACCCGCCTTTGGCTCATATCCCTTAATATCTTTGATTAACAGTAAGCTATCAATCTCAAGTTTAAAATTAATTGATCTAGCATCAATTGTCATTTGCGGAAGAGTGTTCCAAACTTCCACCCCCCTTTGTGAGGAGAAGCGTTTCCTCATTTCACTCTTGAAAGGTCTGGCTCTAATTTTGAGACTATGCCCCCGAGTCCTAGAATTCCCAACCAGAGGAAAGTTTCTCTCTATCTACTCCATCTGATCCCCTTAATATCTTGAAAACTTCGATCAGATCACCCCTTAACCTTCTATATTCTAGGGAATACAACCCTAATTTGTGTAATCTCTTCTTGTTACTTAACCCTTGAAGTCTGGGTATCATTCTGGTACACCTACACTGCACTCCCCCCAAGGCCAATATATCCTTCCTCAGGTGTGGTGTCCAGAACTAGTCACAGTACTCTAGGTGTGGTCTAACCAGGGTTTTATATAGCTGCAGTGTAACTTCTACTCCCTCATAGAAGGGGTACTGAAGTTGCATGTTCAGCCACGAACTCATTGAATGGCAGTGCAGGCTAGAAGGGCCGAATGGCCTACTCCTGCACCTATTTTCCATGTTTCTATGTTCGTATCCTAGTCCTCTAGATATAAAGGCCAGCATCCCATTCGCCTTTTTGATTATTTTCGGTATCTGTTCATGACATTTTATTGATCTCCGTACCTGGACTCCCCGAGTCTTTTTGGACCTCTCCTGCTTTTAGCCTTTCACCATTTAAAAAGTACCCTATTCTATCCTTTTTAGGTCCAAACTGGATGACCTCACATTTGCCTACATTGAAATCCATTTGCCCCACTTTTGCCCATTCACTCAATCTGTTGATATCATTGTCATTTTACGTTTCCATCTACACTGCCTACAATTCCACCTACCTTTGTGTCATTGGCAAATTTAAATATATGACATTCTATGCCATCATCCAAGTCGTTAATAAATACTGTGAATAGTTGAGGCCCCAACACAGAGCCCTGTGGGACACCACTGGTCACCACCTGCCAATTTGAATACCTACCCATTATCCACACTGGCTTGTTCCTGCCGCTCAGCAAATTAATAATTTTCCCTCAATTCTGTGGGCTTCTACTTTAGTTAACAATCTCTTATGTGGGACTTTATCAAATGGCTTCTGGAAGTCCCCTGTCTACTACTTTAGTTACCTCTTCAAAAAATGTAATTAGGTTTGTCAGGCATGACCTATCTTTCACAAATCCATGCTGACTCTCTATCAACTTAAAATTTGAGATGTTCAGTCACTCTAACCTTAATTATAGACTCTAGCAATTTCCTGGCAACAGATGTTAGGCTACCTGGTCTATAATTCCCTGGTTTCCCTTTCTCGCCATTCTTAAATAGCGGAGTAACATGCGCAATTTTCCAATCTAAAGGAACGGTTCCTGAAATCGAGAGAGCGTTGGAAGATTATAGTTAGGGTTAGAAGGGGTGGTGAAGGATATAAGGAAGTGGGCAAGGATTAGGACTACGAGAGAAAGATCGAGGAGTTGGCCATGAATAAGAGTAGGACAGTTTATATGGAGGGAGAGGTTCAGGGAGGACAGGACAGGGACCTAAATACAAGTTTGACTAAACCCCTCAGAAGGTTAACTGCCAAGCTTATTTTTGATATAAGCAAGTAATCTGAAATAGGCAAGAGTCAGATTTGCAGGCCTATGGGGAAAGGGCAGGAGAATGGAACTAATTACATAGCTCTTTGAAAGAGCCGGCACAGGCACAATCGGCCAAATGCCACCTCCTGTGCTATGTCATTCTATGATTCTATTCTTTTCTTGTTTCTCTACCCCTCTCATAGAAGAAAAATTGATATGCCACAAGATCATAATACATGAAAGGCTATTTGGCCCATCAAATGTTCCAAATAACAGGTATCAAAATCTGCTATTCCTGCAAGTTGAGAGTCTAGAGGTACAGATTTTATTTTATTGCACTGTCATTAACTAACCATTCCTTGGGTGTAACATCAGCCTTCACACTTGCTTCATTGTTGAAGCAACTGACTCAACAGTACTGCTGTGATGTGAATGGAAAAGATTTAAAATCACAGCAATTTGTGATGCAAAAAACCCCCAATTTGAAACATCTGTAGCAATTCAAAATTTCCCAGGCTTCAGTAGTATATGTATCAGCATTCAGCAAGAGAGCACAATTGGGACTGCAACTAGCTACGTCACAAGTGTGGTAGATGAAGTGCGCACACCAGCTGGGCAAAAAACAGGTGCCTTTTCCACAGGAAAGAGGCATGGGAAAAAGCATTTCATTCGTTTTTAAGGAACAGGAAAAAGTTACTAGGCTTAAAAAGCCCGTCTCTTTTCAACAGATCCTATATCCACTTGCATTACTTCTCATCATCACCCTCTCTCTCGTAAAATAGTTTATTAAATCAATTTATAATGTTTGCTTCAAAGGCTTTCCCTGATAATCTATTCCACAAGTCTATTATTACCCTTTGTTTAAAACAAAAGTCCCACCCGATTTCCGTTCTTGCTCATTTATAAACTTGTGTTCCTTTGTATTTGAAACCATCACCATATGGATGAGTATTTCATAATTCTTGCACCCCTCTGAACAGCTAATGCTAGAGCAATCCATCTTTTCAACTGAAAAAAACTACATTTTGCAGACAGACCTGACAAGGGAATAATAAACATTATATACTTTCCTTAACAGGATAAAGAAAGAAAAACAAAGAATAACTGCAGCTATGACTCAACCGCATTAGACAATTCTGATATTCAAACTCATCTCACCCTTCATGGATTCTTACACTCTAGCTTCCTCGAGGTTTTGCCAATCATAGCAAGTGTATGGGTTACCAGCAATATTGGGTTACAAGAGTCAGGAGCACTTTCACATTTTAGGGTTTTTACGCTAGATATTCTCTCAGGTTCTGCTTCAGATTCTTTTACGTCTTTAAAGCTGCTTCAACGAGACGCAATTTTAACATTATACATGCTGTTACTCACAGTTGGGTGGGAAAATCCGGTGGGTGTGTAATTGGGAAGTTATACCCGAAATTACACCAATTTGTGCTTCTATTTTATCAGTATCAATTACCCAAACATTTCCTGCTAATTTCATACACAGAAAATTCGACCCAACTTGGAGGATACACTTTTTTCTAATAATGAGATAAGTCAATTTCTACTTTTATTACTTGGTATTCTAGCATTTTACTAGTAGTTTGGGGAAACTGAAATCCATCACCATGAAATCCATAACATTAAATTAGTGCTCTTTCTTTCCTTTTACCTATAGGTATTTTATTTTCTCTCTTATTTTGAAAGTTGAGAATACACAGCAAGATGCCATGCAAGGTATAACAGATGGAGATAGGACTAAGGAAGAGACTGGGGTTTAGCTACACTACTGAGCCATCCTCACTTTGAAGGCACGGGGTGGGGGTTGGTCCTGGAGTTTGATATCAATTTGGGAGGAGAATGAACGGGTTGGATTACAACTGGATTCCTGGTATCAGTCAATAATGAGAGGAGGGGGTAGACTGGTTGCAAGTTTCTAAATTCAGTATTTTCTGATAGAGACATGTGTAGAACCAATCACAAAACACTGAATTCAGCATCTCCTCTTTGTCAGGAAGGTGTCATTAATTATGTCTACATTTCCTAATTATAAACAAAACATAGATGTTTTCAAAATGAAACTTATTTGTTGAGAAAAAAAGTTGGGACAACAAATATTGGGCCGGATCTTGCTGGAGCGGGGTATCTTGCAGTGCGCACCTTTAGTGAGGACTTTTTTTCTACACTCTTCAGCTTGAAAATGTTTTGCACTGTAACTTGCTGGAAGTGCGAGATGATAATGGCATGGCGAGGGCAACAGTTCATGTGGGACCTTAGTGAACACCACCAACTGAGTATCTTCTTAAGTAATAAGATTTAAAGAGTGAGAAAGAAACAGAGGAAGAACGGAGAAGGAGGCTGAATTAGAGTTAAATCAGGTACACAAAGAGAAATAGAGGGAAACAATGATAGAATTAGGAGAGAAAAAAAGAGAAAAAAGAAAAGCAAGAAAAAAATTAAAACTTTACAATGATATTTTTAAAATCTCTAACAACAGTAAACTACATGCAGGAATGAAATTGAACCATTCAAATAATTCACTTTCTGGGCCAGAGTTGGCAGTCATTAACAATTATAAGAAAAGACCATGTCTTAATTACCAGGCTTAACGTATTGTGGTGAGTTTAATGGGCAATTAATGTGCAAATCTAGCCATGTTCTTAAAAATAACAGGGAGGCTAAGGGCAAGATGCCGCTTGTGCAAAGCAAACAGCGGATGGTGTAAATCGACCAGCAAGCAGTTCTGGCGAATCGCAACTCACGGCTTGTCTCTTAATCCTCTGAATTTGCTGGCTGATTTGCGCATTAATAATGGCGTATGTCATTAACACGCCGTTATTTTTCCAGCATGATGCAGCCGATGACGTGCATCCTTTTTGATGTAAAAGATGGATAGCTTGTATTTAGAAAGTCAATTGAAAACACTCAAATTCATCATCCAGTTTGCAGTCAAACAATTTTGAAAAAAGCAAAAAAATTATAATGGAGAGAGATAATTTGACTTTCCATTGAGAAAAATAAATAATTTAATGTTACTAGTTTGAACGTAAGCAATAAGTTTGTAATCAATGAGGTCATGTTTGAAACTGGGCTGTTTTTAATCCCTCTCATATACAACTATTGAAATTTGGCCATTAACCTTTCTTCCAATAATTCTGAAACATAACCAAGCAAAGAAAAACATTACAACACTGGGCAAACTAAATTCCACTGATGTATCTTGGGATACTGTGCACATATACTTAAGACAGAGGCATCTGCCAATCTTTCCAATTCTTTGTCAAATCACAAACGCCAGAGGTCACCTTGCACACATCAAAGATCACTCTGCGCCAATGCTCTTAGCCAAAAGGCCGAGAGCCACTGCACCGTTCCTGGAAGTACTGCAATACCAGGTTCGTGCCATGGAGGTGGATGGGTCAGCAACCCCACACACCTCCGTGGAGGTGGATGGGTCAATCCACCCCACCCACCTCCTATTTCCAAAAAGCATAGGAGAACCACCTTCCTGATCCAGGGAGAACCACTTTGGGGTCATGGTTACTCCCGTCAGGTTAGTTACGCATGATCTTAGCCAAAAGGCCGAGAAGCGATAGCTTTGCAGCTCTGACAAAAAAATTAAGTCCAAGACCAGGCTTTTGGGAAAGGTTTCAGCTTTCATTATGAAGGTATTGTATAAAGATACGATAGTCAATTCAATGGATATATTTAATTCATCATAGGAAGTCCCTCGAAATCGAGGAAGACTTGCTTCCACTCCTAAAAAGTGAGTTCTTTGGTCGCTGAACAGTCCAGCACGACAGCCACAGACCCGGTCACAGTTAGGACAGATATTAGTCGGGGGAAGGGGGGAGGCGGAGGGTGGCACTGGTTGGCTGCACGCTCCTTCTGCTGCCTGTGCCTGACCACTTTACGCTCGCAGTGTTGAGATTCGAGGAGCTCAATGCCCTTCCGGGTACACTTTCTCCACCTAGGGCAGTCTTCAGCCACGGTCTCCCAGGTGTCAGTTTTGATGTCGCACTTCACCAGGGAGGCTTTGGGGGTGTTCTTGTAATGTTTCCGCTGCCCACTTTTGGTTCGTTTGCCATGAAGGAGCTCCGCCGAGAGCAATTGCTTCGGGAGTCTCATGTCTGGCATGCGAACTAAGTGGCCTGCCCAGCGAAGCTGATCGAGGGTGGTTAGTGCTTCAATGCTGGGGAAGTTAGCCTGGGCAAGGATACGGATGTTGTCCTCCCAGGGGATTTGCAGGATCTTGCGGAGACATTGTTGGTGATATATCTCCAGCAACTTGGTGTCTTCTGTACATCGTCTATGCCTCTGATCCATACAGAAGGGCAGGTATTACTACAGCCCTGTAGACCATGAGCTTGGTAGTAGGTTTGAGGGCCTGGTCTACGAAGGCTGCACTGACACACTGGAGGTGATGTTGAATCTCCGCATCAACGTTTGCCTTTGTTGACAAGAGGCTTCCGAGGTATGGGAAGTGGTTCACATTGTCGAGGGCCATGCCGTGAATCTTGATGACTGGGGGGGGGGGGGGGGGGAGCCATGCTGTGCGGCAAGGACAGGTTGATGGAGGACCTTTATCTTACAGATGTTAAGCGTGAGGCCTATGCTTTCATATGCCTTGATGAATACATCGACTATATCCTGGAGTTCAGCCTCAGAACGTGCGCAGACGCAAGTGCCGTCCGCGTACTGCAGCTCAATAACAGAGGTTTGGGTGATCTTGGACCTGGCTTGGAGGCGGTATAGGTTAAACAGCTTTCCACTGGTTCTGTAGTTTAGTTCCACTCCAGCGGGGAGCTTGTTGACAGTGAGGTGGTGCATAGCAGCGAGGAAGATTGAGAAGAGGGTTGAGGCGATGACGATGCCCTGTTTGACCCCGGTCCGGACGTGGAATGGATCTGTAATGGATCCGCTAGTAAGGATCACAGCCTGCATGTCGTCGTGGAGCAGGCAAAGGATGTTGACAAATTTTCGGGGCCATCCAAAACAGAGGAGGACACTCCATAAGCCCTCACGGTCGACAGTGTCAAAGGTCTTTGTAAGATTGAAAAAGGCCATATATAAGGGCTGGCGCTGCTCCCTGCATTTTTCCTACAGTTGTCGTGCTGCAAAGATCATGTCTGTTTGTTCCCTGTAGGGGACAAAATCTGCACTGTGACTCCGGGAGGAGCTCCTCAGCCACAGAGAGAAGACGGTTGAGGAGAACTCTAGCGACTACCTTCCCAGTGGTCGATAGCAGGGAGATTCCTTTGTAGTTGCCGCAGTCGGATTTGTTCCCCTTTTTAAAAATGGACACAATCACTGCATCTCTCAGATCTCCCGGCATGCTCTCCTCCCTCCAAATGAGATGTATCCGCGCCAACAGCACCTCTCCGCCATACTTTAGCGCCTCGGCAGGAATTCCATCCGCACCCATAGCCTTGTTATTCTTGAGCTGTTTTATGGCTTTGCTTACCTCGTGCAGCGTCGGGGTTTCACTGAGGTGGTAGCAGGTTGCATGCTGCGGGATGGAGTTGAGAACACTCGAGTCAAAGGCAGAGTCTCGATTGAGGAGATCTTCAAAGTGCTCCTTCC
This sequence comes from Pristiophorus japonicus, assembly GCF_044704955.1. Classification (NCBI taxonomy): domain Eukaryota; kingdom Metazoa; phylum Chordata; class Chondrichthyes; family Pristiophoridae; genus Pristiophorus; species Pristiophorus japonicus. The sequence continues at coordinate 114,137,797 of NC_091979.1, forward strand.
AGCGGTCCCTGACAGCCTCGGTGTCCTTGATTAGTGTTTCCCCGTTCTTGGCCAGGAGTGGGGTAGGGCCTTGGGCGTTTGGACCGCCAGTGGCCTCGACTGCAATGAAGAATCCTCGCGTGTCACGGCTGTCGGCTAGTTGTTGTATCACCTGCACTTTCTCCATCCCTGTTCTTTAGTTCCCGTGTTTTTTGTTGGACCTCAGCCCTGAGCAGTCTGTAACGTTGCTTTGTAGCTCCAGAGTTGGATTGTTGCTTGAGGCTCAGAAATACTCTGTGCTTACGATCTATTAGCTCTTGGGATCTCCTGATCATTTTCATCAAACCAGTCCTGGTGTTTTCTGGTTGAGTGACCAAGTGTTTCTTCGCAGGCACTGGTTATGGAGGCCTGGAGGGCAGACCAAGCGCTGTGGACATTCAGCATCTCAGGTCATCAAGGCACATCAGGTTAGCTGTGAGGCTGTATAGGGCTCTCTTAGCTGGATCTTTAAGTGCCCCGGCTTTGACTTTTTTGCGGCACTGCTTCTGCTGTCCCCTCCACTTTGGGGCTATGTTAATGTCGATGATGGATCGGATTAGGCGGTGGTCCATCCAGCAATCGTCAGCTCCTGTCATGGCGTGGGTGATGCACACATCCTTGCGATCCCTGGCTCGGACGATGACATAGTCCAGCAGTGTTTGGAGCGAGGGTGTTGCCTTTTATTTGTCCTCTGGCGGAACAGGGTGTTGGTGATGAGGAGCTCGTGTTCTAGACATTTTGTCAGGAGTAGGGTGCCATTGGAGTTGGATTTCCCTACCCCCTCTCTGCCAATCATGCCTCCCCGAGGGCTGAGTCTTTACCGACCCTGGCATTAAAATCACCGAGGAGGATCAATTTTTCACCCATGGGGACGCGGGACAGGGATGTCTCGTGGTTGGAATAGAAATCCTCTTTAACCTCATCCGTTGCATCGAGTGTTGGGGCGTACGTACTGATGACTGTGGTGCATTGGTTCCGGGATAGGGCAAGGCGAAGGGTCATAAGGCGTTCATTAACCCCGCAGGGGGAGTCTTTGAGGTGGCTGACCAGTTCATTTTTGATGGCAAAGCTGACTCCATGAAGGCGGCGTTCTTCTTCTGGTTTTCCTTTCCAGAAAAAGGTATAACCTCCACTATGTTCCTTGAGCTGTTCTTCCCCTGCCTGCCGGGTCTCGCTTAGGGCAGCGATGTCGATGTTAAAGCATCTAAGTACCTGGGCAACGATGGCGGTGCGGCGTTCCGGTCTGTCGCTGTTGGAGTTATCTATTAGGGTTCTGGCGTTCCAGGTCCCGAACTTCATATTAGTTGAGTGGAAGATGCCTGTGCGTGAGTTCTTTTAGCGTGGGGTGGTCATTGCACACCGACTACCACACGGGCTTAGCTGAGCAAGGTCTTGATCCAATGGCAAGGGCGACTGGAGACCAGGCACTGCTGTTTGAGCCTAGTTGCTTACGGTGAGATTTTGGCCGCAAGCTCGGCGCTGAGTAGCACCCTTGATGGCCACCTACATAGATTGAGTTATATTATTGTGAAATATGTAATGATTTAACTTTGCATTGTGTCAATCACTGGGAGAGGGAGGTCTGGGAGCCGTAGATGAGGGGGGCCTGGGATAAGAGTCCCAAGATCTGAGAGCAATGAAAGGAGGTTCCTTGGAACTGGTAGCATTGGGGAGTGAAAGCCAAATGACAGGGATCAAGTGCTAGGTTTTGGAACACTGGCGGGGGTAGGGCAGTGAAAATCTGAGGGAGGGAGAATTTTATATATACAAAATTACCCTCCCGAGCCCCCAAATAGTTCCAAAAATAAAAGTTTGATTGAATTTTTAATCTTTTGACTGAAAAAGTATATTGTTATTAAACAATTTTATTTTGCTGTCAACAAAGAAATTATTGTTGCTAATCATCTGTGTCATAATCACAAGTGATGTCTAAGTGAGTAGCTCAGAATAGAAAAGGAGCAGTTATTAATATTTTCACAAGACTTGCCTGAAATAAAGCTTCAAGAGTTCAATGTACTTCTTTTTAAAGTAATTTAGAAAAACAAAGAAACACAGATCTTCACAGGGTGAGGGAACACACTCTTTGCTTCAACTCAAAACTACTAATGTATTCTGGGGAATTCTGCAAACTACAAATGCTCAGAATGCACAGATGTGGCTGGAAACTCTCCTATACATTCTGGGGAAAAATATCCAGTCTAGGTCTAGGCTTTAGACAGGGTTATTTTTATTGATCCAAAAGGGTGGCACTGTGTAACCCAGTGTCACGGTGGTCCCTCTCCAGTGCCACCCGGACACGCACAAGACTGCTAAAGAGAGGCCGGTAGACATAGTGATCACCCTCATGGATCACATGCTGTGGATGGCTGTTTTGGCCAGGCTCAGGGGCAGACCCACGAGGAACTCTTCCGACCTGCCCGTACCCACCCGCCCACCCACCAAATTGAGACAGGCCGAGGCCTTGAAATAAAGGCCCAGATTTTGCAGTCAGCGGCGAAGCAACGGTGATTGCCGCTGACCATGAAGAAAGCTGCCCACAAAGATCTTGTGATCTCTGTGGCAAATACGTTAGGTTTCAACACTAAATTGATTGTAACACTGTTGAAAGGGTATCCCCAACTCGATGCAGCAGTGATATCATCAAGCTAAACAGCCAATCACATTGAAAAATTTTCACAGACCGCAAACCAGGAAATAAAAAGCACTGATTCAATTCACGTTTTTATACAGCGAACAAAATAATACTTGGGACATCTATATGGGGTTAATGTAGAAGCTGAAATGGCAATTTTTAAAAAAAATCATAAAATTAAAAATCTGGTAATTCATTAGAATGGAGAAATTTGACATTCCACAAATCTAAAATTTGTTTTTCAGGGCTAAAACGGTTATTCAGCAGCCAATACACCATTAAAACCTCAGTTACACCTATTCCAACAAGGGTTAACTTATAATGGGGTGTTTAACCACGCAATTAGATTGGAAAACTTGACTTTCATGAGTTCAACGGATTTCACTTTTGCCGGCTATGGGGAGTTCCACAGCACAGCCTGTGGTAGAGCATGGAATGACTGACCACAACTTCAGGATATCTGTGTTTATCTGCACAAGCATGCACTAATCCTAAAGTTACAGTCAGTTTCAGAGGGGTAATGATGGCGATCGCTGACAGTTCGCCGTCTTTACCACCGCAAAATCCGGGCTAAGAACTTTAAGCAGGGCTTTAAAAGACACAAAAACAATTAGATTGGTAAATTCAATCATGCTATGATATATGCAATTTTGTTTAAAATCTTATTTTGAACATGAGAAATTTATGTTACCGAGGGCCGAAATGTATAGAATTTTTATTTCAAAAAAGTGATTCAATTAGTTTTTATGCTTTTTTATAGGTAGGTTCGACTGACTTGGTAGTTTTCATTAATCCTTAGTAGTTTCTCACAAAGTTTTCTAGCGGATTTCCTCACTTTAAATTTGCATGGTTCCTACTTCTGCAGCTGTTTTACTTTGAGCCAACCAACAAGGTTGACTGAAAAAGTGGGAGTACAACACACAAGCATGATACCTGCAGGAGGTCCACACTATTCACGGAACTCTTATACAGGGCACGTATATACACACACATATACACACACAGTGATTTATCTCCACAAACTACTTGGAAAAGTGTAAATCTATCATTTTTAGATTGCAAGATGTCATATTTCAGTCAAAAAAATCTATTGCATTACCCAAAAGTATCAAAAACAAATCTCACCCCATTCATATCACTGCCAACCTCATTACCATTAACTGTCATTCTGATCTCAAGGACAACTGCTGAACAAACCTTAAATGTCATGTCTAAATTCACTGTCTTCACTCCAACCAGCAGCAGATTTGTTTACAAAACATTTCTGGCTTTTGTCAAATGTAGGAAAATATGTTCAAATGGTTGCACAAGAATATGGGAATTTTAGAACAAAAGTTTAAATTAATATACTTTTCAAAATGTATTTTAAGGCATTTTGGGTTTTTAAGAGTAATTTCCACCTAATGAGGTCACTAGAATTTGTATTTAGTTGGTAATGTTACAGAATATGTAAAATGTTAGAAAATTCTTAAAATATCTAATATTGTCAAGATATGATCATGCACACCTTTATATTAATTCTGTGCTGACTTATGAATGTAACTGCAGAACCCTACAAAGAACAGAAAATTAAATATTTATGACAATTTAGAAATAGCTCGTAAAATATCACAATAATGTGTCAAATGTGGGCTATCCATGTGATGCATGCAGGGATATCAGTATTATGCAACAGATATTATTTTACATGTATCTAATGGCCTTTCTAAAAGAAAGTATAGACAGATTTAACAGGAAAAGGTAAACTATTTGTTTTTCCTCCAAGAATGAGAGATTAAGGGGAAAAAATCTCTGATAGTCATAATTGGATTTTATTCCATCTTGCGACACTTTCAAAGTAGTGAGTTTTTTGGTACGAAAACCATTTATTAAATTAAAATTTGATTAACCTGTTTGATCAGAAAATATGCTGCCAACAGTCTTCTTAAAGATCAGATCATAACCAGTTTACAAAAATGATTTTGTTGGTATAAAGACACCAAAACAAGTCAGTGATAACTCAGTTGACAACTTCTAAATCACATTTCCAAAATTCCCAAATCTTCTTACTACCATCAAAATTCGCCGGTGGTTAGAATGATTTTGAAACAATTCAATCACAAGCAATATGATGAGCACTTGGCCAACAGAGGTCATTCTTGACAGATGCTCAGTAGTAACAACTTTTAACACATAGTTAACTGTACAAAATGTCTGGGGCAGGACAAATTTCTACTTTACACTAGTCAATCTCACATGGGAAGTCTTGATAAAGTGTTATTTTCAAGTGAAATGGGGTTCAAGCACAAAACAGAGAAAATGTTTTAATCAGATAAAAATATATCAAATATCTACATTTTCAGTCCCCATTATAAAGTCATACATTCTGGCCTATTTTTATATAATATTGCTGATGAAAGGCTTTCTCCGAAGGAAATCTGCCAATCTCAAGAAACTGAATGGTGCAGCGTTCTGTTCTTCTATTTCTAGGACTTAATCAAATCCAAACTGTTAGGAAGAAGGGTTAGAAATAGAAATAGACTTGGCCGGATTCAATCTAGTTGTAACTGAATGCAAGTCCAAAGCATACAACTGTACATAAAATGGAATGAAAATGTCAAACTGGTGGAATACAGGTTGCTCTTTGGATCATGTAGTACTTTATAGAGATGGAGCATCTACAAGTCAGATCTGGGTCCAACTGCAGACCTCCATTCCTTTTATCCAGATATCCAAAAAATGCAATATGCTTCTTTAAGCCCTCTATTGACTTATTTCAGTAACAGGTTTTTGTTGGGAGTTAGAAGGGAAGATATTTATTTCAGAAAGGGTCACTAAATCAATATATCTAGTCTGTGATTCACAGATGAAGAGGAAGAGGGCTTTTATCCCCTGTCACTAAGATTTTACAGTTCCCTTCCTCTTTCTATCAATATTGTAGAACATAAGAAAATCAAGTCACCTACCTTGATTGGAGCAGTGGAGAAATTAACCTTTCTGTGGAGCTTTGGCTCTTCTTCCTCAGAAAGTCCACATATTTCCTCATAGTCATCAAGGATATAGTTAATCTCTTCAACCAAGTATTCATCACCACACTTACTTTCATTTTCTTCTTGGAAAGATCCCTCAGTATCTTTATCATCTACAAATGCAGCATTCTCTATCCCACAAACTTCTGACCCCAAAAACAACTTTCCACTGACTCTATCTTCCTCTTCAATGTTCTCAGTATCCTCATCTTCCTCCTCTCCAACACTGTCATCTGATTTGTTCGTTATCTCTTCAAATGTCTGGTCTCCGTCTTCATTGCTGTTGGAAGTTTCATATTTCTGCCCTACCTCATGGCTATTGCGCTGAGCAAGATGCGGCTCCACTGATTTCTCCATCATCCTCTCAACAAAAACATTATCCAATTCAATTTCACTCTCTGAAGATTCATTCTGAACTTCCACCAATTCTGCCCGAACTACTCCTATTTTATTTGGACCCACATTTAGATCATGGCTGATTAATTCACTGTTGAGGGCGCTACTGCTCACAGGGACCGTTTTATGAGAGGAAGACGCATCAGAGAAATCGAGGGCATCTTCGTTACAGTTGTCTGCTTCCAAAAAACGACTTTCGCGCGTTTTGAAATTGCTGCTACATGTCTGTATTTCTGCCTCTTTCGGATCTTTACTTTTCTGTGTAGATGTATTCCCTGAAACGGAACGAGACGATTTCCCATCATCTCCTGCAGAGGACGTGCTTTTACTAATGAATGTAGTGCTGGGCGGCTTTTGCTGGTTTGCAGAAATCCGATAATGAGTTGCAGGGGGCTTTGTTTTGTTGTCTTTGTTTGTTTCATCGCTGTCACTATCCACTAGAAAGCTTTCTAATCGTCTAGAAATTGGGCCAGCATTTAGGGACGAGCGAGGTTGATTTTGTTTTAAATCGCCAGTAGCTTTCTGATTACTTCGATCTCTCAAATCGCTATTGGACAGATATGTGTCGCTCTTAACTTTTCTTCCTCCACTTTCTGAAGATGATGAGCCGCTTCTTCTACTCTCAGATGAAAGGCTACTTACTGAAACTTTGTTCTCGTTTTTATGAGGGACTTTATCAAAAACATTTTCCTCAATTTGACGTTCAAAAAGTTTTCTCGTTTCTGAGAATTTTTCAGCCATGCTAGTTTTATCCAAATCCCCATCTTCACTGTTCGTTTTATCAGAAGAACTGGGCGTTTTTTGACATGACTTGTGGATATTATTATATACAACTCCACTTGATTGTTTTTGTGGAGAAACTGGATGCAAGTCAGACTTGCTGGTTTCATTAATTTCAGTCGTGTCATCGGTTGTGTTGCCCATTTGTAGCAACATACTTTTTATTTTATGTACACGATTACCGAAATTCCTTCCTCTCATCTCTTCCCGGTGTTCAGTTTCTCTCTTCGTTTTTTGAACACCCATTTTAGAAATGTTTTCCTGTTTGCTTCCATCAAAAGTGCATCTCAAAGCCTGAAAATCTGCCTTATAAGCATTCCTGTGGGGCGAAGCGCTCCTGAACGTCCTCTCTCCTTTACCTTCAGCTTTCATCATATTGTTCAACCATTCGGCGGCTACGATGTGATGGGAATTGTTAGCAAAGTCTAAGGGCCGCCCCGGGAGGTTACCATCGGCTCCTTCGGGCTTCTGGACGAGAAGCCGCAACGACAGCTGGCGCCTCGGCGGTTACTTCAGCGGCTCGCGACTCTCCATCTGCAGAAAGGAAAAAAAGCCGAGGAGTTTTACAAAAAACGACCGGGAATTTCTGCGCTTAAACTCGCTTTGCGTGGCCCGGGAGGAGAGAGTCGGCGCTGCAGGGCGACCCGAACCGACTCAGACATTCCCAAAACTAAACGGCGCCCTGTCCCGACAGGAGGCAGCGCCTCCCCGCGCCCTGCTCCTCGGCCGGCGGTTGGCGCTGTGCTCTTACCGCCCAACCGGAGGGTCGCTCGGCGGCTGCCGCTGCCGGTACCGGACCACGGAGCCACAGTTTTACTTTGCCAGTGGAGTTTGTCCCAACAATTTTACTTTGCTCACAATTACAACTCCCGTCACCGCTTCAGAAAATAAGGCAAAGTCGCCTCGATTTCCCAACAACTTTAAGGGAGGGGGACCTATAAACCCTACCCAACTCAACAGTACCAAGAGACATCAGTACCGGGAGTTAATCTGCACTTTCGGTGCCAGGGCCGTTCCCTTCCACCCTCCAACTCCAGCCCATCGCCATTACCGCTTCCTCCTGCCAATTCTCGAGCGCAGCCGGGGGCGCGCGCACTGGCGGCGGCCGCGAGCCCGGACGGAGCGCGAGCCCCGCACTCTGCACTTAGCAAGCACGGCAAGACGTGCAGCTCGCGTTTGCTTTGCTGTTTACCAGATGAACGAGAAATAAGAAATAACCCATTAAAAACACACACAAGGCCACAAACCTACGAAGACGGAGCTGCACTGCTTCGCCGCGTTCACGTCAGATGGTGGCTGGCTGTTGCTCCTCTTGGATAAGTTTGTTTGCCAATAGATCGCTAGGACGTGTCCTTAGAGACCTGAAGGAGGCATCATTAAAGTTCTTTCAAATGAATAAGTATCCCGATGGAAAGATCGCTCTCTCCACCCCCTCCCCCAGTCTATTACCGCAATTCATAGAAGGAAAGTTTTGATTCAAGATAATTTCACGTTTTCCAAGTAGTTAGGTGGTAATGTCAAAGTCACCATGCAGTAATTTATCATAATATTATTATTTTTGCAACCGGGCTAAAACTTACTTATAATGTTTGTTTTTTTTCAATTGTGTTTGCGACATGTCACCCCATTCCTTCCCTATCAAGTTGTCTGTAATCCAGTAGGAGCCAGAGACGTAAACTTGCCGCCGATGTGTCAAGGACACCAATGGAATTCTATAGATTTCCCACAGTATAGGTGGAAGGAGCAGTGACACAAACCACCAAAGGCTTAGTATAGAGCAAGCAGTGCATCGAGAGACTCTCGCCGCCGAGATCCCTTTTAAGGATCAATCAAGCAGAAGGAAATTTGATGAACAATCTTGGTAATTGATTTTAAATGCGTCTGTTTAAAACGCAGTTTCATCGTTTTAAAGGAAAGGTGTGCGGGGTGTGGGGTGTGGGCTGTGACTCAGTTGGTCGCACCCTCGTCTCTGAGTCAGATGGTTGTGGGCCCATTCCAGAGACTTATAATCTAGGCTGACACTCACTCCAGTGCAGTACTGAGGGAGTTGCTGCACTGCAGGAGGTGCCGTCTTTCAGATAAGACTTTAAACTGAGGCCCTGTCTGCTTTCAAGTGGCTGTAAAAGATCCCATGGCACTATTTTGAAGAAGAGCAGGGAAGTTATCCCCAGTGTCCCGGCTAATATTTATCTCTCAAACAACATCATTAAAACAGAGTATCTGGTCCTAATCACATTGCTGTTTGTCAGAGCTTGCTGTGCATAAATTGGCTGCCGCATTTCCTAATTTATGACAGTGACGACACTTCAAAAGTACTTGGCTGTAAAGCGCTTTGGGACATTCGGTGGTGGGGAAAGGCGCTATATAAATGCAAGTTTTTCTTTTATTAACGCATGCTCAAAAGCAACGGCGACTGTTAGTGACAACTATTGGCTCTATCATGGCTCAAAGCCTCCCTGAAAAAGTGCAACATTCCCACTGACACCTGGGAGTCCCTGGCCAAAGACCGCCCTAAGTGGAGGAAGTGCATCCGGGAGGGCGCTGAGCAACTCGAGTCTCATCGCCGAGAGCATGCAGAAATCAAGCACAGGCAGCAGAAAGAGCATGCGACAAACTTGTCCCACCCACCCTTTCCCTCACCTGTGACAGGGACTGTGGTTCTCGTATTGGACTGTTCAGCCACCTAAGGACTCATTTTAAGAGTGGAAGCAAGTCTTCCTCGATTCTGAGGGACTGCCTATGATGATGATGATCATGTTTATTGCTGTAAGGGATATCTAACAGGAATTTCGCACTATAGCTGACAAATAAATAAACTTGCATGTTGTTTTAATGCTGCATTTCTTTCTTAACCATTTCCTTGGACTTGCAGTGTTTCCTTTTATGGTTAATATAATTTTGAAAATGATAAAGTAGCCATTTCACAGTGATTCAGAAGGTGACTGCTTGCATAGATTCACTGATAACATCTGTGCTAAAACAGCTGAAATTACTCATTATCATAGGCAGTCCCTCGAAATCGAGGAAGAATTGCTTTCACTCTAAACGTGAGTTCTCAGCTGACTGTACTGTCCAATATGGGAATTACAGTCTCTGTCACAGGTGGGACAGACAGTCGAAGGAAAGGGTGGGTGGGGAGTCTAGTTTGCCGCACGCTCCTTCTGCTGCCTGCGCTTGTTTTCTGCATGCTCTCGGGGAAAATTATTTTATGCTTACTATAAATGATGTTATGTAGATACATTAGGTGTTGAAATGACTGTTTTTGGTTAATATTACAATCATCATAACAGGCTTTGTCATTATAAAGATGTGAAGTCATACGTGGAATGTAATCTGTGCAGCTTGTCTGGATATTTTAAATTTCCCTTGAGGGATAGAGTAGCCATTGGATTTTCTGTGGCACCTCCCTGTGTGTTGCTGACCTAATTGTAAAGTCTAGGGTATTTTTAAAGGCAGGAAATGCTGGAAACACTCAGCAGGTCAGGCAGCATCTGTGGAGAGAACATGGCATTTTGGGTATGGCCCTTTCCTCAGATTTTACAGGCAGTCTGACCCAATCTGCTAAATCAAGTAGTGCTTTTAATGTAACCAAAATCAACAATGAATGCTTGACAATTACCAGAAATGCAAAGAATAGTCACAAATATAATTGCAAAGGATACTAACTGGGCCACTACTAATTTAACAAAATAGAATCCATCACCTTAGTTCAAATGTCTTTATGTGCCTTGTTCAGGCAGATTTGAATGATAAAGTGTGTGTGAGGTTAATTATAATTGTTTTGGGATCAGATGAAGCTGAGTGCAAAATCTGCCTGGTATGATAAACCTGATAAACATGTGTCTTATTTTATTATTGTCATTTTATTTTAAAATACTTATAAAGTATATACTTATAAAGAAATCTAGAGATTCTAACAGGGTACTAATATACTGCCATTTTTGTGTCGCTGCTTAGAGATTTGAATTCACAGAAGTTGACAGAATCCAATGTCGTGAACCCCATCTTGAGCTTGACAATAGTCTGGAGTATATGGCAATGTGCTGTCCAGCTTATGCACTTTTCAACCATTAGCAGAGTTTTTATAATGTTTTGCGAAAGCCCACATTCCCATTCACACTTAAAATGTTCAAGCTTTCCCAGCTAGAAGTGGACCTCTCCTCACGACGAGATTGTGATTCTGGACAGATATTATAAATCAGGCATTGCTGGCTGAAAATTGATTCTATAGTAACCACCTTGAGAGTAAGAATATGTGCAGCCATAGATGTAGTAACAATAGGATTGAATGTTGAAGTGAAAGTCAACTAACAAGAGAATGAAAGGTTTGAATCTGACATTCTGAGTGAAAAGATCAGTGTTTTCACAAATGCTTTGCTAGTCTGTCACGTGCACATGGTTGTAGTTCCTATTTGTATTATATACTGAAATCTGTGTTTTTACCATTTTGAAAATGTAATGGATAATTTTAACAAAATGAAGAAAAAGTATGGTTCTTCATTTAATCAGTTTTTGAATAAATACTGAAGAATTGGCTATTATCTTCAAAATATCTGTATTTTTATGATTATCATTTACTCTGTAATTGAGCAATGAATCAGATGAAAGACCATATATTAGCCTGAACAGTTCTTAGCTTGTACATACAGGTATTAACTTATTTTATACATTACTTTGTCTAGATGTTGCTATTTGAGGAAGGTTTTGATCTGATTCAGTTCCTGGCACATTCCACTCTGAAAACTTAGCTGAAATGCTTGAATATTGATCATGGGTACACGTTCACAGGAATTGCAGGCAGTATATATAGCACATGGCACAGAATGTTGATATATATTTTAATGTTTGTATTAAAATAGTATTATATCCAATCAGAAATATAATATAGGAATTTAGGAACAGCATTCAGCCCCTCAAGCCTGTTCTGCCATTCAAGCAGATCATGGCTGATCTGTACCCTCACCTAACAAAAACTGTTGATCTCAGTCTTGAAAATGTTAATTGACCCTCAGCACCCACAGTCTTTTGGGTAAGAGAGTGCTTCCGGATTTTACTCCTAAATGGCTATGTTCTAATTTTAAAAGTACACACTTTTGTTCTGGATTCTCCCACCTTAGGAAGGTTTCTTTGTATCTACCCTATCAAATCCCTTAATCATTTTAAATTCCTTGATAAGATCATCCCTCAACTTTTAAACTGAAAGGGGACTTAGAGATACGCAGAGATATAGCACTGGAAGGACATATAGCAATGATGTACAGAGTCGGGGAATTGAAAAACAGACACAGACAAGAAGTAGTGGTGGAGACAGAGACTGGGATATATATATAACCAAGGTATAGAAACATATACTGATTTATACAGAGTTAGGATATAGACAGAGACTTATGTATATATATATATATATGCAGGGTACAGAGGCAGAGACCGGCACGTACAGAATCAGGGTATAGATGCAGAAACTGCTGCATACAGTGACTCATGTATACAGTCAGGATAAAGTCAGATTGATGTATAGAGTCTTGGTGTGATGGTTAGCTTGTACAGCTAGAGACTGGAGTGCACAGTGAATGTACAATCAGACGGTGGTGTGTACAGTGAGGGTATAATTGAACCCTTTAAGCCCTGGCGTCATTCTGGTGCATCTGCACTGTACCACCTCAAATATCTTTCCTATATCTCCCTTAAGTCTGCCGTCACCACCCCTCTCCTAAAAAAAAAACAACCTTCGACCCCTCCGTCCTTGTAAACTACCGCCCCATCTCCAACCTCCCTTTCCTCTCCAAAGTCCTTGAACGTGTTGTCGCCTGCCAAATCCATGCCCAGCTTTAACACAATTCCATGTTTGAATCATTCAAATCCACACCTGACACAGTACCGAAACGGCTCTCATCAAAGTCACAAATGACATTCTTTGTGACAGTGACAAAGGCAAACTATCCCTCCTTGTCCTTCTTGACTTGTCTGCAGCCTTTGACACGCTTGACCACTCTATCCTTCTCCAACGCCTCTCCACTGTCGCCTAGCTGGGTGGGACTGAACTTGCTTGGTTCCATTCTTATCTATCTAATCGTAGGCAGAGAATCACCTGCAATGGCTTCTCTTTCCACCCCCTCCTATTTCACATGTTGTTGGCAACATCATCCGAAAACACAGCGTCAGTTTCCGCATATATGCTGATGACACCCAGCTCTACCCAACTACCACTTCTCTTGACTCCTCCATGGTCTCTAAATTGTCAGACTGCTTGTCCAACATTCAGTTTGGATGAGTAGAAATTTTCTCCAATTGAATATTGGGAAGACCAAAGCCATTGTTTTCGGTCCCTGCCACAAACTCCGTTCCATAGCCACTGACTCTATCCCTCTCCCCAACTTCTGTCTGAAACTGAACCAGACAGCTCGCAACCTTGGTGTCATATTTGATCCTGAAATAAGCTTTCGACCACATATTCGCAGAATAACTAAGAGCGCCTATTCTCCGTAATTTCGCCTGTCTCCGCCCTTGCCTCAGCTCATCTGCTGCTTACTTCCTCACCCATGCCTTTGTTACCTCTAGACTTGACTATTCCAACACACTCCTGGCTAGCCTCCCACATTTTACCCTACATAAACTAGAGGTCATCCAAAACTCGGCTGCCCATGTCCAAACACGCAACAAGTCCCGCTCACTCATCACCCCTGTGGTTCCTGACCTACATTGGCTTCCGGATAAGGAAAGCCTCAATTTCAAAATTCTCATGCTTATTTTCAAATCCCTCCATTGCCTCGCCCCTCCCTATCTCTGCAATCTCCTCCAGCCCCACACCCCCTCGAGATGTCTGCGCTCCTCTAATTCTGCCTTCTTGAGCATCCTTGATAATAATCACTCAACCATTGGTGATGGCTATCCTTTCTGTTGCCTAAGCTCCAAGCTCTGAAACTCCCTGCCTAAACCTCTCTTTCCTCTTCAAGATGCTCCTTAAAACATACCTCTTTGACCAAGCTTTTGGTCACCTGCACTAATTTTTACTTGTGCAGCTCGGTGTCAAATTTTTTAAATCTCATAATACTCCTGTGAAGCGCCTTGGGACGTTCCACTATGTAAAAGGTGCTATATAAATACAAGTTGTTGTTGTCATTGCATATTTGTCTGTTTACAGACCTAGTAAATGTATTTCAATCCACAGTATTAAGTAACAAAGGCCTTCAAAAATGCTCCCACAGGTCTTTCATTTAACTCTAATTGAAAACAAGTAGGAAAACAGCAACTTACATTTATATACATAGAAACATAGAAACATAGAAAATAGGCGCAGAGTAGGCCATTCGGCCCTTCGAGCCTGCACCGCCATTCAATGAGTTCATGGCTGAACATGCAATTTCAGTACCCCATTCCTGCTTTGTCGCCATACCCCTTCATCCCCCTAGTAGTTAGGACTACATCTAACTCCTTTTTGAATATATTTAGTGAATTGGCCTCAACAACTTTCTGTGGCAGAGAATTCCACAGGTTCACCACTCTCTGGGTGAAAAAGTTTCTCCTCATCTCGGTCCTAAATGGCTTTTCCCTTATTCTTAGACTGTGATCCCTGGTTCTGGACTTCCCCAACATTGGGAACATTCTTCCTGCATCTAACCTGTCTAAACCCGTCAGAATTTTAAACGTTTCTATGAGATCCCCTCTCATTCTTCTGAACTCCAGTGAATACAAGCCCAGTTGGTCCAGTCTTTCTTGATATGTCAGTCCCGCCATCCCGGGAATCAGTCTGGTGAACCTTCGCTGCACTCTCTCAATAGCAAGAATGTCCTTCCTCAAGTTAGGAGACCAAAACTGTACACAATACTCCAGGTGTGGCCCTGTACAACTGTAGTAACACCTCCCTGCCCCTGTACTCAAATCCCCTCATTATGAAGGCCAACATGCCATTTGCTTTCTTAACCGCCTGCTGTACCTGCATGCCAATCTTCAATGACTGATGTACCATGACACCCAGGTGTCGTTGCACCTCCCCTTTTCCTAATCTGTCACCATTCAGATAATAGTCTGTCTCTCTGTTTTTACCACCAAAGTGGATAACCTCACATTTATCAACATTATACTTCATCTGCCATGCATTTGCCCACTCACCGAACCTATCCAAGTCACTCTGCAGCCTCATAGCATCCTCCTCGCAGCTCACACTGCCACCCAACTTAGTGCCATCCGCAAATTTGGAGTTACTACATTTAATCCCCTCGTCTAAATCATTAATGTACAATGTAAACAGCTGGAGCCCCAGCACAGAATCTTGTGGTACCCCACTAGTCACTGCCTGCCATTCTGAAAAGTACCCATTTACTCCTACTCTTTGCTTCCTGTCTGCCAACCAGTTCTCAATCCACGTCAGCACACTACCCCCAATCCCATGTGCTTTAACTTTGCACATTAATCTCTTGTGTGGGACTTTGTCGAAAGCCTTCTGACAGTCCAAATACACCACATCAACTGGTTCTCCCTTGTCCACTCTACTGGAAACATCCTCAAAAAATTCCAGAAGATTTGTCAAGAATGATTTCCCTTTCACAAATCCATGCTGACTTGGACCTATCATGTCACCTCTTTCCAAATGCGCTTCGATGAAATCCTTAATAATTGATTCCATCATTTTACCCACTACTGATGTCAGGCTGACAGGTCTATAATTCCCTGTTTTCTCTCTCCCTCCTTTTTTTAAAAATGGGGTTACATTGGCTAACCTCCACTCCATAGGAACTGACCCAGAGTCTATGGAATGTTGGAAAATGACTGTCAATGCATCCGCTATTTCCAAGGCCACCTCCTTAAGTACTCTGGGATGCAGACCATCAGGCCCTGGGGATTTATCAGCCTTCAATGCCATCAATTTCCCCAACACAACTTCCTGACTAATAAGGATTTCCCTCAGTTCCTCCTTCTTACTAGACCCTCTGACCCCTTTTATATCCGAAAGGTTGTTTGTGTCCTCCTTAGTGAATACTGAACCAAAGTACTTGTTCAATTGATCAGCCATTTCTTTGCTCCCAGTTATGACTTCCCCTGATTCTGACTGCAGGAGACCTATGTTTGTCTTTACTAACCTTTTTTTCTTTACATATCTATAGAAGCTTTTGCAGTCCATTTTAATGTTCCCTGCAAGCTTCCTCTCGTACTCTATTTTCCCTGCCCTAATCAAACCCTTTGTCCTCCTCTGCTGAGTTCTAAATTTCTCCCAGTCCCCGGGTTCGCTGCTATTTGTGGCCAATTTGCATGCCACTTCCTTGGCTA
Organism: Pristiophorus japonicus; assembly: GCF_044704955.1. Lineage (NCBI taxonomy): Eukaryota > Metazoa > Chordata > Chondrichthyes > Pristiophoridae > Pristiophorus > Pristiophorus japonicus. The sequence continues at coordinate 114,153,895 of NC_091979.1, forward strand.
TAATACTATCCCTGATTTCCCTTGATAGCCACGGTTGAGCCACCTTCCCTTTTTTATTTTTACACCAGACAGGGATGTACAATTGTTGTAGTTCATCCATGCGGTCTCTAAATGTCTGCCATTGCCCATCCACTGTCAACCCCTTAAGTATCATTCGCCAATCTATCCTAGCCATTTCACGCCTCATACCTTCAAAGTTACCCTTCTTTAAGTTTTGGTCCATGGTCTCTGACTTAACTGTTTCATTCTCCATCCTAATGTAGAATTCCTCCATATTATGGTCACTCTGCCCCAAGGGGCCTTGCACAACGAGATTGCTAATTAATCATCTCTCATTACACAACACACAGTATAAGATGGCCTCCCCCCTAGTTGGTTCCTCGACATATTGGTCTAGAAAACCATCCCTTATGCACTCCAGGAAATCCTCCTCCACCATATTGTTAGCATAATTAGCAAAGAAATAAACATGAAAATGCACTTCCCAGAGTTGGAAAGGAATAGAGGAAGACAAAATGTAAGCAGAGCAAGTTATGGGAATCATCATGTTTCCAAATCTTTTACTCAAATCAGTAGCGACTTCCTAATTATGAAGTTGCAATTTACAAACACAATAAGTTGATCATTATTGTCAGCATCAACATTTTGGTTGATTAAATAAATAACATACAGATCAACAATGAACAGATGCTACATGGTCAATATCATGAAGTATAAGATGACCACATTAGTGATTAATGATGCACTGTTGTGGATATTTTGGACTATTACAAAGATATTTTGATAAATATTTTTCATTTTCCTTACAAAGAACAGCAGACCTGTTGCATTCCCAGCTGAGTTTTTCAGATTGTCTCAGAGGGTCAATGGGTGATTTGTTCCCAGGAATTTGATTATTTCATTCTGTAATAGTCATTAGGAAATGTGTATGGATTGACTTGCCTTTTAATTTTTTCTTTGGGCAAGTGCCTCAGCCCTACTTGGTACCTCTAAGACAATTTGGGACATTTCTGTGTTAACTTGTATCCTTCTACACTGTGGTATAAATAGAATGCAGAAACCTAGTGCTCCAGGCAACTAAGAACAGCAGTTTTTTTTAAATTAGAAATACCTCCTCTGAAGTTCTAAATCACACAGTTGTTCAATTTACAATATCCTTGTGCTGGGTAAGCACCAAGTAAAAATACTAGATCTCCACTGGAAGACATACTGTATTTGAAAATCAAATCTCGCAATCCATGGAGGCACTAATACATTAATTATCTTTTCAGTGTAGTTTGCTTCTTTGAGTTTTGTGGTAATTCTCCAATTCAACTATTATAGTATATTTTCAGTGTTTATACAAAATATGGGACATTAGGTATTCCAGTAGTACAGGCAATCGAGCACCTATCTCTATATCAGCTGGTTGATATTTTGAGTTCCAGGATTGCTTGTAACTTGAATCTATTGCCACTATTAGAAATGAGTTCTGTCAGTCTTAGAACGTTTGCTATATAGAATGCTATGCTACAACAGGATGTTCTGTCTCAAGGAAATGTAAAATAAAAATTATACAGTTAGTTGTGAAGAAGTTCATGGCCCTGACCATCTGACTTTCCAGATTAAAAAGAGATGGTGTGATGTGAGCAGGTATTATAGGAGGATGAAAAGAGCTAATCAGGGATAAAAATATGGAAACAAAATCTGGAACATCTTGAGTTATGTCTTCGTGAAATGTTGTTTGTAGTACTAACTAATGAAAAGCCACTTGTTAACTTTAGTGTTCTATGTGATTCATGTATGCATAAGGGCTCATTGTAACGTTTGTTATGTTAGCTCCAGACAAACATGTTCTTTTCCAGTAGATGAAAGAATTAATATGTAAGGAGCAAGCTGAGATTTAAACATGCTTTTAAATAACTTTGATGCTTTATAAAACCTGCAATTAGCATTTAATCCTACAGTTTTATATTTAAGAAAATGTCCTTATTGACATTTTCAGTTAACAAAATTAACATACTCAGATAAATATTTCGTAGAGTGGAAAAAAGAAAAATTGAGTTTATATAAGGACTTATTGCATGTCGTATATAATGAATTAGTTTTTGAAGTTCAGTCATTGTTGTTATGTAGGGAAAAAACACTGAATTTATACACAGCAAGATCCCACAAGCACAGTAATGCAATGAATGACCAGCAACTCTGCTTTTGTTGGTGTTGGTTCAGGGAAGGCTGTTGGTTAGTACAACAGGAGAACTTCCCGCTCTTCTTTGAATAAAGGGATCCTCATGGGATTATTAATGTCAACTTGGACCAGTAGAACAGAAATACAAAAATGCCTTAGTTTAATATCTCAATCGAAGGGCTGCACCTCCAACAATGTAGCACTCCCTTAGTACTGCACTGAAGTGTTAGCTTAGATTATGCACTGAAGTCGTGGAGTGGGGGCGTGAACCTACAACAACTTTCTGATTTAGAGTTAAGAGTGTTGCTAACTGAGCCAAGTAGATCCAAATCCTAAACAAATAAAATGAGAGATAGGACACAGAGGAACAGAATTATAGGCAAATGGAAAGTGGGAAGGAAGAAAGAAAAAGGGCTGAAAGGGCAAATAAATAGTAACGATACAGTAATGGTAATATTCAATATGAGTAACAGATAACTAATGGTACAAATTGCACAAAACATGCAGTATTTTCTTACTGATCTACAGTTCAGTCATTAATAATGACTGCATTATAATAGTAATGATCTGCTTATTACAATCCATGCTGTTTTATGTGGCATATGGTGGCTAAATGTTGGGCCCCAGGGACCACAGATGGTGCAGCTAGATTCAAATTCATCATTCTTCTATTTGACTATATATGTGTGAGTGTGTGTGTGTGTGTGTGTATGTGTGTGTGTGTGTGTGAGTGTGTGAGTCAGGAATTCATGAGGTCAGCAAATTCTGAGGGTGCCATGGCAAGAATCTGTTTGATCCCCTTATCCTCAATACATTGATTGGATTTTGAGATATAGGTCCAGTTAGAGATAGTTTTCAAGTTTAATAGAAAAAATATGCTTATGAGACCAATAGGTGGGCTACCCTCTTCCTTAATAACAGAATGCAACTGCATACACCATAAGCTTGCTAAAAGTCTAGTGCAGACTGTATTACATAGGATTACATAGGATTACATAGGACATATGGCACAGAAACAGGCCATTCAGCCCAATCAGTCCATGCCGGCGTTTATACTCCACTCAAGCCTCCTCCCATCTTTCCTCATCTAAATCTATCAGCATAACCCTTGATTCCCTTCTCCCTCGTATGCTTGTCTCATCATCATCATCATAGGCAATCCCTCGGAATCGAGGAAGACTTGCTTCCACTCTTAAAATTAGTCCTTAGGTAGCTGAACAGTCCAATACGAGAGCCACAGTCCCTGACACAGGTGGGACAGATAGTAGTTGAGGGAAAGGGAGGGTGGGACAGAGTTGCCGCACGCTCTTTCCGCTGCCTGCGCTTGATTTCTGCATGCTCTCGGCGATGAGACTCGAGTTACTCAACGCCCTCCCGGATGCACTTCCTCCACTTAGGACTTTCTTTGGCCAGAGACTCCCAGGTGTCAGTGGGGATGTTGCACTTTTCCAGGGAGGCTTTGAGGGTGTCCTTGTAACATTTCCTCTGCCCATCTTTGGCTCGTTTGCTGTGAAGGAGTTCCGAGTAGAGCACTTGCTTTGGGAGTCTCGTGTCTGGCATGCGGACAATGTGGCTTGCCCAGCGGAGCTGATCAAGTGTGGTCAGTGCTTCAATGCTGGGGATGTTAGCCTGGTCGAGGATGCTAATGTTGGTGCGTTTGTCCTTGTCCAGCCTCCCCTTAAATGCATCTATATTATTTGCTTCAACCATTCCCTGTGGTAGCAAGTTCCACATTCTCACCACTCTTTGGGTAAAGAATTTTCTTCTGAATTCCCTATTGGATTTCTTGGTAACTACCTTATATTGATGGCCTCTAGTTATGCTCTTCCCTACAAGTGGAAACATTCTCTTTGTATCCACTCTATCAAAACCTTTCATAATTTTAAAGACCTTTATTAGGTCACCCCTCAGCCTTCGTTTTTCATGAGAAAAGAGACCCAGCCTGTTCATCCTTTCCTAATATGTATACTCCCACATTTATGGTATCATCCTTGTAAATCTTCTCTACACACTCTCCAGTGCCTCTATAACTTTTTTATACTATGGCGACCAGAACTGTTTGCAGTACTCTAAGGGATCGAAATTCAATTGCTAACGCCTGTTGATAACGCCGGCGTTAGGTGTTAAGTGGGCGTAAGGCAGTTCGGACTGGTGCTGGGTGCTGTTGACGCCTGCTGCGAAATTCGGCGGTCATTTTTTAAGGGCATTAAAACATAACGTACCGCCGACTAACGCCATGGAAATCATGATGTCAGTACGCGTACAATGCCTCCTTGGCACCCTTCCCGCCACATTCACTTTTGCCGCCTCACTTAATGGCTGGCGTCGATGACGCCTGAAAAAGTTGGACTGCACAAGATGGAGAAACGAATCCGGAACATTATTTAAAGGGAGTTGCAGCCGGGGCTCAGAGGTCTTGATCAGTGCTGCGTTTGATGCTCGCACAGAGAGTAGGATGTTGGCGTCGTACTGCTGTTGACTCGTCAGATTCAGTACTAATCTCTCGGAGACATTGTTGGGTTCCATATCGTAAAAATTTGAAAGTTGCATTTCGCCGTGACCTTATGGGGGCAGTGATCGCATACCATGTTGTCCTGCTGCGACGACTTGAAAGGCGCCGGCTGCAGAGACAGCTGAGGACACATGTGGATCCTCCCCAGAGGAGACACCCTAGACGGCAGGGCAGGAGACCGTACAGACGCAGGATTTACCGTGCACATTATTCTTATTTTGAGATGTCCGAGGAGCACTTGTTAAGAAGGCTGAAGTTCCGCAAGGAGGTGGGCACGGAGCTTTGCAACCTTCTGCAGACATACCTGGCAACTGACATCGGCACCAGGACCTCGCTGTCGGTGACAGTGAAAGTGACAGTAGCACTCAACTTCAATGCTACCGGCAGGTGCATTGAAGTTGAGTGCTACTGTCCTCAGTAGGTGATATATGCAACATCTCGCAGTTTGCAGTACATTGCTGCATTCGCCAGGTGACCGACGCTCTCTCCAGCAAACAAATGGATTACATCAAGTTCAGCATGTCCAGGGAAGACCAGGATGAGCGCACCTGTACTTTGCCAGGATAGCGGGCTTCCCCGGGGTTCAGAGAGCCATTGATTGTATGCATGTGGCATTGAGGGCCCCACCCCACAATGAAGAGGTCTTTCGGAATTGCAAGGGATTCCACTCCCTCAATGTACAGCTGGTCTGTGATCACAGGCAGATGATCCTCACTGTCAATGACTGCTATCCTGGCAGCTGCCACGATGCCTTCATCCTGCGTGAGAACACTGTGCCACGAATGTTCTAGCCACCGCATGACCTCCTGGGTGACAAAGCATATGGTGTGGCCACCTGGCTGATGACACCCCTCCATAAACCCACCACCCCTGCCGAGCAGTGCTACAACACCAGCCATACCACAACCCGAGCCATTATCGAGCAAACTATTGGGGTTTTCAAGCAACGTTTCCGCTGCCTTGACCACTCTGGAGGGGCATACCTTTACGACATGATAGAGTCTCCATGTTCACCATTGTCTGCTGCATGCTGCACAACCTGGCCATTATGAGGGGCCAGCCATTACCAGCAGGGATGGATGATCCACTTCAGGAGAACAATGACGAAGAGGAGGAAGACGAGGAGCTTCAACCAAGGAGGAGGCAGCATGACACTGCTGCGGCTGGAAGGGCTGTTCTTCAGAGACTCATCGCTTCCAGTGAATGACTCTTGACGTGCCGAATGGCCAGCCTATACACCTGGGCATCAACTAAACACATCGCTACCCACCCTGCAGCCCTCCGTCTTTAATAATCACTGCTTATCATGTGAACAATCAAAACTTGGTTTATTGCAAACATAAATCGTGTGCTGAAAACAAGCACAAGATAACAACTTCATCCCCAACAACAACATACCCACAAAACCCCTTCAAATATTCTCAGAGACATCCAAGTGCAACTATTGACTTCATTTTCTAACAAGGTAGTCATCTCTGGCGACTACCAAACAATTGTTTCATTGTTCGTCCAAGTGCAACAATTTACAACGAGCTACCCATCTCTGTTGATTATCAAGCAAGTGTTTAGCGAGTCATACAAGTGCAACTAGTTATAAAAGCTCATATCTTAACAAGGTCAGCATATGTGGCCACCTTCCCACAGGTGCTTTACCACCCCTTCCCTTCTCCCCCCCTCCCATGCCTACTGCTCCTCCTCAACAGGGTCTCGGGGCCTTCAGCAAGGCTGGTAGTCGGTTGCTGACTTGGAGCCGCAGCCACACGATGGCTTAGCAGGACATCTCCCACCAGCTCGAGCCCCAGAACACCCGACTACGGACTGCATAACCTCAGGATGGGCGGCAGCACTTTGTTGTGAATGGGTTGTAGAGAGCGGCAGCTGCGAAGGCGGAATGATGTCATGCTGAGAAACGACATCACATTTCAACAGGCCCAACAGGTTGCTACTTCCCCGGGGCAGAGTATCATCATCTGCAGCAATCTGGGTGAGGTCAGATTGCTGGCCTGGTGCGACAATGTTTGGTCCCCGTTGAAGTGATGGGGCCCCAGACAGGATGGCAGCAATCAGTGTGTCCGTTGAATCTATTTGCCTCTGCATCAAGATTGGCTGCAACTGCAGTACACCAGAGAACTGACTCAGAACACCACGCACTGATGACATTTGAGTATGCAGGCCTACAATAGCATCGGCCTGGTGCTCAATGGCCACTGCAACATCAGCCATAGCCCGTGCAACTATCTCTGAGGCCCCATGGTCACTGTTTGCATCTAGCATCCATTGGTATCTACCAAGGATGGGCTTGATGGGCTGCTGAGAGGCATGAGCAATAGTTGAGGTGGATTCCTCCATCCTCACAGCTAGTGCATCGAGACTCTGGGACACCTTTCCTATTGCACCCAGCAGATTTCTGTGCAACTGCAGGGATTATCTTGCGACAACCTCTAGGTCGGGCTCATCGTCAGAGTGCTGCTGAGCATCACTCAGGCGCGCACTCACCCTCTGGGGAGCTGGGCGCAGGCCTCCCCCTCCCCCTTGGCGTTGATGGAGGCCACTGGGACCTCGAGCATCACCCACTTCTGCCTTCTCTTTGTCAACAGCACTGCTGGCCCTGCTCTCACACTACTCACCCTCCTACATGAGGTTGAATGAGGTGTCGTCCTCCTGCTCATCCTCATCCTCTTCTTCCTCGCCACCATCTGCATTCATGGAAGGCACCCTACAAGGCCACGGTGGATCTGGCTGATCATCTGAAAGCACTAAAAAAAAAAAGTGGTTACCTGCAGGGGAGGGGGCCAGGAGCAGGAAAGGCATTTTTGAATGCCAGTCTCATCGAAAGAGGTGCACGATGATGGTGTGAGGGCCAAGTGTCCTGCAGTTCACTGCAAAGCAACTCGACATACCCTCACTGTCCCAAGGGGGGGGGGGGGGGTCGACCACACCCATTACCATCGCTCCAACTTGAATGCCCATCAGGACAGCTATCCGTCCCTCCAACGAAGTGAGCACTTGAGGACTGGTTCCCCTCCACCAGTCCACATTCACTCTCGCCGATTGTGTGCGAGCTTCGACTGTAACATTAAAGAGAAAGTCGGAGTTAGAGGCCTTCTATCAGTGTGTCCCAAGTGCCTTACATACTTTACTACATGTTATAGAGTCTTCACAGCTCGATGTTTAATATATTTTACTCTATGACAGTCTTCACAGCTTGATGTAACTACCATTCACGGTGTGTTAGGGGGCCAGGAATGAACAGTAATGGGGAAGCTACTGTCTTCAACATGCCTATGTATTAGTATTAGGCAGTCCCTCGTATCAAGGATGACCTGCTTCCACACCAAAAATAGATGAGTTCACAGGTGTTTCAATGAGGGACCTGACAATCTAGATCCAGAACTACATACTAAGGAGTGGAAGATGCCTGTGTATGGATTCTTTTAACGTGGGGTGGCCGTTGCACACCAGCCACCACACGGGCTTGACAGAGCTCGGTCTTGATCCAGTGGCAAGGGTTAACCAAGACGACTGGAGACCAAGCTCTGCTGCACGAACCTAGTGTGCACGCATGCTCCTACTACCCACAGATCGCAGTGTGGGCTGGCCCGTGCTGACCCTGGGCCCTCGCCTCTCCTGGGCCCTAAACCCTCGCCTCTCCTGGGCCCCGATCACGACGATCTTGGGCTCTGCTCTCTCACTACTCCTCCACCCTGATAAAAAAATGGAGCAGTCAGAAACAGGACATCAATTAGTCTCCTCTTATCTTGGAGACATTAAATATCAACACTGTTATTTGAAATATCAAAATATTAAACTCCAGCCTAGTGGAAGGATTATTATCAGCAGAAACAAACGGCAACTAACAGAATGAATACGATTCAGTAGGATGTGAATAACAGCAGCAACAACAGCAGAATCCAAACCCTGCAGTCACTTGTGAACTCGCTGGTGTCTCAGCAGGTTGGATGACTGAATGAATCCCTTCCCACACTCAGAGCAGGTGAATGGTCTCTCCCCAGTGTGAAGACTGAGGAGTTAACAACATGAGGGGTGGGTTAGCAGAACCGAGTAGCAAGGTTAACAGCGCATGCAGGCCCTTGCAGTGGGTAAGGCTGCAAATGGGAAACTTGACTGTGGCCTCACCTGTGGTGTCCCTGTACCTTACTACAAACTCACACGAGACATGTACTGCAGACACAGTCACTACGTGACCTTCCTTTATTCCTAGGACCAAGGAGTGCTGACCTTGGGTGGGACCTCCCCTTTTATACCTGGAAACCCAGGTGAGGAGTGTCTCCCACAAGTTCACCCCCTGTGGTCAGGGTGTGCATTTCTAGGGTATAAGTACAGTGTACAGGAGTTGCATGAAGGTTACAGTTACATGAAGGTTACCGTTGCATGAAGGTTACCGTTGCATGCTGGTACATACATGACATCACCCACTTAGAACATGGAATCCGAGAGACTACATTGAGCAGAGAGTGCACATTGAGGTTAGAGCATAGCATATTGAAGTTTAAAATTAAAGATACTCACCCTCACTTTCCGCGTCAGGTCGTTCCACTGTTTTCTGCATTGCATTGCTGTCCTTGGCACCGTGTCACTCGCAGACACTTGCTCTGCTATTTCCCTCCATAGAATTCAATATGTTTGGGGTTGTGATCTCCTCCCAGCCTCTGTCCTGAGCACCTGCCGACGCCTCTCCAGTGCATCAAGGGGTGCATGCACTGCGGCGTCCGAGAACCAATAGGCACGCTGACGAGCTGCTGCTGCTAGTTCTGCCATGCTCAGCTTCTGAGTGAGTGTGTAGAAAGCGACTATACTGTGGTATTATCCTGTCTATCCCTTAATGGCCTTGTTCCCATCCCAATCATTCTTTTTTTTATTGACGTGCCTGTAAAATATTTTACTATTTTGTTTTATGTTCCTTGATAATTTAATTTCATAGTTCCTCTTTGCCTTCCTCATTGTTTATTTGACTTCTCTCCTAGTCTTTTTGTATTCTCCCTTATCATGCACTCCCCTGCTGTCTATGTACTTAATATTTGCCTCGTTCCTTACCCTCAATTGTTCTCTTATGAGTTTATTCATCCATGGAGTCTCGTTAGTATTTAGTTTGTTCTTTCCTTTTAGCGGAATATATTTTTCCTGCACTCTGTTGGACACCGTTTTAAGTGTTTCCCATTGCTGGTCTACATTGTTTTTTTGCCAATATTGTTGCCCATTTTGTTTTCCCAAGTTCTATTCTCAGCCTCTTAAAATCAGCTTTCCGCCATGTAGATACCTAGTAGTCTCAACTCATGACGATTCTTTGGGATATCATGGAGATCATCCAGGTTGATAATATCTGCTCCTCTGGAACAGAATACAGTCTACTCCCAATAATTTGAAGTCATTTTTTTGCACCAAAAATGCCATTAATTTGAATTAAGCAACTTTGAATTGGAGTAAACTGTAAAGTCTATTACTGTTAAAGTCTGTTAATTTAAATTACTTCCTTGCTCAAAAAATTCAAATTATCTAGTAACTGAAATAAACTATTTAAATAAAACTGCACAGGTGCTGTTTTTGCACAATTTGAATTTGAATTAACAAATAATTAGAATTAAGCAGCTTCAAGTTCAGAGGCGTAAACGGTATATACACAAAGATGCCCTTTTTCAATAGTTTCTTCAAGTACGAGTCAGGAATCCATGAGGTTGTTGAGTCTGCAAAATGTATATGGACGAGAGTGGGTTGTAAAACCATCTATGGAGATATTTTATCTCTAGACTTGTGAATCTGCTTGACAATTCTCTTCCCACTTGTATTTTGAGACTGGTCTGTTGCCTAGTTAGCTGCCTTTAACAGGGTGGACAGAAGGATCCTAAAATACATCAAACTAACTTGAAGTCAAACTTCACCTTTTCAAATGAATTAAAGAACTTGCACTTATATAGCACCTTTCATGACCTCAGGATGTCCCAAAGTACTTTACAGCCAATTAAGTACTTTTAGGGTGAGAAATTCAGGAGCGACCCGGTTAGGACATTAACTTTTAAAAGTTGAAAAAATTAGCGCCAGCTACTTATGCTTTTCAACTTTAAAAAAATTCGGGGTTTATGCTCCAGGAAGGAAGAGGAGCACTAAATCAATCGCTCCAGTTCCTTCCTGGACGCAACAGGACGCAGGCAGGGCGGTAGTTGTGCAGCGCTGCACAATGGGCCGTGCAGTGCGGCCATGTTCGGAAGCTCCTTCCCTCTCTTAAAGGGAGGGCCATCGCCACAGGCTCTACAATTACCTGGTCCCCGACAGCAGCCACGATCCAGCCCAATCAGCCCGATGCACTGCAGCAGAATGCCAGGCTGATCGATTGCGGCTGAAGAGAATTGAAAACAATTGACAGAAACAATTGCAGAAATTGTTTCACTTACCTCGGTCACCTCGCCTTTAAGTTTTGTCCCCAAACTCCGACCTCCCGATCAATGCCTCCTGCAGCTGCCGGTGTTTTCACCTAGCGATGCTGCAGGGGTCGGAACCAAAGTCCAGGTCCGAGGGCGCTACCGGGGCAATGTGCACGGTGATGACGTCACAATCTCCAGGAAAAGGAGAACAGGGCACCCCAAATCTCCCGCCAAATTTAGCAAAAGTCATTCATCTTGCCGCACCCGGTCGGTAAGTGGTTAGCGCTCCGTTATTGGGAGGCGCTAAGGAGGCCAATTTCTAGGCCTTGAAGTTTAGTCACTGTTGTAATGTAGGAAACACAGCTGCTCATTTGCACACAGCTTAGTCCTACAAATAGCATTGAGATAATAACCATATAAACTGTTTTAGTGAGGGTGGTTGAGGGATAAATATTGGGAAGGACACCAGAGCCATGGCTCAGTGGGTTCAGGTCCCACTGCAGAAGCTTGAGCACATAATCCAGGCTACTTCAGTGCAGTACTGAAGGAGTGACACTATTTCAACTAAGAACAAGGGAAATTCTTAGTCGAAATAGTGTCACTCCTTCAGTACTGCACTGAAGTAGCCTGGATTATGTGCTCAAGCTTCTGCAGTGGGACCTGAACCCACTGAGCCATGGCTTACATATAATGTCACAGTAGGAATCGTAGGATAGCTCAGATGAATACGTGGCTTGAGCAGTGGTGCAGAAGGGAGGGATTCAAATTCCTGGGGCATTGGAACCGGTTCTGGGGGAGGGGGGACCAGTACAAACCGGACGGTCTGCACCTGGGCAGGACCGGAACCAATGTCCTGTTTGCTAGTGCTGTTGGGGAGGAGTTAAACTAATATGGCAGGGGGATGGGAACCTATGCAGGGAGACAGAGGGAAATAAAATGGAGTCAGAAGCAAAAGATAGAAAGGAGAAACCCAAGGCAAAAAAAAGGGCCACATTACAGCAAAATTCTAAACGGGCAAAGTGTGTTAAAAAGACAAGCCTGAAGGCTCTGTGCCTCAATGCGAGGAGTATTCGGAATAAGGTGCATGAATTAATTGGCATCACGGAGACATGGCTCCAGGGTGACCAAGGCTGGGAACTCAACATCCAAGGGTATTCAGCATTTAGGAAGGATAGACAGAAGGGAAAAGGAGGTGGGGTAGCGTTGCTGGTTAAAGAGGAAATTAATGCAATAGTAAGGAGGGACATTAGCCTGGATGATGTGGAATCGGAATGGGTGGAGCTGCGGAATTCCAAAAGGCAGAAAACGCTAGTGGGAGTTGTGTACAGACCACCAAACAGTAGTAGTGAGGTTGGGGACAGCATCAAACAAGAAATAAGGGACCCGTGCAATAAAGGTACAGCAATTATCATGGGTGACTTTAATCTACATATTGATTGGGCTAACTAAACTGGTAGCAATGAGGTGGAGGAGGATTTCCTGGAGTGTATTGGGGATGGTTTTTGAGACCAATATGTCGAGGAACCAACTAGGGAGCGAGCCATCCTAGACTTGGTGATGTGTAATGAGAAAGGACTAATTAGCAATCTTGTTGTGCGAGGCCCGTTGAGGAAGAGTGACCATAATATGGTAGAATTCTTTATTAAGATGGAGAGTGACAAAGTTAATTCGGAAACTATGATCCTGAACTTAAGGAAAGGTAACTTCGACGTTATGAGGTGTGAACTGGCTAGAATAGACTGGCAGAGGATACTTAAAGGGTTGACGGTGGATAAGCAATGGCAAACATTTAAAGATCACATGGATGAACTTCAACAATTGTACATCCCTGTCTGGAGTAAAAATAAAACGGGGAAGGTGGCTCAACCATGGCTAACAAGGGAAATTAAGGATAGTGTTAAAGCCAAGGAAGAGGCATATCATTTGGCTAGAAAAAGCAACAAACCTGAGGACTGGGAGATATTTAGAATTCAACAGAGTAAGACTAAGGGTTTAATTAAGAGGGGGAAAATAGAGTACGAGAGGAAGCTTGCAGGGAACATAAAAACTGACTGCAAAAGCTTCTATAAATATGCGAAGAGAAAAAGATTAGTGAAGACAAACGCAGGTCCCTTGCAGTTGGATTCAGGTGAATTTACAATGGGGAACAAAGAAATGGCAGACCAATTGGACAAATACTTCGGTTCTGTCTTCACGAAGGAAGACACAAATAACCTTCCGATTGTACTAGGGGACAGTAGGTCTACTGAGAAGGAGGAACTGAAGGATATCCTTATTAGGCGTGAAATTGTGTTAGAGAAATTGATGGGATTGAAGGCCGATAAATTCCTGGGGCCTGATAGTCTGCATCTCAGAGTACTTAAGGAAGTGGCCCTAGAAATAGTGGATGCATTGGTGATCATTTTCCAACAGTCTATCGATGCTGGATCAATTCCTATGGACTGGAGGATAGCTAATGTAACACCACTTTTTAAAAAAGGAGGGAGGGAAAAAACGGGTAATTATAGACCGGTTAGCCTGACATCAGTAGTGGGGAAAATGTTGGAATCAGTTATTAAAGATGAAATAGCAGCGCATTTGGAAAGCAGTGACAGGATCGGTCCAAGTCAGCATGGATTTATGAAAGGGAAATCATGCTTGATGAATTTTCTGGAATTTTTTGAGGATGTAACTAGCAGAGTGGACAAGGGAGAACCAGTGGATGTGGTGTATTTGGACTTTCAAAAGGCTTTTGACAAGGCCCCGCACAAGGGATTGGTGTGCAAAATCAAAGCGCATGGTATTGAGGGGAATGTACTGATGTGGATAGAGAACTGGTTGGCAGACAGGAAGCAGAGAGTCGGGATAAATGGGTCCTTTTCAGAATGGCAGGTAGTGATTAGTGAGGTGCCGCAGAGCTCAGTGCTGGGACCCCAGCTCTTTACAATATACTTCAATGATTTAGATGAAGGAATTGAGTGTAATATCTCCAAGTTTGCGGATGACATTAAACTGGGTGGCGGTGTGAGCTGTGAGGAGGACGCTAAGAGGCTGCAGGGTGACTTGGACAGGTTCGGTGAGTGGGCAAATGCATGGCAGATGCAGTATAATGTGGATAAATGTGAGGTTATCCATTTTGGGGGCAAAAACACGAAGGCAAAATATTATCTGAATGGCGGCGATTAGGAAAAGTGGAGGTGCAACAAGACCTGGGTGTCATGGTTCATCAGTCGCTGAAAGTGGGCATGCAGGTACAGCAGGCGGTGAAGAAGGCAAATGGTATGTTGGCCTTCATAGCTAGGGGATTTGAGTATAGGAGCAGGGAGGTCTTACTGCAGTTGTACAGGGCCTTAGTGAGGCGTCACCTGGAATATTGTGTTCAGTTTTGATCTCATAATCTGAGGAAGGACGTTCTTGCTATTGAGGGAGTGCAGCGAAGGTTCACCAGACTGATTTCAGGGATGGCTGGACTGACATATGAGGAGAGACTGGATCAACTGGGCCTTTATTCACTGGAGTTTAGAATGATGAGAGGGGATCTCATAGAAACGTATAAGATTCTGACGGGACTGGACAGGTTAGATGCGGGAAGAATGTTCCCGATGTTGGGGAAGTCCAGAACCAGGGGACATAGTCCTAGGATAAGGGGTAGGCCATTTAGGACTGAGATGAGGAGAAACTTCTTCACTCAGAGAGTTGTTAACCTATGGAATTCCCTGCCGCAGAGAGTTGTTGATGCCAGTTCATTGGATATATTCAAGGGGGAGTTGGATATGGCCCTTACGGCTAAGGGGATCAAGGGGTATGGAGAGAAAACAGGAAAGGGGTACTGAGGGAATGATCAGCCATGATCTTATTGAATGGTGGTGCAGGCTCGAAGGGCCGAATGGCCTACTCCTGCACCTATTTTCTATGTTTCTATGTTTCTATGTTTCTAATGTATAGAATAACTGACAATAATTATCTGACCAATAGCCAAGAGCTTTTCAGCCAACAAAGCACTCCATCAATGAATGCTTTTATTTCACTGACCTTCTTTTCTACTTTTATTAATGTATCTGATATAGTCCTGTGGAAACAGCACAGGGGAAATCTGACAATGCTGCTGTGTCTAAAAATGGTTCAAGAATGAGGAACACAGCAAAGGAATAGCAGTTGTTCCAGTCATTGGAACCACCCAGTGCACAGATGTCTGATTAAAATGGTTAGTGTCAAATGACATTTTGCTGACCTACTTTCTAAGACCTGCTTCAGAAATTTTTTTGGTTGTCATTTTTAAGAATGGAACTATGTGTAAGGTTCCTCTTAAATATAATCACCGATCATTCTAATTGGATAAACAGAAATAAAACAATATATAACCAGAAAGTACAGACATCTCTTCAACTTTTGATGTGTTAATACCTTTATGTAATGTCATATGCTCATTTATAAAAGATTTTGGTATTTCTTGTGTTAAAATTAATTGCTGCTGGTTCTGCTGTGAGACAGCAGAAGAAACTTGCTCATACACGTTTTGTGCGTCATTAAGTATTGCCAAAGAAAATGATGTTACTGTGTAGTTGCGGGGAGGGTGTAAATCCCATTAAGTGTCAGCCATGGCTCAGTAGTAATACTCTTGCCTGTGAGTCAGAAGGTTGTAGGTTCAAAACCCACTCCAGAGACTTGAGTACAAAATCTAGGCTTACACTCCAGCGCAGTACTGATGGAGTGCTGTCTTTTGGATGAGATGTTAAAACATGGCCTCATCTGCCCTCTCAGATGGATGCAAAAGATCCCATGGCACAATTTGAAGAACGGCAGGGGAATTGTTCCTGGTGGCTTTGCTAATATTTATCCCCAAAGCAAATCCACTAAAAAACAGATTATCTGGTCGTTATCACATTGCTGTTTGTGGGGCCATGCTGTGTGCAACTTGATTGCCACTGTCGGTACAGTACAACGGTGACTACATTTCAAAAGTAATTCATTGGCTGTAAAGCAGTGTGGGAGGTCATGAAAAGCACTATTTTTTCTTTTTCAGTCGACATTATCTGAAGAAAAATATAGCATTGAATCAATATTTAATAGTTAGAAATGTTTTTTTGGCACTATTTGCTTACTAATTATTGATAACTCTTACAGAACACTGGTTTGTGCTTTAAATGTACTCCTTCCTGTAAAAGTGCCAAATACAAATTTTTGCTGTGTTTTGTATTGGCTGGATGATTTAAACACTAGTCCTGTAGTATTTCAGTACAAAACACTGAAATAAACAAGATCATGATTATTTAGCAAACTTGCAGAAAATTATGAACGGAGTTACTCTGTTATGTGAATTTCTCTGATTTTTTTGTCTTATAATACTCCTGTGAAACATCTTGGGACATTTTTCTACGTTAAAGGCACTATATAAATACAAGGGTCTAGAAATTGGAGTTGTTTGCGCCCCATGCCAAACGAGTTTTTGCCTGGGCACAGCACCACTAACAACTCCTCCTAGATTCTGTGGGAGTTTAGCGGTGGCGGTAGCCCGTAGCACTCTGCTTTGCTGCGCCGGCAATGACGACATCATCACTGTGCACAGTACCCCGTTAGCGCCCCGGACCCTAAATTGGGTATCGCCCCTGAAGCTGCACTGGACAATGCCAGCGACAGCTTCTGGGGACATGAACTGGGCGGCAGGCCGCTCGCAGGGCGATAATTAAAGGGAGGTGCATTGGTTTAAAAAAAATGTCGATAATGTTTTGGTGCACTCCATGGGCGCTTTGAATGCAGGATCTGTGCTGCGATCAGTCAGCCCGGCACTCTGCTTAAGTACTGGGCTATTGGCATAGCACCCCACTCCCTGGTGGTCCAGGTAGGCCCATTTTTAAAATGCAGAGTTTTCAGCTTGGACCCTTCCCTTTAATTAAGGGAAAAGCCCCTCCTACACAGTAGCGCTACGCGGCCCAGTGCGTAGCGCTGCGCCCCGCTCCCCATGCATCCTTTCCGCTAGTGTCCCAGAAAGGAAGTCTAGCATGTTATTTTGCGCTCCACTTCTTTTCAGGGGCGGTAACCCCAAGTTAGCAACCGTGATGGTACTTCCACGCCTGCCGCAAAATGTTCTGCCTCCCAGATGTTACCACCCCCAAATGGGGTGCAACGGAATCTCCCCCCTCGTTGTTGTTGTTGTTGTTTCCCCCCTTTCAAATTCAACATTTGATATTCCAAAAATAATTTTGGCAGTTAGTCTAGATGCAGAAAATGTGAATATTTTGAAAGTTGTGAAAAAAGTCCTTCCATTTCCAAAGACTGGATTATAATTGTTGGAAAGATAGCAGCTCCACAATCATGATAGCTCACTTTTGTTTGTACCCAGCTGAGCAAAGCTGCACATGTCAAATACTGCAGGTAAATTATTTGTGTCTTAGATATACGGACCACATAATCGTTTTCATTCCTGTGCGGAGTTCTAACCAGGAAGTTACTCTGTATGGCAAACAAATATGGTAGAATTTATAAATCTTTGAATTTTGTTTACATTATCTTTGCATTGGTCGAGTTTACTGCCATTTTTCAGGATCCTTTGGCCATTTTCCTGAGAAAGGATTTTGAAAAACAATTACGTTAAATGGTGTGTTTTGACAAATAATGTATCCATGCACGTTTTTTTTAAGAGAAGTCTGAGATGATAGTTAAGGTGCTAAGGAGTTAACGTTCATGTTGTTTCCTCATAGATTGTAAATAAACAACTCATTAGCTTATCACGACAATTGAAAAACACCTCACACGCATGGAATTGGAAATCTTTGACCCCTTTTTATGGCTGTGAACAGTAACAGAAATAAAACAAAAACAGGGACACAAGAGCTTAGACTTTTGAAATAGGATATTGCACAGACAGTCAAGTTGTTAAAGAGAAAGCTCTGAAGCAGTGAGGCCCAGCAAAAGACTGCAAGAAGGATACAATGCAGTGAGTTGTTAGAATTTAGTTTGTTTAGGTTAGGCAAGACAATCCACAGATAATAGAAAGTATAGAGTGTTCATTATTTTTGTATTATTACACGAAGACAAGTTAACATAAGAACATAAGAAATAGGAACATGAGTAGGCCATATGGCCCCTCGAGCCTGCTCCGCCATTCAAAAAGATCATGGCTGATCTGATCATGGACTCAGCTCCACTTCCCTGCCCGTTCCCCATAACCCCTTATTGATTAAGAAACCATCTATTTCTGTCTTAAATTTATTTAATGTCCCAGCTTCTATAGCTCTCTGAGGCAGCGAATTCCACAGATTCACAACCCTCAGAGAAGAAATTTCTCCTCACCTCTGTTTTAAACGGGCGGCCCCTTATTCTAAGATCGTGCCCTCTAGTTTGAGTCTTCCCCATCAGTGGAAACATCCTCTCTGCATCCATCCCGTCAAGCTCCCTTATAATCTTATACGTTTCGATAAGATCACCTCTCATTCTTCTGAATTCCAATGAGTAGAGGCCCAACCTACTCAACCTTTCCTCATAAGTCAACCCCCTCATCCCTGGAATCAACCTAGTGAACCTTCTTTGAACTGCCTCCAAAGTAAATATATCCTTTCGTAAATATGGAAACCAAAACTGCACGCTGTGACCTCACCAATATCTTATATAGCTGTAGTAAGACTTCCCTGCTTTTATACTTCATCCCCTTTGCAATAAAGGCCAAGATACCATTGGCCTTCCTGATCACTTGCTGTACCTGCATACTATCCTTTTGTGTTTCATGCACAAACAAGTGCTTTACTCGGAGCTCCTTCATGGCAAACGAGCCAAAGGTGGGCTGCAGAAACGCTAGAAGGACACCCTCAAAGCCTCCCTGATAAAGTGCAAATTCCCCACTGACACCTGGGAGTCCCTGGCCCAAGACCGCCCTAAGTGGAGGAAGTGCATCCGGGAGGGCGCTGAGCACCTCGAGTCTCAACACCGAGAGCATGCAGAAAACAAGCGCAGACAGCGGAAAGAGCATGTGACAAACCAGTCCCACCAACCCCTTCCCTCAATGACTATCTGTCCCACCTGTGACAGAGTCTGTGGCTCTCGTATTGGACTGTTCAGCCACCAAAGAACTCACTTCAGGAGTGGAAGCAAGTCTTCCTCGATTCCGAGGGACTGCCTATGATGGTGACCCCCAGGTCCCGCTGCAGTGCGTCACTTTGCAATCTTTCTCCATTTAAATAATAACTTGCTCTTTGAATTTTTTCTGCCAAAGTGCATGACCTCACACTTTCCAACATTATATTCCATCTGCCAAATTTTTGCCCACTCACTTTGCTTGTCTATGTCCTTTTGCAGATGTTTTGTGTCGTCCTCATTCATTGCTTTTCCTCCCATCTTTGTATCATCAGCAAACTTGGCTACGTTACACTCAGTCCCTTCTTCCAAGTCGTTAATATAGATTGTAAATAGTTGGGGTCCCAGCACTGATCCCTGCGGCACCCCACTAGTTACTAGTTGCCAACCTGAGAATTAACCATTTATCCCGACTCTCTGTTCTCGGTTAGTTAGCCAATCCGCCATCCATACTAACATATTACCCCCAACACCGTGAACTTTTATCTTGTGCAGTAACCTTTTGTGTGGCACCTTGTCAAATGCCTTCTGCAAGTCCAAATACATCACACCCACTGGTTCCCGTTTATCCACCCTGTTCATTACATCCTCAAAGAACTCCAGCAAATTTGTCAAACATTACTTCCCCTTCATAAATCCATGCTGACTCTGCCTGACCGAATTTTGCTTTTCCAAATGTCCTGCCACTGCTTCTTTAATAATGGACTCCAACATTTTCTCAACTACAGATGTTAGGCTAACTGGTCTATAATTTCCTGCTTTTTGTCTACCTCCTTTTTTGAATAGGGGTGTTACATTTGCAGTTTTCCAATCTGCTGGGACCTCCCCAGAATCCAGGGAATTTTGGTAAATTACAACCAATGCATCCACAATCCCTGCCGCTACTTCTCTTAAGACCCCAGGATGCAAGCCATCAAGTCCAGGGGATTTATCTGCCTTTAGTCCCATTATCTTACTGAGTACCACGTCCTTTGTGATTGTGATTGTGTTAAGTTCCTCTCCCGCTATAGGCTATCCACTGTCGGAATATTGTTAGTGTCCTCTACCATAAAGACTGATGCAAAATATTTGGTCAGAGTTTCTGCCATCTCCATGTTAACCACTACTAATTCCCCAGTCCCGTCCTCGAAGGGACCAACATTTACTTTCGCTGATATGTCCTTACTATACAGTATAAATGCACACGAGGCCCATACTTGAGAGAAGGTCACTCTGTGACCAGTTATCTTTATTACCAAGACCTCAAGAGACTGAAGGTGGGTGGAGCTTCCCCTTTTATACCGAAAGTCCAGGTTAGGAGTGTCTCCCACAAGTTCGCCCCCTGTGGTCAATGTTCTCAAGGTGTACAACTTAGGTCAGCTTATACATGGGTTACAATGATAGTTGAATACATGACATCACCTCCCCCCCAAAGTCTTATTGGGATCACAGGTTAAGTCTCTCTGGTGATTTACGCTCCCTTGTAGAGCGCCTGAGTTCGGGCTCCGGTTGTTGGGTGCTGGCCTGAGTGTCTGCTGTTTGCGGTGCCTCAGGCCTGTCCGGACTGCCCACAGTGACTGCGCTCTCCTCCACTTGGTTCCGGTGTTAGGTTACCTGTGGTGGAGCAAACTCTACATCGTGTTTTTCCTCTGCCTCTTCGATGGGGTTGTTGAACCTCCTTTTAGTTTGATCCACATGTTTGCGGCAGATTTGTCCATTGGTAAGTTTAACTACCAAAACCCTATTCCCCTCTTTGGCAATCACAGTGTCTGCAAGCCATTTGGGCCCTGCAGCGTAATTAAGGACAAAAACAGGGTCATTGACATCAGTACATTGCGCCCTTGCATTCCTGTCATGGTAGTTACATTGTGACTGGCGCCTGCTTGCAACAATTTCTTTCATAGTAGGGTGTCTAAGGGATAACCTGGTTTTGAGCATCCTTTTCATTAGCAGCTCTGCTGGTGGAACCCCTATGAGCGAGTGTGGTCAGGATCTATTGGCCAACAGGAGGTATGATAAGCGGCTTTGTAGGGAACCCCCTTGGATTCTGAGCATCCTCTGTTTGATTATCTGCACTGCTTGTTTCGCCTGGCCGTTTCAGTGCTTGTGAAGCACGGGCCATTGTCGCTGACCAAGACGTCCGGTAGACCATGGGCGGCGAACATTGCCCGTAGACTTTCTATCGTGGCAGAGGATGTGCTTGAATTTAAAATGGCACACTCAATCCACTTGCAGTCGGCGTCGACTACAACCAAAAACATTTTTCCCATGAAAGGACCTGCGTAATCCACATGGATGCGTGATCATGGCTTGGCGGGCCAGGACCAGGGGCTAAGGGGGGCTTCCCTGAGTGCGTTGCCCAGCTGAGCACACGTGTTGCACCTGCGAACACAAAGTTCCAAGTCTGCATCTATCCCTGGCCACTAAACGTGTGACCCGGCAATTGCCTTCATCATGACAATGCCCGGGTGCTCATTGTGAAGTTCTCTGATAAACACCTCTCTGCCCTTCTGGGGCATGACTACTCGGTTTCCCCACAGTAGGCAATCAGCCTGAATCGAGAGTTCATCCTTGCGCCTATGAAACGGTTTAAACTCCTCAGGGCATGTCCCATACGTGGCTGCCCAGTCCCCATTCAGGACACATTTCTTAACTAAAGACAGTAGCGGGTCTTTATTTGTCCAGACTTTAATTTGATGGGCTGTCACAGGTGAGCCTTCGCTTTCGAAAACTTCAACAGCCATGACCTTCTCAGCAACATGCTCAGTTGCCCCTTCAGTGTGGCTAGTGGGAGCCTGCTGAGTGCATCGGCACAGTTTTCAGTACCCGGTCTGTGCCAAATTGTGTAGTCATAGGCAGCTAACGTGCGTGCCCACCGCTGTATGCGGGCCGATGCATTCGCATTTATGGCCTTGTTGTCGGCCAAAAGGGACGTTAAGGGTTTGTGATCTGTCTCCAGCTCAAATTTCCTGCCAAACAGGTACTGGCACATTTTTTTTACTGCATATACACATGCTAGCGCTTCCTTTTCTATCATCCCGGATCCCCTTTCTGCCTGGGATAGACTTCTGGGGCATAAACTACTGGCTGTAACTGACCATTCACATTCACATGCTACAACACACACCCGACCCCATAGGACGACGCATCACACGTTAAAACTAGTTTCTTACACGGGTCATAGAACGTTAACAGTTTGTTGGAGCATAACAAATTGCGTGCTCTATCAAAAGCCCTTTCCTGGTTGTTCCCCCAGACCCAATCACAACCTTTGCGTAGGAGAACGTGTAGCGGCTCTAACAGCGTGCTCAATTTTGGAAGAATTTGCCAAAATAGTTCAGGAGCCCCAGGAACGAACGCAGCTCCATCGTGTTACGGGGTCTGGGTGCTCTATAGTTCACTTCCGTTTTGGATGCAGTAGGTCTGGTCCCATCTGCTGCTACCCTCCTCCCCAGGAATTCTACCTTTGGAGCTAAGAAGACGCACTTCGCTTTTTTCAGTCGCAGCCCTACCCGGTCCAGTCTGCGTAGCACCTCCTCCAGGTTGTGGAGGTGTTCTTCAGTATCACAACCCGTGATGAGGATGTCGTCTTGAAAAACCACCGTCCTTGGAATCGACTTGAGGAGGCTTTCCATATTTTGCTGAAAGGTCGCGGCGACCGAACAAATCCCGAACGGACATCTGTTATACTTAAACAACCCCATGTGTGTCGAGATGGTGGTCAGCGACTCACTCGCCAGCTCCTAGGTCATGTAAGCTGAGGTCAGGTCCAATTTTACAAAATGTTTGCCATTGGATAGCGTCGCAAAGAGGTCCTCCGCTCTCGGTAGTGGATACTGGTCTTGGAGTGACACCCGATTGATGGTGGCCTTGTAATCGTCACATATCCTGACTGACCCATCCACCTTGAGCTCCGGCACGATCGGGCTCGCCCAGTCACTAAAGTCGACTGGCGAGATGATGCCTTCCCTCAGTAGGCGGTCCAATTCGCATTCTATCTTTTCCCGCATGACGTACGGCACCACTCTGGCCTTGTGGTGTACTGGCCTGGCATCCGGGTTTATGTGAATCACTACCTTGGTCCCCATAAAATAATGAGTCAAATTTGTCGAGGACCTGTGAGCATGATACTCGCTCCACAGAAGAAATTGCATTGACATCGCCCCATTTCCAGTTCATGACAGCAAACCAACTCCTCCCCAGTAGTGCGGGACTGTCCCCCGGGACAATCCAGAGTGGCAACCTGTTCTCCGAATCTTTGTGGGTCACGACTACCGTGGCGCTGCCTAGCACCGGAATGATCTCCTTTGTATATGTCCATAGCAGTGTGTCAATCGGCAATAATTTTGGCCTTGGACATCCACAACCTTTTGAACTGTTTGATACTCATCAGGGACTGGCTGGCCCCCGTGTCTAGCTCCATTAATACTGGGATGCCATTGAGGAGCACTTTCATCATTATCGGTGGCGTCCTGGTATATGAACTGTATATGTGCTCCACATGAACTCGCTGAACTTCAGCTTCCAGCGATTTCCCCCAGTATTCATTTGGCCTCCTCGTACATCAACCTGGCTGCAGGCTTCCTGCACATACGTGCCAAGTGACCGTTGACGTTGCAGGTATATTGCTGATACCTGCAAGCTCGGGCTGGGTGTTTGCCTCAACACCTCCAGCATGAGCTGAAGGCCCCATTGTTGGAAACAAAAGGTCCATTACCAGTCGATTGTCTCTGACTGTCTCTGTACCTGTCCTAAAGCGCACCATTAACAGGTGTTGATGGCCCCATTACTGGCCGCATTGTCCATTGCGATGGCATGAATCGCAGTTCAGCTAGCCATTGTCTCTGTTGAATTCCCCCTTTGGGTTCAACTGCATGCTGGGGCATGTCCGATTGCCCTTGTCTGCCCAGAGAACTGTGTGCTGCATTAACAATGTTGACTCCCTGGTCGTTTGCCGCATTTGAGCCAAGATTTTTTCCATAAATCATTCTGGTCTCTTCCTCCCCTGAGATAAATGTCTGGGCTATCAGAGCCGCCGCTTCCAAGCTCAAGTCTTTGGTCTCGATCAGTTTCCTGAAAACCCCAACGTGCCCGATGCCCTCAATAAAAAAGTCTCGCAGCATCTCCGCTCTGCATGCATCTGGGAACTTACATAGGTTCGGCAGTCGCCGGAGATCTGCCACGAAGTCTGGAATGCTTTGCGCTTCTCGCCGCCGGTGCGTGTAAAACCGGTGTCTCGCCATGTGCATGCTGCTCGCCGGTTTAAGGTGTTCCCCGATCAACTTACTGAGCTCTTCAAATGTCTTTTCCGCCGGCTTCTCTGGCACTAGAAGGTCCTTCATCAGGGAGTACGTTCTGGATCCACAAACCATCAGGAGATGAGCCCTGCATTTGTCGGCCGAATCCTGTCCCAACCATTCCTTAGTGACAAAACTTTGCTGTAGTCTCTCAATAAAGTCATCCCAATCATCACCAACACAGTACCTCTCTTCTGTGCTGCTAGTGGCCATGCTTGCGTGGTTTAAATCCCAGTTTCTCATCACCAATGATATGTCCTTACTATACGGTATAAATGCACACGAGGCCCATACTTGAGAGAAGGTCACTCTGTGACCAGTTACCTTTATTACCAAGACCTCAAGAGACTGAAGGTGGGTGGAGCTTCCCCTTTCATACCGGAAAGTCCAGGTTAGGAGTGTCTCCCACAAGTTCGCCCCCTGTGGTCTGTGTTCTCAAGGTGTACAACTTAGGTCAGCTTATACATGGGTTACAATGACAGTTGAATACATGAAATTAGCCACCCTTTTCCTTTTTATATACCTATAAAAACTTTTGCTATCTGTTTTTATATTTTGCGCTAGTTTACTTTCATAGTCTATCTTCCCTTTCTTAATCATTTTTTTAGTCGTTCTTTGCTGGCTTTTAAAAGCTTCCCAGTCTTCTGTCCTCGCACTAGTTTTGGCCACTTTGTATGCCCTTGTTTTTAATTGGATACCATCCTTTATTTCTTTAGTTAGCCATGGATGGCTATCTTTTCTCTTCCACCCTTTCCTCCTCACTGGAATATATTTTTCATGAGAGTTGTGAAATATCTCCTTAAATGTACACCACTGTTCTTCAACCGTTCTACCCTTTCTTCTATTTTCCCAGTCCACTTTACCCAACTCTGCCCTCATACCTTCATAGTCTCCTTTATTTAAGCTTAGTACGCTGGTTAGAGATCCAACTTTCTCACCCTCCATCTGGATTTGAAATTCAGTCATGCTATGATTCCAAGGGGATCCTTTACGAGGAGATTGTTTATTAATCCTGTCTCATTACACAGGACCAGATCTAAGATAGCCTGTCCCCTGGTTGTAACGCTTGAACTAAGTGACTGTTGCTCTGTATGTTCACTTGCTGTAAAATAAAGCAGCTTAGGTATTTGTGTCAAGCCTTGTTTCACGATGTGCTTATTTGGTCCGTCTTTGGAGTGATTGATGTCGTGCACATACAAAATACACAAATATTCAGTCTTGGTCACAAGAAGGTATTATTGTTACACCCCTGAGTTTTGCTGTTGTTCAAGTTGATCATAGAATCATAGAAATTTACGACACAGAAGGAGACCATTTGGTCCATCGCGTCCGTGTCGGCTGAAAAAGATCTATCCAGCCTAATCCCATTTTCCAGCTCTTGGTCCTTAGCATCATAGGTTACTGCACTTCAAGTGCATATCCAAGTACTTTTTAAATGTGATGAGGGTTTCTGCATCTGTCACCCTTTCAGGCTTTGAGTTTCAGACCCCCACCACCCTCTGGGTGAAAAAAAGTTCCCCTCAACTCCCCTCTAATCCTGCCACCAATTATTTTAAATCTATGGCCCCTGGTTATTGATCTCTCTGCTGGGGGAAATAGGTCCTGTTAAGTCTATTGTAAAGCAATGTGACTGAGTGCTGTAGACTTGAGTAAGTGTGACCTTAATCTCTTTATTCTGATGCCAGAGTGCTGTCACAGCATGGGAGGCCTGCTTATATGCAATGCTCCCATGGGATGCTGGGATCCCTTGGGACTCCAACAGATGCACCCTCTGGTGGCGGTAGAATGCGGTTACAAGGTATTGCAGACATGACAGGTCCTTCCTATCCACTCTATCTAGGCCTCTCATTATTTTCTGCACCTTAATCAAGTCTGCCCTCAGTCTCCTGTGTTCTAAAGAAAACAGCCCCATTCAATCTTTCCTCATAGCTAAAATTCTCCAGTCTGGGCAACATCCTCGTAAATATCCTCTATACCCTCTCTAGTCCAATCACATCTTTCCTGTAATGTGGTGACCAGAATTGCATGCTGTACTCTAGCTGTGGCCTAACTCGTGTTTTATACAGTTCAAGCATAACCTCCCTGCTCTTATATTCTATGCCTTAGCTAATAAAGGAAAGTATCCCCAATGCCTTCTTAACTACCTTATCTACCTGTCCTGCTGTCTTCAGGGATCTGTGGACATGCACTCCAAGGTCCCTCTGTTCCTCTACATTTCTCAGTCCTACCATTTATTGTGTATTAAGTTAATCTTGGGCTTAAGTCATGGCAGGAGAGCTCGGACATGTGTCATGCTCCTCTTGTGCTATGTGGAAAATCAGGGACGCTTCCAGTGTCCCTGACGACTACATGTGTGGGAAGTGTACCCTGCTGCAGCTCCTGCCAGACCACATTGCGGCACTGGAGCTGCGGGTGGATTCACTCTGGAGCATCCGCGATGCTGAGGATGCCGTGAATAGCACGTTTAGTGAGTTGGTCATACCGCAGGTAAAGGTTACACAGAAAGATAGGGAATGGATGATCAACAGGAAGAGCGGCTGCAGGACATTTTGGAGGGGGAGGGTGAACAGCCAGTTGTCTTGGTGCATATAGGTACCAACGATATACTTTAAAAACGGGATGAGGTCCTACAAGCTGAATTTAGGGAGCTGGAGTTAAATTAAAAAGTAGGATCTCAAAGGTAGTAATCTCAGTGGTGCTACCAGTGCCACGTGCTACTCAGAGTAGGAATCACAGGATAGCTCAGATGAAGACGTGGCTTGAGGAGTGGTGCAGAAGGGAGGGATTCAAATTCCTGGGACATTGGAACCGGTTCTGGGGGAGGTGGGACCAGTACAAACCGAACGGTCTGCTCCTGGGCAGGACCGGAACCAATGTCCTATGGGGAGTGTTTGCTAGTGCTGTTGGGGAGGGGTAAACTAATACGGCAGGGAGATGGGAACCCATGCAGGGAGACAATGTGAGGGCAGAAGCAAAAGATAGAAAGACAAAAAGTAAAAGTGGAGGGCAGAGAAAACCAAGGCAAAAATCAAAAAGGGCCACATTACAGCAAAATTCTAAAGGGGCAAAGTGTGTCAAAAAGACAAGCCTGAAGGCTCTGTGCCTCAATGCGAGGAGTATTCGTAATAAGATGGATGAATTAACTGCACAGGCAGCAATTAATGAATATGATATAATTGGCACCACGGAGACATGGTTCCAGGGTGACCAAGGCTGGGAACTCAACATCCAGAGGTATTCAACATTCAGGAAGGATAGACAGAAAGGAAAAGGAGGTGGGGTTGCTGGTTAAAGAGGAAATCAACGCAATAGTAAGGAAGGACATTAGCTTGGATGATGTGGAATCTGTATGGGTGGAGCTGCGGAACACCACAGGGCAGAAAATGCGAGTGGGAGTTGTGTACAGACCACCAAACAGTAGTAGTGAGGTTGGGGGCAGCATCAAACAAGAAATTATGGATGCATGCAATGAAGGTACAGCAGTTATCATGGACGACTTTAATCTACACATAGATTGGGCTAACCAAACTGGTAGCAATACAGTGGAGGAGGATTTCCTGGAGTGTATTAGGGATGGTTTTCTAGACCAATATGTCGAGGAACCAACTCGAGGGCTGCCATCCTAGACAGGGTGATGTGTAATGAGAAAGGACTAATTAGCAATCTTGTTGTGTGAGGCCCCTTGAGGAACAGTGACCATAATATGGTTGAATTCTTTATTAAGATTGACACAGTTAATTCAGAGACTAGGGTCCTGAACTTAAGGAAAGCTAACTTTGATGGTATGAGACGTGAATTGGCTAGAATAGACTGGCAAATGGTACTTAAAGGGTTGACAGTGGATAGGCAATGGCAAACATTTAAAGATCACATGGATGAACTTCAACAATTGTACATCCCTGTCTGGCGTAAAAATAAAACGGGGAAGGTGGCTCAACCGTGGCTAACAAGAGAAATTAAGGATAGTGTTAAATCCAAGGAAGAGGCATATAAATTCGCCAGAAAAAGCAGCAAACCTGAGGACTGGGAGAAATTTAGAACTCAGCAGAGAAAGACAAAGGGTTTAATTAGGAGGGAGGAAATAGAGTATGAGAGTAAGCTTGCAGGGAACATAAAAACTGACTGCAAAAGCTTCTATAGATATGTGAAGAGAAAAAGATTAGTGAAGGCAAACGTAGGTCCCTTGCAATCAGATTCAGGTGAATTTATAATGGGGAACAAAGAAATGGCAGACCAGTTGAACAAATACTTTGGTTCTGTCTTCATGAAGGAAGAAACAAATAACCTTCCAGAAGTACTAGGGGACTGAGATTCTAGTGAGAAGGAGGAACTGAAGGATATCCTTATTAGGCGAGAAATTGTGTTAGAGAAATTGATGGGATTGAAGGCCGATAAATCCCCAGAGCCTGATAGTCTGCATCCCAGAGTACTTAAGGAAGTGGCCCTAGAAATAGTGGATGCATTGGTGATCATTTTCCAACAGTATATCGATTCTGGATCAGTTCCTATGGACTGGAGGATAGCTAATGTAACACCACTTTTTAAGAAAGGAGGGAGAGAGAAAACGGGTAATTATAGACCGATTAGCCTGACATCAGTGGTGGGGAAAATGTTGGAATCAATTATTAAAGATGAAATAGCAGCACATTTGGAAAGCGGTGACAGGATCGGTCCAAGTCAGCATGGATTTATGAAAGGGAAATCATGCTTGACAAATCTTCTAGAATTTTTTGAGGGTGTAACTAATGGAGTAGACAAGGGAGAACCAGTGGATGTGGTGTATTTGGACTTTCAAAAAGCTTTTGACAAGGTCCCACACAAGAGAATGGTGTGCAAAATTAAAGCACATGGTATTGAGGGTAATGTACTGACATGGATAGAGAACTGGTTGGCAGAGAGGAAGCAGAGAGTCGGGATAAACAGCTCCTTTTCTGAATGGCAAGCAGTGACTAGTGGGGTGCCGCAGGGCTCTGTGCTGGGACCCCAGCTCTTTACAATATACATTAACGATTTAGATGAAGGAATTGAGTGTAATATCTCCAAGTTTGCAGATGACACTAAGCTGAGTGGCGGTGTGAGCTGTGAGGAGGACGCTAAGAGGCTGCAGGGTGGCTTGGACAGGTTAGGTGAGTGGGCAAATGCATGGCAGATGCAGTATAATTTGGATAAATGTGAGGTTATCCATTTTGGGGGCAAAAATACGAAGGCAGAATATTATCTGAATGGCGGCAGATTAGAAAAGAGGAGTTGGAGCGAGACCTGGGTGTCATTTTTCATCAGTCATTGAAAGTTGGCATGCAGGTACATCACGCAGTGAAGAAGGCAAATGGTATGTTGGCCTTCAATGCTAGGGGATTTGAGTAGCGGAGCAGGGATGTCTTACTGCAGTTGTACAGGGCCTTGGTGAGGCCTCACCTGGAATATTGTGTTCAGTTTTGGCCTCCTAATCTGAGGAAGGACATTCTTGCTATTGAGGGAGTGCAGCAAAGATTCACCAGACTGATTCCCAGGATGGCTGGACTGACATCTGAGGAGATACTGGATCGTCTGGGCCTGTATTCACTGGAGTTTAGAAAGATGAGAGGGGATCTCGTAGAAACATATAAAATTCTGACGGGACTGGACAAGTTAGATGCAGGAAGAATGTTCCCGATGTTGGGGAAGTCCAGAACCAGGGGACACAGTCTAAGGATTAGGGGTAAACCATTTAGGACTGAGATGAGGAGAAACTTCTTCACTCAGAGAGTTATTAACCTGTGGAATTCCCTACCGCAGAGAGTTGTTGATGCCAGTTCATTGGACATATTCAAGAGGGAGTTAGATATGGCCTTTACGGCTAAAGGGATCAAGGGGTATGGAGAGAAAGCAGGAAAGAGGTACTGAGGTGAATGATCAGCCATGATCTTATTGAATGGTGGTGCAGGCATGAAGGGCCGAATGGCCTACTCCTGCACCTATTTTCTATATTTCTATGTTTCTATTCCCTTGCCTTGTTAGCTCTCCCCAAATGCATTACCTCACACTTCTCCGGATTGAATTCCATTTGCCACTTTTCTGCCTACCTGATCAGTCCATTGATATTTCCCTGCAGTCTGCAGCTTTCTTCTTCATTATCAACCACTCTACAGCTTTCTTCCACACTATCAACCATGATACATATAGGGCAGTGTGAGTCAACTCTTATTAAAGTAAGACTGTCAGACCACTTATGGGTGTGACTGTTGCCACTGAAACCAAGCAGATATCTACAGCAGACTCAAATTTGTAATATTTACCATTAAAACTTTAAATTAAGTAATTGCAGCAAAAGTTCCTATATTACAATAGGAGTTTGATACAAACAAACTTGCATCTCTGTGAAACATTGTGGAAAAAGGGATCATTCTATCACCCAGATACAATTTTGCACAAAATAGACTCTTGTAATGATAAAAATTACAGTAATCCACTTTAAGCTTACTCACGCATATATGTAAGATAGAGTCAAGATTTTATAGATGCATTGTCAATGAACGCTAAATTATTTCAAAATACAAGTTAGTTTTCCTGGTTTCACTTACTGCAAGGGGAAGCAATTGTATATTTGGTGCCTTTTGGATAAAATATATTATAGGTTTTTCAGAAAAGGCACAGGTTATTTAAAATTTCAAACAATAGCTGATGACAATAGGTTAATTATAGAAAAGAAAAACAATAAAGAAAGACTAGGAATTATATAGCGCCTTTGATGACCACATGATGTCTCAAAGCACTTTACAGCCAATGAAGTACTTTTGGAGTGGAGTTACTGTTGTAATGTAGGAAACACGGCAGCCAATTTGCACACAAGCAAGCTCCCACAAACAGCAATGTGATAATGATCAGATAATCTGTTTTTTTGTTATGTTGATCCAGGGATAAATATTGGCCAGGACTTTGGGAAAAACTCCCCTGATCTTCTTCAAAATAGTGCCATGGGATCTTTTACGTCCACTTGAGAGACAGGGCCTCAGTTTAATGTTTCATCTCCAACAATGGAGTACACTCTCAGCACTGGACTAGTGTGTCAGCCTAGATTTTTTTGCACTCAAGTCCCTGGAGTGAGACTTGAACCCACAACCTTCTAACTCAGAGGTGAGAGTGCTGCACACTGAGCCACAGCAGGATTATTGAGGTTTAGCGGTTTTGTCAGGTATCAGACACTGAGCAGAATGTTCAAATTAAATGGAACATAGAAACATTGAAAATAGGTGCAGGAGTAGGCCATTCGGCCCTTCGAGCCTGCACCACCATTCAACATGATCATGGGCTGATCATGCACTTCAGTACCCCATTCCTGCTTTCTCTCCATACCCCTTGATCCCTTTAGCCATAAGGGCCACATCGAACTTCCTTTTGAATATATCTAACGAACTGGCCTCAACAACTTTCTGTGGTAGAGAATTCTACATGCTCACAACTCTCTGAGTGAAGAAGTTTCTCCTCATCTCGGTCCTAAATGGCTTACCCCTTATTCTTAAACTGTGACCCCTGGTTCTGGACTTCCCCAACATCGGGAACATTCTTCCTGCATCTAACCTGTCCAATCCCATCAGAATTTTATATGTTTCTATGAGATCCCATTTCATTCTTCTAAATTCCATTGAATATAAGCCTAGTCGATCCAGTCTTTCTTCATACGTCAGTCCTGTCATCCTGGGCATCAGTCTGGTGAACCTTTGCTGCACTCCCTCAATAGCAAGAATGTCCTTCCTCAAATTAGGAGACCAAAACTGTACACAATATTCAAGGTGTGGTCTCATCAAAGCCCTGTACAACTGCAGTAAGACCTCCCAGCTCCTATACTCAAATCCTCTTGCTATGAAGGCCAACATGCCATTTGCCTTCTTCACCGTCTGCTGTACCTGTATGCCAACTTTCAATGACTGATGTACCATGACACCCAGGTCTCGTTGCACCTCTCCTTTTACTAATCTGTCATCATTCAGATCACAATCTGCCTTCCTGTTTTTACCACCAAAGTGGATAACCTCACATTTATCTACATTATACCGCATCTGCCATGTATTTACCCATGCATCTAACCTGTCCAAGTCACCCTGCAGCCTCTTAGCATCCTCCTCACAGCTCACACTGGCACATAGCTTAGTGTCACCTGCAAACTTGGAGATATTACATTCAATTCCTTCGTCTAAATCATTAATATATATTATAAATAGCTGGTGTCCCAGCACTGAACCTTGCGGTACCCCACTAGTCACGGCCTGCCATTCTGAAAAGGACCTGTTTATTCCTACTCTTTGCTTCCTGTCTGCCAACCAGTTCTCTATCCACATCAGTACATTACCCCCAATACCATGTGCTTTAATTTTGCACACTAATCTCTTGTGTGGGACCTTGTCAAAAGCCTTTTGAAAGTCTAAATACACCACATACACTGACTCCCCCTTGTCCACTCTACTAGTTACATCCTCAAAAAATTCTCGAAGATTTGTCAAGCATGATTTCCCTTTCATAAATCCATGCTGACTTGGACCGATCCTGTCACTGCTTTCCAAATGTGCTGCTATTTCACCTTTAATAATTGATTCCAACATTTTCCCCACCACCGATGTCAGGCTGACCAATCTATAATTCCCTGTTTTCTCTCTCCCTCCTTTTTAAAAAATTGAGGTTACATTAGCTACCCTCCAGTCCATAGGAACTGATCCAGAGTCTATAGAATGTTGGAAAATGACCACCGAAGAATCCACTATTTCTAGGGCTACTTCCTTAAGTACTCTGGGATGCAGACTATCAGGCCCTGGGGATTTATCAGTCTTCAATCCCATCAATTTTCTTAACACAATTTGCTGACTAATAAGGATTTCCTTTAGTTTCTCCTTCTCGCTAGACCCTCCTTCCCCGTTGAGCCACCTTCCCCGTTTTATTTTTACGCCAGATAGGGATGTACATTTGTTGAAGTTCATCCATGTGATCTTTAAATGTCTGCCATTGCCTATCCACCGTCAACCCTTTAAGTATCATTTGCTAGTCAATTCTTGTCAATTCACACCTCATACCATCAAAGTTACCTTTCCTTAAGTTCAGGACCCTAGTTTCTGAATTAACTGTGTCGCTCTCCATCTTCATGAAGAATTCTATCATATTATGGTCACTCTTCCCCAAAGGGCCTCGCACATCAAGATTGCTAATTAATCCTCTCTCATTACACAACAGCCAGTTTAGGATGATCAGCTCTCTAGTTGGTTCCTCGGACAGCTGAGTGAAACCCAGTGTAAAATCTTGTGCCTTACTTTAAAATGTTACTTTTACTTTAATTCAGCACAAACTGCCTCAGCATAGATTAGCATTGACCAATTCAAACCTATTTAAATGTCTTCCTCACGCAAAGGAAAAATGCAGAACAATGTGATGCAGAAAGAATTTTGGCAGCAAAAATGTTACAGGAAGTGACGAGTTTTCACAATGCAACTCTTGCAAAGCACAAGTAGCCTCTTGGATGAGATGTAGAAAAATAAAATTAATCTGTTTGGTAGAAAGAAAATCTATGCCTAAAAATGTACACCGCAACTTGAATAAACAGGACTATGGATAAATACAAATCATAATATTATTCCCAGGCATGTAAAGGATAGACATACATGAAGAGGTAGGGTAGAGTGTGTGTTCTCCATCTCCTTCTGTAAGAGGTGATCTCCTTCCACAAGCAAGAGTACATTTTTTCTAAGAATAAACCACCTCCAGAAATTGGTGGACAGGAAGGACAAAGCTAATAACATTAGTACGCATACCTGCTAATCATCATCATAGGCAGTCCCTCGAAATCAAGGAAGACTTGCTTCCACTCGAAAAGTGAGTTCTCAGGTGACTGTACAGTCCAATACAAGAATTACAGTCTCTGGCTCAGGTGGGACAGACAGTCATTGCAGGAAAAGGTGGGTAGGGAGTCCTGCTGAGTCCTGCCTGCTAATGCCAGATACAGCATAAGCATAAACATAGTGAACTGAACTTCCATAAAATAGTTACCTGTGGGTGAAAGCCAATTAGGAACCTAGGAATTGCTGGACGATAAAGACCAAATTCCATTAGTTTGCCTTCTATAATTCTGATAATCGTATGATACAACGATAATTGAGTTATGAATCATAGCAATCAATCTCTATTAATTAGTTTATGACAGCCCCAGACATGATGCAAGGAAAACTCCAGTGGTGGAGAGCTTTGTGAACTCAAAGCTTAGGAGGACCAGGGTTCACAGTTTCAAGTTATGTAAGGCTAGAACTAGGTTAAATATTAGGAAGTGGTACTTTTCCCAGAGAATAGTGCACCGAAAGTACAGGTTGCTGGATCGTAGGGTCAATGATGATTCACTGAATTCCTGCAAACTAGAGCTGGACCTGTTTCTCGCTTGGGGAAGATCACCTTGTACAAAAGATAGGTACTGTATGACATTGATCATGGTCAGAGTGGCCTCCTGGACACATTCTGATTGCCTAAGTGAGTCAGAACAGAATTTTCTCGATTTCCCCCCCCGCCCCGTCTCCCCCCCGCCCCGCCGAATTGACTTGAGTTTGTATCTGTTTTCTTTTGCATTGCCTGTCCGCCATTGCTCATATGTTCGGAACCCTAGGTCCAAAGTCATCTGTTCCTCCCAAGCATGCTACACTTACCACATTCCATGTCTCAAATTACACATATATTGTATCCCACTGTAACCACTCTCAGGTACCCACTTCTCCTCCTATTTGTCCTTTTTCTTTACTTTTGTCTTCTCACCTACTATTTTGTTGTGTATCTGTAAAGCATGCACTCCCATGTTCCGCCACCAGGGAGCGCATCCCCTGAAGTCCCAAAGGATCCCCTGTATATAAGCCGGCCCCTAAGGCCTGTTCCTCACTCTGGAGTGTCTTAATAAAGACTGAGGTCACTGTTAATTTAACCTCCCTGTGTGCAGTCTCATCTGTGTTAGGAACACAACTGCCGATGAGTATACAAATCCAACACAAAGATGCAGCAAACTGTGGGCATCCTGGAGAAGGTGAGGACTGGGAAGCCTATGTCGAACGGCTAGACCAGTACTTTAATGAGCTGGATGGAGAAGGAAGCGCTGCAAAAAGGAGAGCGGCCCTCCTCACGATCTGTGGGGCACCGACCTACAGCCTCATGAAGAATCTTCTGGCTCCGGTGAAACCCACAGATAAGTCGTATGAGGAGCTGTGTACAATGGTTTGGGAGCATCTTAACCCGAGGGAGAGCGTGCTGATGGCAAGGTATCGGTTCTACACGTGCCAGCGATCTGAAGGTCAGGAAGTGGCGAGCTACGTCGCCGAGCTAAGGCGACTTGCAGGACAATGTGAGTTTGATGGCTACCTGGAGCAAATGCTCAGAGACTTTTTTGTACTGGGCATTGGCCACGAGACCATCCTACGAAAACTTTTGACTGCAGAGACACCGACCCTCAGTAAGGCCATTGCAATAGCACAGGCGTTTATGTCCACCAGTGATAACACCAAACAAATCTCTCAGCACACAAGTGCTAGCAATGTTCATAAATTAACTGGAACTGTGCTTGCGAGCAGAAATGTACAGGGCAGAAACCATGAGTCTGCAACTGCCAGCAGGCCTCAGGTGACCCAGATGACTCAGAGTCCACAACAAAGGATGAATGCAAGGCAATTCACACCTTGTTGGCGTTGTGGAAGCTTCCATTCAGCCTATTCATGCCGCTTCAAAGGGTATGTTTGCAAGAACTGTGGAACAATGGGGCACCTCCAACGAGCTTGCAGATGAGCTGCAAGCTCTGCAAAACCTGCTAACCACCACGTGGCAGAGGAAGATTGGTCCATGGTGGATCAAAGCAATTTCAAGCCTCAGAGAGAGGAGACAGATGCTGAAGTACACGAGGTGCACACATTTTCGCCGAAATGTCCACCTATAATGCTAAACGTAAAATTGAATGGCTTACCCATAGCCATGGAACTGGACACTGGCGCTAGCCATTCCATCATGAGTAAAAAGATGTTTGAGAGACTGTGGTGCAACAAAGCACTCAGACCAGCACTGAGCCCCATCCACACGAAACTGAGAACGTACACCAAAGAGCTTATCACTGTCCTGGGCAGCGCTATGGTCAAGGTCACCTACAAGGGCATGGTGTACGAACTGCCACTCTGGATTGTCCCGGGTGATGGCCCCACACAGCTTGGAAGGAGCTGGCTGAGCAAAATCTGCTGGAACTGGGATGACATCCGAGCGCTATCACATGTCGATGAGGCCTCGTGTACCCAGGTTCTTCACAAATTTCCTTCCCTTTTTGAGCCAGGCATTGGAAACTTTTCCGGGGCAAAGGTATGGATCCTCTTGGTCCCAGAGGCACGACCCATTCACCACAAGGCGCGAATGGTACCTCACATGATGAGGGAGAGAGTGGAAATCGAGCTGGACAGGCTGCAACGCAAGTGCATCATCTCCTCAGTGGAATTCAGTGAGTGGGCCAGCCCGATTGTTCCAGTTCTCAAAAGTGTTGGCACGGTCAGGATTTGCAGCAACTATAAAGTAACTATTAATCATTTCTCGCTACAGGACCAATACCCGCTAATTAAGGCAGACGATCTATTTGCGACGCTAGCAGGAGGCAAGACGTTCACCAAGCTTGTCCTGACTTCGGCCTACATGACACAGGAGCTGGAGGAGTCTTCGAAGGGCCTCACCTGCATCAACACACACAAGGGACTGTTCATCTACAACAGATGCCCATTTGGAATTCGGTCGGCTGCAGCGATCTTCCAGAGAAACATGGAGAGCCTACTCAAGTCGGTACCATGCACAGTGGTTTTTCAGGCTGACATATTGGTCACGGGTCGGGACACCGTTGAGCACCTATAAAACCTGGAGGAGGTCCTCCAGCGACTGGATCGTGTAGGGCTGCGGCTGAAGAGGTCAAAATGCGTCTTCATGGCAACAGAAGTGGGGTTTTTGGGGAGAAAGATCGCGGTGGATGGCATTCGGCCCACAGACGCCAAGACAGAGGCTATCAGGAACGCGCCCAGGCCACAGAACGTCACGGAGCTTGATCGTTCCTGGGACTCCTCAACTATTTTGGTAACTTCCTACCGGGGTTAAGCACCCTCTTAGAGCCCCTACATGTGTTATTGCGTAAAGGTGAGAACTGGGTATGGGGAAAAAACCAAGTAATTCCTTTTGAGAAAGCCAGAAACATTTTATGCTCCAACAAGCTGCTTGTATTGTATAACCCGAGTAAAAGACGTGTGCTAGCATGTGATGTGTTGTCGTACGGAGTCGAGTGTGTATTACAACAAGCTAACGTTGCGGGGAAGTTGCAACCTGTCGCCTATGCCTCCAGGAGTTTGTCTAAGGCCGAGAGGGCCTACAGCATGATTGAGAAAGAGGCATTAGCATGTGTGTTCGGTGTAAAGAAAATGCATCAGTACCTGTTTGGCCTCAAATTTGAGCTGGAAACCGATCACAAGCCCCTCATATCACTGTTCGCTGAAAACAAGGGGATAAATACTAATGCCTCAGCCCGCATACAAAGGTGAGCACTCGCACTATCAGCATATAACTATACCATCCGCCACAGGCCAGGCACTGAGAACTATGCGGATGATCTCAGTCGGCTACCATTGCCCACCACGGGGGTGGAAATAGCGCAGCCTGTAAACTTTTTGGTGGTGGCACAGCCCGCAGACGTGTTGATGGTCATGGAAGCATTTGAAAATGCTAAATCACCTGTCACGGCCTGCCAGATTAGGATTTGGACCAGTCAAGATCCTCTGCTGTCCCTAGTAAAAAACTGTGTACTGCATGGGAGCTGGGCCAGCATCCCCGTTGAAATCCAAGAGCTAATCAAGCCGTTCCAGCGGCGAAAGGACGAGCTGTCCATTCAGGCAGACTGCCTGTTGTGGGGTAACTGCGTAGGGCTACCCAAAAAGGGCAGGGAGACGTTCATCTCGGATCTCCACAGCACACACCCTTGTATAGTAATGATGAAAGCGATAGCCAGATCCCACGTGTGGTGGTCCGGTATCGACTCTGACTTAGAGTCCTGTGTACGGCAATGCAGCGTGTGTGCTCAGTTGAGCAACGCACCCAGAGAGGCATCACTAAGTTTGTGGTCCTGGCCCACCAGACCATGGTCGAGGATCCATGTCGACTATGTGGGCCCGTTTCTCGGTAAAATGTTCCTGCTGGTGGTGGATGCTTTTTCAAAATGGATTGAATGTGAAATAATGTCAGGAAGCACCGCCACCGCCACCATTGAAAGCCTGAGGGCTATGTTTGTCACCCACGGCCTGTCTGATATACTGGTCAGTGACAACGGGCCATGTTTCACCAGTGCCGAATTTAAAGAATTCATGACGCGCAATGGGATCAAACATGTCACCTCGGCCCCGTTTAAACCAGCCTCCAGTGGGCAGGCAGAGTGGGCAGTACAATCAATCAGAGCCTCAAACGAGTCACAGAAGGCTCACTCCAAACCCGCCTGTCCCGAGTACTGCTCAGCTACCGCACAAGACCCCACTCACTCACAGGGGTGCCCCCGGCTGAGCTACTCATGAAAAGGACACTTAAAACCAGACTCTTGCTGGTTCACCCCAACCTGCATGATCAGGTAGAGAGCAGGCGGCAGCAACAAAATGTAAACGATGGTCGCGCCACTGTGTCATGGGAAATTGATCTGAATGGCCCTGTGTATGTGCTAAACTATGGACATGGTCCCAAGTGGATCACGGGCACGGTGATAGCTAAAGAAGGGAGTAGGGTGCTTGTAGTCAAACTAGACAATGGACAAATTTGCAGAAAGCACTTGGACCAAACGAGGCTGCGGTTCACAGACTGCCCTGAACAACCCACAGCAGACACCACCTTTTTCGAGCCCACAACACACACCCAAAGGATCAACGATACCACCCCGGCCCAGGAAATTGAACCCATCATACCCAACAGCCCAGCAAGGCCAGGCTCACCCAGCAGCCCTGCAGGGCCAACAACACGTCAGCCCAACGAGGGCACAGCCAACACACCAGAACAGACATTTGTACCGAGGCGGTCCACCAGGGAAAGAAAGGCTCCCGACTGCCTCATCTTGTAAATAGTTTTCACTTTGACTTTGGGGGGGAGTGATGTTGTGTATCTGTAAAGCATGCACTCCCATGTTCCGCCATCAGGGAGTGCATCCCCTGAAGTCCCAAGGGATCCCAGCATCCCTTGGGAGCACAGTATATAAGCCAGCTAAGGCGTGTTCCTCACTCTGGAGTGTCTTATTAAAGACTGAGGTCATTGTTACTTTAACCTCCCTGTGTGCAGTCTCATCTGTGTTAGGAACACAATACATTTCACCTTCTCTTCTCCACCAATCAGCATTCCAAAGCTTGTTTCTCAGCGTTAACCCGACTCTTTGTAGCTTTAAATGCCTTTTGTGTTGAAATTGTAATTGCCTGAAAGGGAGAAATAAGGTTGATGATAACCAGTAAAAGGGGATGGGGGTGGGGTAGGCTGGTAGGATTGGGAGGTTGTTGAGAATGAATGGGGGATAATGTAAACTGCGACTGATTCCATTGATCTTGGCATCAGATAGGCCCCTCATAATTTTATACATCTCAATTGTAGTGACCAGCCTGAAGCTTTTACAACCTTCAGGTAATTTTTTTAAATTATGAGGGGCCTGGATAGAGTGGATAGGGAGGACCTGTTTCCCTTGGCAGAGGGGTCAACAACCAGAGGGGGCAGAGATTTAAAGTAATTGGGTGGAGATATAGAGGAGATATGAGGGGACTTTCTTTACCCAGAGGGTAATGGGGGTCTGGAACTCACTGCCTGAAAGGGTGGTAGAGGCAAAAAGCCTCACCATATTTGAAAAGTACTTGGATGTGCACTTAAAGTACCGTAACCTACAGGGCTACGGACCAAGAACTGGAAAGTGGGAGTAGGCTGGATAGCTCTTGGTCGTCTGGCGTGGACACGATGGGCCAAAATAGTCTCTTTCCATGTGGTAAATTTCTATGATTCTATGATTCTACAGTGCCACCTAGGCTATAAACACAGCTAGCAGCTCTCAGAGGTAAGGAGGTGTAATGTATGCACGTGTGAGGATGCTCACAGCTTTGTAAAGCTGTTGCTGAGCCGCCTCCAGGAAATCCACTCCATTCCTTTCAGCTCTGCGTGGAGGAGATTCTTGTATGGGCTGTTCTTGCACACCTTCCACTGCTGTCCGGACACGCGATGGCATACCATCTTGCCATCCGGAGGAGGCAGGGGTCCCCAAAGGAGGGCTCTCTATGCGGGAGTCCTCCCTTTATCTCTTAACGACTTGGCCGAGGGTGTTGCACAGGGCAGTCCCGTACAAGAAGTTTTTAAGTCAGTTCACAGACTCCCAGGCCGCCTGCATTTTCTGGAACCTGGAGGAGTCCGTGTTCCATGTTTTTATACAGTGTATGAGGTTGCAGTCCCTCATCCATTAGTTGAAGGGGCTGCTCATAAATTTTGGCTGCACTTCATTCCCACGCACCTGATCTTTGAGCACCCGGTGATTTAAAGTTATATCAAAAATAGTTGTAGAAATGTTGCATTGTGAGTGGCTTAGCCAATCATGTGATGTTCACAAGATTCAACAAAACCCTAGTCAGTTGGCTCTAGGTCACCCACGATGAGGTATGCAGTTGTGAGCCTCGTGGATGAACTGATAATGTGCAGTGCGATTGTTAAACCTTTGTTAATAAACCTGTTATATATGTAGACTATAGATATACTCTCTGTGTAGTCACTGTATAGTTGCATAAGATGGAGACTTGTTACCGGATGTACTATCAATAAGGTTTACACTGTGTGTATACTATGCTGGCACCACTAGAGGTTGCAACTGGTGGAGACTGGGATTTCCTGCCCCTGTGGCAGAGGCTGTCCACCAGAGGGCACTGCAGTGGGAGACCTGAGGGCCACCTGCATAGGTGTGCAGAGCCCAGTATAAAAGGCTGCCCACCATGCTTGTGTCTCATGCTGGAGTTACAAATAAAGGACCAAGGTCACTACAGTTTGAGTAGAACACATTGCCTCGTGGAGTCATTCATAAGTGCATTACAGACATAACAAAACCAACAAGTTCTTAATAGCAATGTGTTGCTATGAATTCTTAAGCAAAGAACTCATGAAGCAAATACATTACAGGAGTCAACAGCATCAACAACCTTGGAGACTAAGGGCACAAAATTCAGATCTATAGCGCCCGTTTTTTGGGTGTTACAAGTGCGAATAACGTCCGTGGTGCGCGGGCTTACTTATGAAGCAAATTGCACGGACGCTATATTGGTGAGGGTGTTAGGGTGCTGTGAACGTCCGGCGGTTGTATGCAAAGCAGACAGATCATAACGTCAATCAGCGTGCAACGTGCCTTGTCTTATACTCAATTGTCCTACAAATACACCCCAACACCCTATTGCTCTAGTTATCGCTGCACGCATTGTTCATGTACCTTTAATGATATATGCACTAGAATGCCAAAATCTCTTTCTATCTCCACCATCTTTAATGCCTTTTCCTGGAGCATGTATGAATGTTGAGCACTTGCCCTGCCCACAATCATAACACTGCACTTATCTAAGTTATACATCATTTTCCAGTCTTGAGCCCAATCTTCCAACACATTGGTCCTGAAATCCTGGTTTCTTCTTCCCGTGGGCATTCGACTAAAAGTAGGAGAAAAGATGCGCACTTACCTTTTGGTTGAATGCTGACCAGAATCCCAGATTCGAGGCCTCCTCTTCTTGCGCAATGGAGCACATTCACGTTGGGATGTCTGTCGGAGTCACATGGGCCTGGACACCCAATCACTGTAAAGTATTTTCTCATTCATAGTAATAGGAGTTAGTTAGTCCGAAACTCCTATTATTTATGAATGAGAAACACCCCCAAACACCCAAACACTACATAAAAAATAATTAAAACACCTCACATATATACATTTTAGAAATTAAAGTTGATAAAAATGTTTTTGGAAAAAAAATATTTTCCGATTTAAAAAAAAAGTTTTAATTATGGTTTAAAATAAAATTACCCAAGTGGGCAGGGTTTTTTAACATAAATATGTACTTTTAAATTTTATTTTTATATGTTTTTGATATGTTTTAAAATACCAGGCGCAAGAGTTTTAAGGACATTTGCAGGGCAAATACTGTAATCTCTGCTGTGGGAATGTCCCTCTCCCCGAGATGTGTGTGATTGGTCAAGCCAGAAACTTGACAGATCGGAAAAGCCCGTTTTCGACGCATGCGCATTGAAAACCGGCTTTTGCAATGCCTTCCCAGGTCCGTACGTATTCAATACGGACCCGGGAAGGCCGGAATTTCAGGGCCAATAAGATTTGACTGAAGCAGACGAGCTTCCCAGTTCTAACACTCGCACAGATCTTGGTATCATCTGCAAATTTGAAAATTGTGCCCCCAATCCCAAAATGCAGATAGTTAATAAAAATATTAAAAAGCAACGGTCCCAATACTGATCCCTTGGGACA
This sequence comes from Pristiophorus japonicus, assembly GCF_044704955.1. Taxonomy (NCBI): domain Eukaryota; kingdom Metazoa; phylum Chordata; class Chondrichthyes; family Pristiophoridae; genus Pristiophorus; species Pristiophorus japonicus. The sequence continues at coordinate 114,196,781 of NC_091979.1, forward strand.
TCACTGAAGATCGGTCTCCAAACAGATGCAAATCCACCTATGACTACTCTTTGCCTGTGTCCTGCCAGCCAGTTCTGAATCCAACTCAATATATTTCCTCTAATACCAGAGGCTCCGATCTTATAGAGAAGCCTCTTAAGTGGCAGCTTGTCAAAAGCTTTTTGGAAATCTAAGTAGACAATGTTTACTGGGCTTCCCTCATCCACCAACTTTATAACTTTTTCAAAAAATACAATTAGATTTGTGAGACATGACCTCTTTTTGATGAAGCCATGTTGGGTGTCCCTCCCTATCCAAGTATTCATATATTGCATCCCTTATGATTCCTTCAAGCATCTTACCTATTACTGATAAACTGATGAGCCTATAGTTACCCAGGTCTGTCTTGTCAACTTTTTTAAAAATGGGGACTACATTAGCCTCCTTTCAATCTGTAGGAACCATTCCAGGGTGCAATGAGCTATTAAAAATGCAGGCCAAGGACTCGCACATCACATGTCCCATCTCCCGGAGGACCCTCGGGTGGATATCATCCGGCCTGGCTGCTCTATCTATTTTCAGGCTCTTCATTCTTTCTAAAACAATATGCTTATCGATGTTAATGTTACTATAAAAACAAGTATTATTAAATTATAATATTTGAGCATCATCTTCAAGGGTGAAGACTGATGCAAAGTACTAATTTAATACTTCCGCCATACTTAGTGAATTCTTTGTAACCTGTCCTTGAACACCCTTCAGTGACCCAATACAGTCTTTGATAGTTCTCTGACTCTTCAACATAACTAAAAAAAGCTCCTCCCATTACTGCCACAGTTGTCTACAATCCTTTTTTTCCATTAGCCTTTTTGCTGATCTAATAGTAGCCTTCATTTTCTTTAGTTGTTCCTTGTATTGAACCCTATTTATTTAGCCTCAGCAATGGCCATTCCAATAATGGCCAGCCACCGTCTCCTCCATGGGGGTTAGGACATGCAGGCATGCCTGTCCTCCACCGGTTAGCTCCTGCTGCCTCCGGTTGTGCAACACCTTGTCCTGCAAGAGAGAAGGGAGTGTGTCAGTGAGTGTCATGCAATTTGATTGGGTGATGTGGCTGTCATGGTTGAATAGCTGTCAGTGTGTGCAAGCTCAGAGATGTAGTTTTGAGGCTTGCAGCAATGCTAAGTGTGTGAGGGTAAGGTGAAACTATGAATGTTAAGTATGAACCTGATTGATAAAGATTGTTGGTAAGTGAGTAATGTGGGTGTGGTGCATTGAGCAGTGGTTGCGGCAAGTGGTGCAGTTGGTAGGATATGGTATTTGTTGATGCATTCACTGACCTTGACCACTCGTGAGGTAATTGAACCTCTTGTGGCACTGCATCCAGGTCCTAGTGGCTTGACTAATGGCATTGACCCTCCCACAGCTGTCCGCTTTCATTGCCTTCTGAACATGTGTCTGGAGGACCTCCTGGCACCCCAGTGGATACAGGACATCTCTCCTCATTTCCACCTCCTCCACCAAGGCCTCCAGTGCAGTGTCCGAAAACCTTGGAGCCTGCTCTCTCCCATGTTATGATATTCTTCACTGTTTCCCAGGTCAGATTCACTTTCTGAACGACTATCAGCACCTGCTCCAGCCACAATGTACCTTCCCTTTAAGAGGTGCAGGCTAGCTTTAACTGATGTTAGCAAGTAATGATTTTGGGCACCCTGCTGATGCATGCGGCCAATCAATATTGCAATTAACACTGGCTACATGCTGAAAGGTAACTTTGATGGGAGAGCCGGCTTCGATGGTATGAGACGTGAATTGGCTAGAATAGACTGGCGAGTGATACTTAAAGGGTTGACGGTGGATAGGCAATGGCAAACATTTAAAGATCACATGGATGAACTTCAACAATTGTATATCCCTGACTGGAGTAAAAATAAAACGGGGAAGGTGGCTCAACCGTGGCTAACAAGGGAAATTAAGGATAGTGTTAAATCCAAGGAAGAGGCATATAAATTGGTCAGAAAAAGCAGCAATACTGAGGACTGGGAGAATTTTGTAATATAGCAGAGGAGGACAAAGGGTTTAATTAGGAGGGGGAAAATAGAGTATGAGAGGAAGTTTGCTGGGAACATAAAAACTGACTGCAAAAGTTTCTATAGATATGTGAAGAGCAAAAGATTAGTGAAACCAAACGTAGGTCCCTTGCAGTCAGATTCAGGTGAATTTATAATGGGGAACAAAGAAATGGCGGACCAGTTAAACAAATACTTTGGTTCTGTTTTCACGAAGGAAGACACAAATAACCTTCTGGAAATACGAGGGGTCCGAGGGTCTAGTGAGAAGGAGGAACTGAAGGATATCCTTATTAGGCGGGAAATTGTGTTAGGGAAATTGATGGGATTGAAGGCTGATATATCCCCGGGGCCTGATAGTCTGCATCCCAGAGTACTTAAGGAAGTGGCCTGAGAAATAATGGATGCATTGGTAATCATTTTCCAACAGTCTATCGACTCTGGATCAGTTCCTATGGACTGGAGGGTAGCTAATGTAACACCACTTTTTAAAAATGGAGGGAGAGAGAAAACGGGTAATTATAGACTTGTTAGCCTGACATCAGTAGTGGGGAAAATGTTGGAATCAATTATTAAAGATGAAATAGCAGCGCATTTGGAAAGCAGTGACAGGATCGGTCTAAGTCAGCATGGATTTATGAAAGGGAAATCATGCTTGACAAATCTTCTGGAATTTTTTGAGGATGTAACGAGTAGAGTGGACAAGGGAGAAACCAGTGTATGTGGTGTATTTGGACTTTCAAAAGGCTTTTGACAAGGTCCCACACAAGAGAATGGTGTGCATAATTAAAGCACATGGTATTGGGGGTAATGTACTGACATGGATAGAGAACTAGTTGGCACACAGGAAGCAGAGAGTCGGGATAAACGGTTCCTTTTCAGAATGGCAGGCAGTGACTAGTGGAGTGCCGCAGGGCTCAGTGCTAGGACCCCAGCTCTTTATAATATACAGTAATGATTTAGATGAAGGAATTGAGTGTAATATCTCCAAGTTTGCAGATGACACTAAACTGGGTGGCGGTATTGAGCTGTGAGGGGGATGCTAGGAGGCTGTGGGGTGACTTGGACAGGTTAGGTGAGTGGGCAAATGCCTGGCAAATGCAGTATAATGTGGATAAATGTGAGGTTATCTACTTTGGGGGCAAAAACACGAAGACAAAATATTATCTGAATGGCGGCAGATTAGGAAAGGATGAGGTTCAACAAAACCTGGGTGTCATGGTTCATCAGTCATTGAAAGTTGACATGCAGGTACAGCAGGCGGTGAAGAAGACAAATGGTATGTTGGCCTTCATAGCTCGGGGATTTGAGTATAGAAGCCAGGAGGTCTTACTGCAGTTGTACAGGGCCGTGGTGAGGCTTCACCTGGAATATTGTATTCATTTTTGGTCTCCTAATCTGAGGAAGGACGTTCTTGCTATTGAGGGAATGCAGCGAAGGTTCACCAGACTGATTCCCGGGATGGTGGGACTGACATATTTGGAGAGACTGGATCAACTGGGCCTTTATACACTGGAGTTTAGAAGAATGAGAGGGGATCTCATAGAAACATAAGATTCTGATGGGACTGGACAGGTTAGATGTGGGAAGAATGTTCCCGATGTTGGGGAAGTCCAAAACCAGTGGACACAGTCTTAGGATAAGGGGTAGGCCATTTAGGACTGAGATGAGAAGAAACATCTTCACTCAGAGAGTTGTTAACCTGTGGAATTCCCGACTGCAGAGAATTGTTGATGCCAGTTCATTGGATATATTCAAGAGGGAGTTAGATATGGCCGTTACGGCTAAAGGGATCAAGAGGAATGGAGAGAAAGCAGGAAAGGGGTACTGAGTAAATGATCAGCCATTATCTTATTGAATGGTGGTGCAGGCTCGAAGGGCCAAATGGCCTACTCCTGCACCTATTTTCTATGTTTCTATGAAATCATTGAAATGAGCAGGCAGCGCAAAGTTGGCGTGCTGCCAGCATTACATAGACGGGGCGTGGGCAAATTGTGTATTGCGTTCCCCATGGCCATTTTCGGGGGCTGTCTAATTTAACCCTGTAAGTGTGGAGGACTCAATCAGAAATAAGGAAAGCTAATAGTGTGACAGAAATAGCATGATGGAAATAGAATCATTTAAAAAGTATTACAGGAAGTAAGAGTTACACTTACAGAAAGGGCACACAATACAAAAAACTTTTAACATTGATTTTTTGAGAGATTCAGTTTGTTGCCATTTATTCATTGGTAACTTTTTGCTGGTGAATGAAATTTTTTGTGAACAATTTTTAAAAGTTTGTAATTTTATCATTTTTTTTACTGATTGCAGTTTTTTCATTATTTGTTTTTACACATCAGTACTCAGTATAACCAGGGTGACGAGCAGGTGGGACAGATATAGGAGATTTGCATTAAGGGCTTGGCAGGGCAAGGTACTTTTAAAAATATGTGTGGAGGCATGCTAGACTGTAGCCTCCTAATAGTTGTAATCCAGTTGTTTGGCACTTAGAACAGTTTTTTTTTCTTAATAATATATACCCAGTAGAAACAGACATTTCACAGCCAGGGTTAAGAACCGGAGTCTGGGCTGCTTGGCATTGTTAGAATGATTGGAATTTGGAATGTGTATGCTTACAGTTAGTTTTATATGTTTATTATGATACACGTTTTATTCTTGTAGTATACAATGGGTTGAGTAGGGATCAGCTTGGCTGTTCAAGACTCTTGGATGTCTTTTGAGGGATTTGATCGATTGCTTTTTTGATGGTTCTTGTTTACTCATTGGTAGCCTTTTGATAGTAAATGGACATTTTTATAAAAAAGATGTCATTATTTTTTTTTACAGATGGTGGTTTTAAGTGTGACAGAGTGAGTCTCAAAGCCAATAGCTGCCAGTCCTGAAGTGGGTCTGCACCCAATCAGTGAGAGTAACATACAGGAGTTTTGGTTTCATGGTGACCATGGACGACGACAATAACAACAACAACTTTGGATTGGCCAGTTCTGACGAAAGGCCATCAACCTGAAACATTAACTTTGTTTCTGCTGCCTGACTGCTGAGTATTTCCAGCATTTTCTGTTTTTATTTCAGATTTCCAGCATCTGCAGTATTTTGCTTTTGGATTTACATAGGGGCCGAAATTCAGGCACGCTAGAAAGCTGGCGCACCCATGATTTTTTACCGACAGGTGCGATGAGGCGGCCTTCCAAGCAATTTTCTGAACTTTAAACTTTTTTTCGCGTTGGACTGGAAGTCGGCCATAGTGAGGGCGGAAGTGCGACGGTAAGTCCCAGTGATGGGCAGAAGTCGGGGCAGGACTGAGTCTCCGCCACTGTCACTCAGCGGCGGAGCGGTGAAGACGTCACGACGCATGTGCATCACCACGCTCTCCCCTTCACTTAAAGGGGAGAGTGTTCGGCATTCAGAAACATCGATCCACTGGGTCACCAGGGAGGGTTTCGGCCGGGCCACCAATGGGCAGCCTGGCACCCCCTCTTGGGTGCCAGGCTGCCTGTTGGTGGCCCGGCCGAACCTGGGGCAATAATTGGCCAGCCGATCGGGAAGTCAGCCAGCAAAAATAAAAACATGGCGGCCGCGGCTGTGGGCTCTCCCCTTGAAAGGCCGTCGCGTTGCCGTGCTGCACACAGACAGAACAAGGTGCACCAACAGAAAAAAGCTGTGGGGGGCACCGTGCAGCGGCTCGTGGATTTTTTAAAGTAAATTTGGGGCCGATTGCAATGGAGGTGTGGGATAGCGGTGGTGCGCACTTTGATGATGCACTTGTGGTGGCCGGCAGCAGCAGGGCGGAAGTAAGGACAGGCCGAAAAATCCCCAACCTGAATTTGGGTTGGGTCTGCAACGCGGCGGCCACTCGATTCCGCCGCATGGCCGCTGCAAAATGGCAGTAACGGGCCTTATACAGACCCTGAATTTTGGCCCCATAGTGTCTTTAATGTAGAAAATGTCCCAAGGTGCTTTGCAGAAGTGCAATCAAACAAAAACTAGACAGTGGACCCGATTATAACTCAGGGTCAGTTTTCAGTGGGTTTGCAGAGGTATGAGCTAGAAATTCACCAACTTCTCCAGACATATTTTAACTCCCAAGCTTCATTTAAATCCCGAACTAATAATCCAAAGACATGAGTCCAAATCCCACCACAGCAGCTGCGGAATTTAACTTCAACTAATTAATAAATTTGAAATAGAAAAAAACTAATATCAGTAATGGTGACCATGAAACTATCGGATTGTTGTAAAACCCCATCTGGTTCACTAATGTCCTTTAGGGAAGGAAATTTGCCGACCTTACCTGGCCTACGTGTGACTCCTGACACACAGAAATGTGGTTGACTCTTAACTGCCTTCTGAAATAGCCTAGCAAGCCATTCAGTTAAGAGAAATTAGGGATGGGCAATAAACGCTGGCCTTGCCAGTGACACCCACATCCCGTAAAGAATTAAAAAAATTAAAGGTGAATGAGGGGATAGAAGCACAAGCTCCCTTGACAGCTATTTAAGGTATCTACCTGATCCTCTGCTGAGCCACTAACAAATGTTTCCTTACAACACAGAAAAACATTCCTTCGTCCCTTTGACTAAATAAATCTCACCTGGAATAAAAAGAGAAGCATCATAATCAGACCAGCACCTTCCTGCTATTGCTGCACTATCATTCTTCACATCTACACTTGATTTCCTGCTTCATCACTGCTGCTTGGCATCTCAGTACTGCACCTTTATCGACCTTGTCCAAGGGGTAACCAGAGTTCTGCTACAGGTGCTACTGTCATTATAATCATATCCAGGTACGGATTAAGGCGGGGGTGGGGCAGTCGCCCGGGGCCCAAGCCTAGGGCTCAATTTTCCCCAATTATCTGCACCATGTTTTTGGCATGCATGGTATTTTTTGGAGTAAATTAAAATCTCCAAATTTTCCCAAAGTTTCTGCGCCAGCGTAAGTCACTAGGGTACGATTTATTTTAGGCTACAATTTTTTTACCTCATTGGGAGCATAACCTGCCACCCGCGCCAATTCTGGCCATTTAAGCAAGTTTGGCCAATTACGATTTTTCTTAAGACGGCATCTGGGTGGTTAACGAAACCAGCGCAGGTAAGAGAATCAGCGCAGAAGATCCAGTTCCACGGCCAGGACAGTAGCAACAGAGATCAGGTCTAGGAGCAGCACCGGCTCCAGGGGCGGGGAGGCCTTTTAGCCTGGGCTAGGAGCGGCACCGGGCTCAGGGAGGCCTTTCGGCCCGATCTAGGAGCAGCACGGGCTCCAGGGGAGGGGAGGCCTTTAGGCCCAGGCTAGTAGCGGCACCGGCCTCCGGGGATGGGGGGGGGGGCAGTGTAGGGGGCGGTGTTTTGGTCAGGTTTCTCTGATTCCTTGCTGTTTTCGAGGCGCCTCACACCCTGGATTCTAGACTGTGGACTGATTTGGGGGTTGTGAGAAACTTAGACAGAGTCAGTTGGGGAGGATGCAAAACTGGTTTTATTGTGTTCAAACAGAGTAAAAAGGCACGTTTTTAATAATCTCAGTAGTCAGGTACAAATAGGGAGAAATGGCAACTCAAATGCTCTATATTTGGGAAGAACACATAACACATATAACAGATTAAAAGAACACAGTCCTCCCACCTCCCAAAATACTTATGCACTAAACCTGGAAGGGGAAAACACACAAGAATATCAACAAGTAGGAACAGTAAGAAAAACCCAACCTTCCAGACCCACTATCTAGCTAGGTTATAACTCTGGGCTTTCAGGGACCATGCTCACCAATTCCCCCTTTGTAGAGTTGGAACTGTAAAACTCTGGGGTTGGCCTTAGTTATCCTGGTCCTGTTCCAAACTCTGGGGTTCACCTTAGTTGTCCGGGTTCTGTAGTCTGTACCCCGGACTTTGTTGGGGACTCCGACCTGAGTCACTTCTTCAGTTGGGCTGAGTCCGCTGATGCGGCAAGGCGCGTATTGGACTTGTGGGGTGAGTATTCACTTTTCCTTGGTCAGGGTAGTCTTAAAAGTTCCGTTAGGTAATGTTTTACCCTTGGTAGATTAGGACCAGCTTGTAGAGTGGAAAAATCTTTGGGTTTTTTTCGGTTTTGTCGGGTTGGTTCCGGTTGACTGTTTGATTGGTCGCGATGGTCCGAAACTTTCCGATAGTTGTTTTGAAAGCCTATTTGCTGTCGTGGTGCTGTCCTTCTAGTTTTTAGAGATTCCTTTCACCGATGTTTCGGGATCCCACTTTTTGAGGCTGGTGTTAACCTTATGCAACGAGACTGCTACCTCAATAGTGTCTCTAGAAGCACACCTAACTGCCAAAACAGGCCTTCAATTATACTAAAACAGGCTTCCTTATCTTCACGCCAAATCAGTTCTTGGGCTTTGTTTAAACTGTTCTGTCCATTGATTTTCAAATGTCTTTGTGAGTGTTTTTGGTGGGCTAGTCAGCAGTAACTCGATTAGGATGTGATAATGTGCTATCACTGGTTTTGCATTGTTTTAGGATTGTCCAGTTTCCTGGCCATCTAGTTGGGCCCTTGATTTCCATAGTGATTGATTGGGTAATTGGCTTCTTGCATATTTTGGATGAGTTCTGTAGTTTAGATAATGGCTAGTAATTTGATTTTCTCTTAGGGGGTGAATTGGTGCTGCATCGTTCCCCCGGACAGTCTGGGATCCTTAATACACGAATTTGCTTCACAGAGGTTAGCCCCATCTCCTGTATTTGGTAACTCTTTTTCACAGCCAAAATGTTGTAGAATCTTAAAATTGATATCCTCCTTCCCATAAATGTTTAGGGGATCTCAGGCTTCTGTAATTTAGGTCCATCTTGAATTTCTTTTCACTGGGGGGGGGGGGGGGGTGTTTCCATGAGGTTGGCCCCCTTTTGCCTTTTTCCTTTTAAAACTTAGATCTCCACTTGAAAAATTCAAAGTTCATTTTTAACAGTCCAAGAGGAGCTTTTCTTTAATTTTCAGGGAGAGGGACTCATGGGAATTTTTTGCGAACCCTTCAGTCCCCCCTATGACACTATCCAACCATAGTGTCACTTTACAGGTGAGCAAAAATTCCTGACTCCCAAGAGCCAACCTTCCCGCAAATTACCTAAACTAAACACCCATAGCATACATTCCCCTTTACGTGATACAGCATTCAGTTACATCCTCTTCCCTTTACAGGCATATAGACAAGTTACACTTCACTTGACAAGAATAATACATATTTCAAATACATCACACAAAATTGCAAACTGAAATTGCTAATAGAGTTCCTAAGGTTTGTCCACCACCCTGTAACATCGGGATTGGTACCTTCGGTTCTTCCCTTTGCACTTGGAACACCACAGATACAGCACTATCCCGAGCTGACATACTACCAAAAGATGGGAGGCTATCCTGATCCAAGAAGGGACTTCTATATTTTCAATGTCACACCAGGGTGGAACTATGATAGCCAAGATCTCATTCCCTATCTTAATTGTCTTTTGTTCTAGAGTGTAGAAATGTTTTTGCGATATTTCCACAGATTTCAACAAAGAGGTAAGATGTTCAGGTAGAGGAGGAATTGCATAAAGACATCATTCCAGGTTCTCCTCTTTTGTCTCCCGGTACCCATAGTGTTTCTGGCATCTAAATTGTATAATTCTGTTTTGTCTACATTACCTAAGTCAAACTCGTAAAATGTTCTAAACATTTCTTTAAGTAATGCCTGGTATAGTTGTTCCGTTTCTTTGGGGCACCCTGCAGGTAAGTATACTTCAGTAAGGTTTAAGATAACTGAGGCTACTGCATAGTGTATCCCCTGGTAGAGTACCTTTTCGATTGGTACTAGAACTAATACATTCCCTGGTCCCTTGGTGGTGTTACTGTCCGTACTGTCGGGGTAGTAAGCAGGGGCTTTTTGGGGCGCTGCCAGTTCAATGGCGTTAATTGGGACCGGAGAATATGGGACCTCACACGCCAGCAGGCTAGAGTCCCACACCATCCCCTCTCCGATGTCTTGCCATTGTCTGGCAAAGGCAATTGACATGCCTGCGGGACAGACCCTCTCTGATCCCCACATGCAGACATAAATCCCCTGTTCAGACTCCCACCACTTATCCCAACACACACTCACTCCCCCTCGGTCCCCGTGATGGTCCAGTAGGTGTCGTTCCCCAGTCGTTCCCAGTCGGTTCTATAGTCTACCGTGTCCTTGCTCAGCTTCCTGAGCCACCACCACCTATCCAGAGGAATCTGTCCCTTACAGGTAAGACACACACGTTTTCCTTCAGTAACACTGACCCGCGCCACAACCATTTGTACCCTGGGGCATGGGATAGAGACTTCCCCGTAGGTGAATCCATCCTGGCTGGTGTACCGAGTAGAGTTAGACCCCAGCCACCCTGGCCATCTCCCCTCGTGGAAGTAGATCGTGATCTCCTCCACACCCCGTGTGCTACCCCCGGTAGTCACTGTTGGTGCCCTCGCTCCTGAGCTCCCATAAATGCGGGATTCCTCCACGTCGCCTCGGTCACCGGTGCTCACCCCCATTAGGGTGAGCAGGAGCAGCACCTTTTCCATTTTAAATTCCTTTCCAGTTCCTGTACGGATACATAAAAGACAGCCATGCCCTGAGACAATTCTCCGGGTTGGCACGGGTGAACGAGTCCTCACATGGTCACTTATAACTAAAACTAAACTATCTAAACTTCCCTTCCCCACACTTAAATTCCCATACCATTAAGAACTTGCTGTATGTACATCTGCCACCCGTCTCCGGGTGGCCAGGCTAATTCCTGTTTAGCCTCCGCTTGGGACGGCTTCTGGGCAGCTTGTAAGGCTGAAGGTAAGGCGGCCTGAGCCGCAACATTCAGAGGGCTCTCCCTAATGTTACTGGGGTTTGCCCTGTGTCCCAGGCGATCGGGGGACTGTTTCCTTCGATGATGCAGCACACTGCCACTTTTGGTGTGGCCGCAGAGTCCTGCTCTGTAGGTTTTGCGCAGCCTGAGGCTGCAGGCTGGGGGCCCTTATCTTTAGAATGCTCCCTGGCCTTGGGTGTCCCCTTTCTGGTGGCGGCCTTACCTGGACCGAACCACTGGAACTGGGGCGCTGGTGACCACGGGGCTTTTGGCTGTGGTGTGCGGGTAGTCCTTCTTGGGGCTACTGTCACTGGGGGTGCATCCGAGTCCCAAGAAATTGGTGGGATCGTCCCTCCAGTAACGCAGTTCACCGCTCCCACCTGTCCTGTTTGTCTGGCTGCCCTGCCCCCTTTGGGACTTTCACAGCTGCTGCTTACGTTTTTCGGGCTCCCCTGGTTTAAACAGCTTACACTGGTTGAAATGGAACCACTTTGTGTGGCGGGGCATCTTTATGGCATAGACCATGGAGCTTGCCTTGTCCACAATGTGATATGGTCCCATATATAGGGCTGCAAATGTTCCTACTCGGGCAAAATTCCTAACCATCACCTGATCCCCTATCTCCCATTCGTGGTGCTTGCGGGGTTCTAGCAGCAATCGGTTACTCCGATGCTGGTTCCCCATGTTATCAGCAGCTTGCCAGTGAATCTGCTTGAGGTGTTCAAACAGATTCTTGACAAAACGGTCCCGGTTCACCTCTCTGAGCTGACCTTCCGTGAGCACCGGGGCTAGGACATGGGTGGGGGTTTGCATGGCCCTACCAGTCATGAGCATGTGTGGGGAATACCCCGTGCTCTTTGACTGGCTCCCCCGGATCCCCATTACGACCAGCGGAAAGACCTCTACCCATTTTTGGGGTGAGTCTCCCGTCTCCTTCCGCAGCCTTTCTTTAATGGTGCGGTTTAAACGCTCCACAATACCTGCTGACTGTGGGTTGTGGGCAACATGCCATTTCCCTTGAATGCCGAGCATTACCTGATCTGTGAAGTGGCTCCCCTGGTCAGACTCCACATACTGTGGTAGTCCCCACCGGGAGAATACCTCTTTCACAAGGATCCTAGCCGTCCCTAAAGCGGTGGCTGTTCGGCATGGGAAGGTTTCAACCCATTTGGAGAACACAGTCACTAGGACTAGGCAGTACTTATAGCCTCTCTGGGTGGTGGGTAGGGGCCCGATGTAGTCGATCTGAATCGACTGCCATAGTCTCTCTACCCTCCTGATATGTCCCATAGACACCTTCCTTTTCTGGAGGTCAGGGTTGTTAGCAGCACACACTAGGCAAGCGGCGCAGAACTCGCGGACATCCTCCCTGAGTCTCGGCCACTACCCTGCCTGTTCCACCCGTTGCCAGGTGGTCTCAGGTCCAGAGTGTCCCATTCCTGGACCCTCATGGGCCAGTTGGAGGAATTCCCTCCTGTTTTGCTGTGGCACGACCCATTGCTCTTCCCTGAACAGCATGCCGCCTTTAATGGTCATGACTGCTGCGCCGTATGGTCCTTCTACCTTTACTCCCTTGGTTAGTGCGTTTAAAACAGTTCTTTGGACTGGATCCTGGATTTGAACTGTTTTCAGGTCCGGGGCTAATACTACCCCTACCCTGCCTGTCGTTCCTACCCTGCCCCTAACTGCTGCTATGGGGTCTAGGGCTTATGGATCCCAAAACTTCCCTGTGCGAGCACCCTCCTTAGTCAGCACGCGTGCCTGCTGGTTTCCCTGACCCCGAGGTTCAGTGGTCGAGTGAGCTTTTACCTTGTGAATGTAAATCTCCCTTTCCTCTCTCCCCTACGGCTGTCATGATCTTTTCCAGCAGGGGCTTGATTGCCAAAGGTTTCCCGTCGGCTGAGGTATACCCCCGACGAGACCAGATGGCTAGGTACTACGTACACGAGTTGCATGTAAACATACTGTCCAAGCAAATCGTGTACGGGGTAGGGAATTGCTCAGGGTGTGTGACCACATATACCACCGCGAACAGTTCGGCATGTTGGGCGCTCATGGTGCTGGGGAGTTTAATAGCCAGGGCAATGTTCGCCTCTGGGTCATAGACTCCGCACCCTGTGAGTTGTTCACCAGCAGTTACTGTGCTTGAACCGTCCACATAGATTTCGCGGCCCGTGGGGTGTATCCCGGCCTGAAAACCTACGTTGACTTCCCATACACCTTCTACAGAGCACCGGTGGGCTGTCCCCGGGTAGATCATGTTAGCTGAGAGCCTTGGCTCGCAGAGGCCTTTTACCCTTAGGTCCATCTGGGAGAGGAGTATGGTCCAGCGAGCGATGCGAGCATTGCTCACTGTCCCATCCTTAATCCTCCCCTCCAGGAGCATCTGGGTAGGTGTATGGTGGGTGAGGAGTGTGATAGGGGACCCTCCTGTGAAGATTAAAGATCTCTTCATAGTCCAGTGAGTGGCCAGTAAGTGCCTCTCACAGTTGGAGTACCCCTTTTCCACATCGGTGAGTTTCCTGGAGGAGTAAACCACCGGTCTCAGCTGGCCGTGCTGTTCCTGCAACAGCACTGCGCTCAGACTGTCTCTGCTGGCTGCCACCTCCAGGAAAAACTCTCTTCCCTTATCAATCGCTCCTAGGGCCGATGCGGTTTGCAGCCTTTCCTTGAGTTGTTTAAATGCTGTCTCGCAACCCTCATCCCAATCCCACTCCACTCCCTTGTGTAGGAGCTACAGCAGAGGGGCTGCTGTGGCAGCATAATCCTCAATGAAGTCTCTGCAGTACCCGGTTAGCCCCAGAAAAGATCTCACTCCCGTAACTGTGTTGGGGGCTGGTAATTCCTGTACTGCCTCCCTTCTAGCCTTGTCAATGGCTCTTCCCCCAGCGCGCACCGTCAGTCCCAGGAACTTTACTTCCTTTTGGCCGATCTGCGCCTTCTTGGGGTTAACTTTAAAACCTTCCTCCCTAAGTAGCTCCAGCAGCTCGGCCAGCAGTGGGCCATGCTCCTCACCCTCATCGGTGAATAGGAGAAGGTCGTCCACATACTGGACCAGCTGCCGGGGTCTGCTAAAACCCTTCAAGCAGTTAGCCATGCATTGATGAAAAATGCTGGGGCTGTTGTGAAAACCCTGGGGCAGGCAGTTCCAAGTGTACTGTTGGCCTTTAAATGTAAAAGCGAACTTGTACTGGTTCCTCCCTTCACAAGGGAATGGACCAAAACCCGTTGGAAATATCCAGCACCGTGAAGGTGGTTGCGGATGCTGGGATACTTCCAATGAGGTCAGCGACAGCTGCGACCATGGGTGCACAGGCGGGGATGTTACGGTTGAGTACCCGGTAGTCCACCGAGGTTCTCCAGGAATTGTCCGGTTTCCTAACCGGACACAGTGGAGAGTTCACATGGGTGGCTATCGGTCTCAATATCCCCTGTTTAACCAAAGAACTCATGGCCGTTTCCATGTCTGCCTCTGCTTCCCTGGAGAAATTGTACTGCTTTTGTGGTCGGGTCATGGGGTCCCCACTCACACTGACCTCGACCCCGTTTACTCTCCCACAATCATGTTTGTGAGTGGCAACCGCAGCGAAGTGTGCTCGCACAACAGCCTGGTACTCCACTGGTGTGTTACTGACCATTAGTTCAAGGTTGTAACCCTCCTTTGGCTTCATTGTACACAGGGTCCCCTTTCCCTGTTTCTCTGGGATGACTGCTACCTCACTTTCTTTACCAGTACAGGCTGCCCCCCACAGACAATGGTTTCTTAACACTAGAATCCGGTGACCTATAATAAAGCCGGCCCCCAGGATTCCTTTTCCCTCCTGCTCCCACTTCATCAGGACATACGTCCACTTAATGTGCAGTGTTCCTAATTGAATGGACAGCGGGATGGAGAATGAGCCAGCCTGTTCATTGCCCGTGAATCCCACTAGACTGTACGGGGTCCCGTTTGATAGAGGTGAGGCTGTGGGGTCATCTGCATAGACTATGGTGCATGATGCTTCAGTGTCCGGCAAATAAATCCCCTTTACTCTCTCCACCTCTATCTCGACATACGGTCACTTCCAGGCATTGTACACTAGGGGACACAGGTAGACAGTCATAAATCTGGGTGAGATGAGGCAGATGGTATCACTGTACTGGTGGCCGTGGCTACCTTCCCCGGACCCATTAGTGCGGTTTGGAGTGCAGCCACCACAGTCTCAAATGTTTGGGGAGAGACCGACGGCTCGGTCTTTTGGGCTGGGACTGTGGGATTCTTTCCAACCCTGTCCTTCCAGGGATTCCTACAGTCCTTCCTCCAATGCCCATTCTTCCCGCACCCAAAGCAGTTACGCTTGGTTTCGGAAGGGTTACCCCCTTCCTGGTGCCACGCTTTCTTTCCCTGACTGGGTTTTAACTCATGTACCTTTCCCTTGGGTGGGTGCTCTTCCCCCCTGCAGTTCCGATATGCCATGGTCAGTTGCCTGATCACGGTTTCCTCGGTGGCTTGGGGGTCCCTCGGGTCAAACCAAAGTTCTGCTCTGGCTTTGATCCGGGGCAGGCTGTTCGCCACTATGCTCCGGAGCCATTGTGCCCGTTCACCCGGTGTAAGGTTTGCCCGGTCGAGAGCCATACTGCAGGCTCGCTGATACACAGGCCACAGCCTGTCAGCGAAAGCCTGAGGGGTTTCTCCCACGAGCTGCACTGTCCTCTTCACTCGGGAGAAGGGACTTCCCTCATTTAGACCCATGGCCTCCAGAACTTCATCCCGGACATCATTATATGTACCCCTGCCCTTTCTGCACTCCGCCAAAAGGGACTGGTACAGCTTGCTGTCCAGGGAGAAAAGGAGCAGTTTTACCTGCTCTGAGTCATCACATCCGCTAATCTCGGCTGCCTGTTCCACTTCCATGAAGTGGACGGAGGGGTCTCCCTTATGTGTAAGCTTACTCAGGTGGCTTACCATAGCCCTCAACTGTTGAGTAGTGTAGGGAACCACGAATTGGCTCTCAAGAACCCCCGGTGCTCCACCCACAGGCGCGTTGAACTTTTGCTGCTGGACCGGACACATTGGTCCCGGCTCCGACCCTTTCACTTCTGGCTCACCCTTCTCTCCCTGCTGTCAAACCGAGTTAAACCCCGGCACCACAGGTGGTGGTAGTCCATACTCCCTGCCTGCCTGAGCAATTGTCCCTCCCTGCTGCTGCCCAACCGGGTTGTTCCCCAGCGCCACAGGGGGTGAATGAACAGTTCTCTCCTGCTCTTCCAGGTCTGCCCGGGTCGTACCCGGACTTATGAGGCACACCATGCCTCTTGCCCTGGACAGAGCGCGGTTTAAACTTTCAATTTGCTGCTGGCAGGGGCCGTGATCTCCCGACTCAAACCCCTTAGTGCTGGTTACTCTGTAGGCTGCCTGGATGTTTTTGACTCTCTCCTCCTGCTCTTTAATTTGTCTATTAAGGCGAGCGTTCTCTTCTTGCAGTACCAATTCATTTTTCATAGCCTCGGTGACCTGACACTGCATATAATCCAACCTATTCCTGAACTTCTTCCCTGTGTAAAGCCTTTCCTCATTGTGCTCATGTAACTCTCTCATTAACCTTTCCCCTATGATTGTTTGTGCACTAGACTGTTCCTCTGCCTCTCTCAGTTCAGGCTTTAGTTACTCCACTGTCAAATCTAAGAGTTGGATCTGTTTAAGCAGACATACTAGCCAAATTGCTCTTTCCACTGCCTTATTGTGAGTTTTATCCTCTGTCGATTGGGCTGCAGCGTCCCCTGGACGCTCAGCGTGCAACAGATTGCGTACCCACTTCTTTGTTACATTCACTCTTTTGACCACAAAGGAGGCAATCCTCGCTTCCATTTTACTTCTTTTCTCACAACCAAAGTCTGTCTCCTCACATCCCTTTTGCCACAGTCCCTTCGTGGTCACCATTATATAGGGGGTGGTGTTTTGGTCAGGTTTCTCTGACTTCTTGGCATTTTCGAGGCGCCCCACACCCTGGATTCTAGACTGTGGACTGATTTGGGGGTTGTGAGAAACTTAGACAGAGTCAGTTGGGGAGGATGCAAAACTGGTTTTATTGTGTTCAAACAGAGTAAAAAGGAACGTTTTTAATAATCTCAGTAGTCAGGTACAAATAGGAAGAAATGGCAACTCAAATGTTTGGGAAGGATACGTAACACATATAACAGATTAAAAGAACACAGTCCTCCCACCTCCCAAAATACTTATGCACTAAACCTGGAAGGGGAAAACACACAAGAATATCAACAGGTAGGAACAGTAAGAAAAACCCAACCTCCCAGACCCACTATCTAGCTAGGTTATAACTCTGGTGTTTCAGGGATCAAGCTCACCAATTCCCCCTTTTACAGTTCCAACTCTGGGGTTGGCCTTAGTTATCCTGGTCCTGTTCCAAACTCTGGGGTTCGCCTTGGTTGTCCGGGTTCTGTAGTCTGTACCCCGGACCACATTGGGGACTCCAACCTGCATCACTTCTTCAGTTGGGCTGAGTCTGCTGATGCGGCAAGGTGCGTATTGGACCTGTAGGGTGAGTATTCACTTTTCCTTGGTCAGGGTAGTCTTAAAAGTTCCGTTAGGTAATGTTTTACCCTTGGTAGATTAGGACCAGCTTGTAGAGTGGAAAAATCTTCAGTTTTTCTTCGGTTTTGTCGGGTTGGTTCCGGTTGACTGTTTGATTGGTCGCGATGGTCCGAAACTTTCCGATAGTCATTTTGAAAGCCTGTTTGCTGTCGTGGTGCTGTCCTTCTGGGTTTTAGAGATTCCTTTCACCAATGTTTCAGGGTCCCACTTTTCGAGGCTGGTTTTAACCTTATGCAACGAGACTGCTACCTCAATAGTGTCTCTAGAAGCACACCTAACTGCCAGAACAGGCCTTCAATTATACTAAAACAGGCTTCCTTATCTTCATGCCAAATCAGTTCTTGGGCTTTGTTTAAACTGTTCTGTCCATTGATTTTCAAATATCTCCTTTGTTAGTGTTTTTGGTGGGCTAGTCAGCAGTAACTCGATTAGGGTGTGATAATGTGCTATCACTGGTTTTGCATTGTTTTAGGATTGTCCAGTTTCCTGGCCATCTAGTTGGGCCCATGATTTCCATAGTGGTTGATTGGGTAATTGGCTTCTTGCATATTTTGGATGAGTTCAGTAGTTTAGATAATGGCTGGTAATTTGATTATCTCTTCGGGGGTGAATTGGTGCTGCTTGGTTCCCCCAGACAGTCTGGGATCCTTAATACACGAATTTGCTTCACAGAGGTTAGCCCCACCTCCTGTATTCGGTAACTCTTTTTCACAGCCAAATTGTTGTAGAATTTTAAAATTGATATGCTCCTTCCGATAGATGTTTAGGGGATCTCAGGCTTCTGTAATTTAGGTCCATCTTGAATTCTCTTTTCAAAAAGTCCAAACACTGGGGGGGTGTTTCCATGAGGTTGGCCCCCTTTTGCCTTTTTCCTTTTAAAACTTAGAACTCCACTTGAAAAATCCAAAGTTCATTTTTAACAGTCCAAGAGGAGCTTTTCTTTAATTTTCAGGGAGAGGGACTCATGGGAATTTTTGGAGGGGCACCGGCTCCAGGGGAGGGGAGGCCTTTAGGCCCAGGCTAGGAGCAGCACTGGCTCTGGTGGGGGAGGGAGGCCTTTTGGCCTGGGCCAGGAGCGGCACCGGCTCCGGGGGGGAGGGAGGCCTTTCGACCCAGGCTAGGAGCGGCAACGGGCAACGACGGGGGTGGGAGGGGCGAGGGGGAGGGTGGGGGGGGGGCCTTTCCAATTCAGTTTACAGGATAGACTTTTGGTACAAAGACTCTTTAATATTTTCATGTTGGTAGCTGCTGCCTTAAATAGCTGCAATGTGCAAGGTGCTTGTGCAAGGTGCTGTGAGCTGGCCAGAATGTTTTGTATGTTTCACTTTCCAGCCTCAGCCCGCAGTGTATCCCTCGTTACCCTGCCAACCCGATCTTTTTGGCGCACATTTTGGCTTCACCCACAGAGCTTAAGGACAATGTGCACCAGGCCACATTCACAAGTTAAAACGGGGAAACTTTCAACTTTTTTTTTGGTGTAGTCGGACCCCCAAAAAACAGGAGTAACTCTTCAACTATGCCAAAAAAATAGCATTGGGGAAAATTGAGCCTGTAGAATGGGGCCCATACAGGGTCGGATTCAACAGTATTGACATAAGTGATGTAGCAAGAGCGGAGCGAAGCTGCGAAGGCTCAGGCGCAATGCATGTTATTCTCGACTTGATGTAAACAGACTCTAGATGCCCTTTTTCTCGAGATGCATTCTACACACAAATTGGGGGTGAAAAAAAGGAAAGAGCACCAGCTACGCGAGGAGCAAAAGAGACGGAAGTAGCTAAACCGCATAAACTAGATAATTTTTTCCAACTAAAAACTCAAGATCATGAAGATGAAGGCCAAGACGATGCTGTGCAGTCAACTTCAACAACGAAACCACTAGTAGCACTGGACCCGGAGTTGGCTGAGTTGGATCTCCAAGTCCAAAAAGTTGAAGAACATGAAAACCAACTGGCGCATACTGAGCTGAAAGAATTGCAACTTACGAGTGACATTGGTCTGTGGGGAGATAATATCTGAGAAGATATGCAAAGC
Organism: Pristiophorus japonicus; assembly: GCF_044704955.1. NCBI lineage: Eukaryota > Metazoa > Chordata > Chondrichthyes > Pristiophoridae > Pristiophorus > Pristiophorus japonicus. The sequence goes on from NC_091979.1 coordinate 114,216,276, forward strand.
CATTGGATTGCAAAAGCTAGTGAGGACTGCCAAAACTGTGATAAAGACTTCCAAAACTCCGGCATGATTCATGCCAAGGAAGGATGTTGCTGATACTGCTCAAAGTCCTTCTTCACACATGTGCCCCCGCTGACAGGGGAACATGTGGAGCGAACATGGCTCCGTTATTCACCTTCAAACAATAGAGTATACTGCTTTGCTTGCAAGGTTACAGAACTCAAAAATGGCCACTTTACTCATGGGTTTAATGACTGGAAGCACGGAGATGAAAGGATTTCATCTCACAAAAACAGCCACCAGCATAGAGAAGCCATGGTAGTAATGTACACTAGACAAGCAGGCAGTGGTTGTGTAGATGGTCATGTTGTCTTCCAGTTTGAAAATGAATGGCAATACTGTCGTAAGGTGCTAGAGTGGGAATATCTGTGCGATAACATTTCTCTGTGAACGAGGTCTTTCATTGCGAGGCAGAGACAAAATTGTTTGGTCTCCAAGTAATGGTAATTATCTGGGTGTGTTGGAGGTTCTCGTAAACTACGATGCATTTCTTGCTGAACGCATCAAGCGGTTTGCCAACAAAGGTAGGGGACATACTTCATTCTTGTCTTCCACTACTTGTGAAGAACTGATTAGTCTGATAGGTGACAAAGTACTTGAGACGATTATCCACGAATTAAAATCAGCGACGTTCTATTCAATATCTGTTGATTCAATGCCTGATGTCACACACACAGATCAGCTGACATTTGTCGTCTGATATGTTCTACCGACTGGTCCTGAGGACAGGATCCTAAAGTTCTTGCCAATAGTTGGTCATACTGAACAAGAAATAGCAGAAATAATACAGGCATTTCTGGATGAGAATGAGATCAACACACAAAATCGTCACGGACAATCTTATGATAATGCTTCAAATATGAGTGGGAAATACATTGGTGTCCAAACTATCATCAAAGAGCAATGCCCATATGCGACGTTTATACTATGCGCAGTGCACTCAGTCAACCCTGTGGGGAAAAACAGTGTCGAAAGCAGCCCAATGATCGTCAGATTTATTGACATTGTACAAAAGTTGAATACTTTTTTCTCTGCATCGACGTATCGCTGGCGACTGCTTTATGAAAAAACTAAAGCTTTTAGGGCTGTCTGTCGTCAAACAGCTTTCTGCTATTCGATGGTCAGCAAAGTATAAAGCAGTGTTAGCCCTGCTCAAAGGTTACACTCTCATATGCGAAGTGTTGGAATCCCTAGCAACTGACGTGGAACAGAAAGTTGAATGTCGAAATGAAGCTCAGTTGATCCTTGACAAACTGGGTGAACTGGATTCAACTATTCTCATTGTTATTTGGATCACAGTCTTGAAGCACCTGATCAATCTCTCGCTTCAAGAGACCGGCTTGAATCTGAAGGTCATGGTATCCTTTCTCGAGTCCCTTGTTGATTTTGTCAAGACCCAGTGGACACAGTTTGAGGACTTTGAAGACCTAGGGATTAAACTGTGTGGCCACGAGTACAATTCAGCTCAGAGGCACGTCCGGGTACACAACCGCCGCTATGACGATAGAAATGCAGAAAACACTGTGCTGTCACTCAAGGAGAAATTCAAAACTGAAGTGTTCCTTGTCATCATTGATCAACTAATCAGTACCTTGAAACATCGCCTTTGAAACATACAAGGAAATCAACTATAAGTTTGGATTTCTGTCCAAACTAGCTACTCTCTCAACTCATGAGATCGCGCAAGCTGCAACAAATCTTGCCTGCTCCTATTCCAAAGATCTGGAACCTATGATTGAAAGTGAATTCATCCATTCACCCAAGTGAGTGGGCAAAAATTTGGCAGATGGAGTATAATGTTGGAAAGTGTGAGGTCATGCATTTTGGCAGAAAAAATCAAAGAGCAAGTTATTATTTAAATGGAGAAAGATTGCAATGTGCCGCAGTACAGCGGGACCTGGGGGTACTTGTGCACGAAACACAAAAGGATAGTATGCAGGTACAGCAAGTGATCAGGAAGGCCAAATGGAATCTTGGCATTTATTGCAAAGGGGATGGAGTATAAAAGCAGGGAAGTCTTGCTACAGCTATATAAGGTATTGGTGAGGCCACACCTGGAATACTGCATGCAGTTTTGGTTTCTATATTTACGAAAGGATATACTTGCTTTGGAGGCAGTTCAGAGAAGGTTCACTAGGTTTTTTCCAGGGATGAGGGGGTTGACTTATGAGGAAGGATTGAGTAGGTTGGGCCTCTACTCATTGGAATTCAGAAGAATGAGAGGTGATCTTATCGAAACGTATAAGATTATGAGGGGGCTTGACAAGGTGGATGCAGAGAGGATGTTTCCACTGATGGGGGAGACTAGAACTAGAGGGCATGATCTTAGAATAAGGGGCCACCCATTTAAAACAGAGATGAGGAGAAATTTCTTCTCTCAGAGGGTTGTAAATCTGTGGAATTCGCTGCCTCAGAGAGCTGTAGAAGCTGGGACATTAAATAAATTTAATACAGAAATAGACAGTTTCTTAAATGATAAGGGGATATGGGGAGCGGGCAGCAAAGTGGAGCTGAGTCCACAATCAGATCAGCCATGATCTTATTGAATGGCGGCGCAGGCTCGAGGGGCCGTATGGCCTACTTCTGTTCCTACTTCTTATGTTCTTATTTTTCTAGCTTGGTGGCATCCTCAACAGAGCTTCAAACCTCAATTTGTGTCAAACAAACTAAGTCAGCAGAGCTGAGAATGTATCAATTTCTCCTCACCCAAACTTTTTCTAATATTGAAATAGCTTTTCGGATATATCTGTCGATGATGGTATCAAATTGCAGTGGTGAGCGGTCCTTCTCGAAACTAAAATGCATCAAGGATGAGGTCACGAACCGAATGGGACAAGGTCGACTTAATAGTCTTTCAATCATGAACATCAAGAGTGAAGTACTGACAGGACCTGGCTTCTCGAAAATTATTGACGAATTTAGCCGACAAAAATCTAGGAAAAGACCAATGTAATGTTATACTTATAGTTGCCTCTGTGGAGAAAATGGAATACAAATGAGTAATGATGGTCTTCCCAAAAAATTGCATTGTCTTGTTCTAAATTGTTGTCATTGTCGATTTCATTTCAAAATGTAAGGATTTAAAAAAATAAAGCATTGTTATTTACTGTTTATACAGGGTTTCATCAAGGTATCGGTTTGATTGTTTGGAAACATAATAAAATATTAAATGAGTATCGTCATAGTATCAATGCGAACATAACCTGAGATGTAGACCTAACCTGACCTTGACCTGATGCATACTCAGTATAGTGCCCTGTGACTTAGCTCACTAATGTAATTTACTGCAGGATGTGAATGGGAGTAGGGGGCCCATGGCCAGGGTTACTGCCTGGACCCAAGGCACCTTTAATACGTCCCTGGTCATAGCACAGCAGAACAAAAATATTCACAGGGGTAGGTACATTAAGATAAACCAGCAGAGACCTTCAAAGTAGTGCCGGAGGATTGTAGGGTTGTTAATGTTATACCACTATTCCAGAAAGGGGATAGGGATAAACTGGGAAACTACAGGCCAATCAGCCTAACATCGGTATTGGGGAAGTTATTGGAAACCATTATCAGGGAAAAAAGAAATTTTCATTTGGAAAGGCATGGGTTAATCAAGAGCGCCAGCATGAATTTGTTAAATGTAAATCATGTCTGACGAACTTGATTGAATTCTTTGATGAGGTAACAGAGAAGGTTGATCAAGGTAGTGCAGTAGATGTTGTGCATATATGGACTTTTGAAAAGCATTCGATAAAGTGCCATACAGGAGGCTGATTAAGATTATGGAAGCCCATGTAATTAAGGGAAACTGACGGTATGGATCCAAAATTGGCTCAGTGGCAGGAAGCAAATGATGGTTGGATGTTTTTCAGACTGAGAGATGGCTTGCAGTGGTGTTCTCCAAGGGTCAGTTTTGGGACCATTACTCTTTGCAATTTTTATAAACAACCTAGACTCGGGTGTAGGGAGTAGCATTCTAAAGTTTGCAGATGATATGAAACTTGGAAAAATAGTAGATCATGATGAGGATAGATATTGGCTTCAGGCTGACAGACTGGATGGTGAAATGGGCAGAAGTATGGCAAATGGAGTTCAATGTGGAGAAGTGCAGGTGGTCAGACAGACGTTGATGTCCATATACACAAATCCTTAAAGGTGGCAAGGCAAGTTGATAAGGTGGCCAAAAAGGCATATGTGTTACTTGGTTTTATAAATAGAGGGGTAGAATATAAAAGCATGGAGATCATGCTAGAATTTTATAAATCACTGGTTAGGCCTCAGCTGGAGTATTGTGGACAATTCTGGGCACCACACTTCAGGAAAGATGTAAAGGCCTTAGAAAAGGTACAGAGGAGGTTTACCAGGATGTTACCAGGGATGGGGGACTTCAATTATGAGGAGCACAACAGACATGATTTTTGCAGTGCGACAGCTGCAGGAAAAATGCAGAGAGCAGCGCCAACCCTTATACATGGCCTTCTTCGACCTTACAAAGGCCTTTGACACGATCAACCGCGAGGGTCTATGGAGCGTCCTCCTCCGTTTTGGATGCTCCCAAAAGTTCGTCAGCATCCTCCGCCTGCTCCACGACGACATACAGGCCATGATCCTTACCAACGGATCCATCACAGACCCAATCCACATCCAGACCGGGGACAAACAGGGCTGTGTCATCGCCCCAACCCTCTTCTCAATCTTCCTCGCTGCCATGCTCCACCTCACAGTCAGCAAGCTCCCCGCTGGAGTGGAACTAAACTACAGAACCAGTGGGAACCTGTTCAACCTTCGCCGTCTCCAGGCCAGGTCCAAGACCATCCCAACCTCTGTCGTCGAGCTATAGTACGCGGGCGACTCCTGCATCTGCGCACATACAGAGGCTGAACTCCAGGACATAGTCAATCTTTTTACTGAGGCGTACGAAAACATGGGCCTTACGCTAAACATCCGTATGACAAAGGTCCTCCACCAGCCTGCCCTTGCCGCACAGCACTGCCCCCCAGTCATCAAGATCCACGGCGCGGCCCTGGACAACGTGGACCATTTCTCATACCTCGGGAGCCTCTTATCAACAAGAGCAGACATTGATGACGAGATTCAAAACCAACTCCAGTGCACCAACACAGCCTTCTGCTGCCTAAGGAAAAGAATGTTCGAAGACCAGGCCCTCAAATCTGCCACCAAGCTCATGGTCTACAGCACTGTAATATTACCCACCCTCCTGTATGGCTCAGAGATATTAAAGGGTGCAAAATTCACGGAGAACTGCGTCCCACACCCCCCCCGCCCCACGCCTCCCCCCCCACAACTGCCCCCCCCCGCTTGTGTTTGGGCTCATTCGAAAGAAAATTTAATTTGGGAGTATCTACTAGAAAATTTGAAATCCTAAAGTGCTTATGGAAGAAACTATGAACTTTAATCGAATTTTGGACTTTTAAAAGACAAATTCAAGTCTGGGGGTGGGGCTAAAGAACTAAAGAAGCCTACTTGATTATTGGAACTATCTGGGTGTTGGGACTAAGTTAAATTGTCTGGAGGAATAGACATTCGAAAATCCTTCTCCACAAGAGACATTTACATTACAATAATAACTCACAGATGGCCAGCCATCAAATCAAACTGAGAAAAGCCATCTTCAACATGAATAAGAACAAAAGGGCCCACTACAGCCTGTATGCGAAAACCAAGCACAAAAGGACATTGCGATTACCAAGCTAATATTTCCATCAGGAAACAGATTTAGAAATGCAATCCACCCAAGACATATTAACTTTTAATGAGCCCGCCAAAATATTACAAAGAAAAGTCAAGCCCGCCAAATTTAAACAAAGAATTCTGGACTGATTTGGCGCGAAGATTAGAACAACTCAAACCGTATAACTGGCCCCCTGTTTTAATAGAGGGTATGCCATATTGCTCGTGCTATACTACAACTATGCCATCAAAAAGGGAGAGAGACCAATGCGACAGTTGAAAATTAACTTCGCCAGCCTCGAAGTCCTGAAGTCCTGAAGGAAGAACATCACCATCGCGGCAGCAACCGACCACAGCCAACGTGAAAAACCACCGCGATCGACCCAACTCGAAACAAAACTTCAACAGGAAGAAACCGAAGAATCGAAAGTTTCCACTCTACAATCTAAGGCCTGACAATCAACAGGTGACAACATTACCTAAAGAGACTTTGAACCTATTTCTAACGAAGAAAATCGGGTACTTACCCCATAGATCTAAAATGCGCCTTACCGCATCAGCGGACTCAACCCAACTGAAGATTGCGCAGTAAGAAGTCTTTTCCGATGTTCGGGGTACGGCAAGCAGAACCTACAGAATTCAATGAACCCCGAAATCGTGAACTATCGCTAACTGACCAGAAAGGATTGGTAAGCATACTCCCTGCCCGCCCTGGAGTCTAACCTAGCTAGTGTTAGGTATTGGGAGGTGGGAGGTGTAATTCTTACTGTAACCCTCTTTGAATGTGTAATGTACTGTTCTTTATTTGAGTGATTATAAGTTTGATATTGTATTTTTCTTGTCTGCAATAAAGTCAAGTTCTTTTGCATCAAACCAGTTGTCCTTTGCACTTTATCACACCCCCCAAATAAACCCAGAGTCGAGAACCCAAGGGAGTGGGAGCGATTCGAACCACTCAAGTAGGTCAGAATTAAACTTGACCCCCGGGACCACCCCTTACAACATGGACCATGTACAGTAGACACCCCAAGTCACTGAAGAAATACCACCAACAATGTCTCCGCAAGATTCTACAAATCCCCATGGAGGACAGACGCACCAACATTAGCGTCCTCGACCAGGCCAACATCCCCAGCATTGAAGCACTGACCACACTCTATCAGCTCCGTTGGGCAGGCCACATTGTCTGCATGCCAGACACGAGACTCCCAAAGCAAGCGCTCTACTCGGAACTCGTTCATGGCAAACGAGCTAAAGGTGGGCAGAGGAAAAGTTGAAAGGACACCCTCAAAGCCTGCCTGATAAAGTGCAACATCCCCACCGACACCTGGGAGTTCCTGGTCAAAGACTGCCCTAAGTGGAGGAAGTGCATCCGGGAGGGCGCTGAGCACCTCAAGTCTCATCGGCGAGAGCATGCAGAAATCAAGCGCAGGGAGCGGAAAGAGCGTGCGGCAAATCTGTTCCACCCTCTCTTACCCTCAACGACTATCTGTACCACCTGTGACAGGAACTGTGGCTCTTGTATTGGACTGTTCAGCCATCTAAGGACTCATTTTAAGACTGCAAACAAGTCTTCCTCGATTCCGAGGGACTGCCTATGATGATGACCAGGATGTTACCAGGGATGAGGGACTTCAGTTATGAGGAGAGGTTGGAAAAGTTAGCACTGTTCTCCTTGGAACAGAGAAAGTTAAGAGGTGACCTAAGCAAGGTTTTTAAGATGACAAGAGTAAAGAGGGGGAAAAAAATTCCCTCTGGCGAGTGGGTCCAGAACTAGAGGCCACAGATTCAAAATCATTGGAAACAGATCTAGAGAAGCGATGAGGGGAATTTTTTTTCACTCAGAGTTGGCGGGATCTGGAACACTACTTGAAAAAATAATGGAAGCTGATTCCATAAATCATTTTAAAACTATGTTGGACAGGTACTTGAGGATGAGCAACTTACAGGGCAACAGCCAAAAGCAGGGACGCGGGACAAAGCACGACTGCTCTTTCAAACAGCCAGCACGGGCCGATTGGCTTCCTTCTGTGCTATACGTTTCTTTGGTCTGTTTCTTGTTGGCATAATAGATTACAACACTCTCAATTATTCAAAAACACATATCAATATAAAATAAACTTCAAAAACAGTTAAAAAAGCAGACAGATCTATTTCTGGCTTGGGTATTTTACTGTACTTGTCCCTTTAATGGTGCTGGGCCTTTAAGGTCCCAGACTTCTTTTCCACTCGAGCCCCGCACTTCCACATATGCCCAGTGCATGCGATTCATATTTAAATTAGGTCTGACAAGAAGTTCAGGTGCTAAGGTTGTGCTTCCAGCGTTGTGCCCAGATTGCTGCTGGACAGCATGAGAGGAATAATAGCTCTCAAATTTAAATGGAGGTGGTCTTTTATTCATGTTCTCAGTACAGAAATGCCACAGTTTAGTTAATGTGTACAATATAAAATCTTAATGATATGACTTTTAATCATGAATTTTATTTTCTTCTGTAATGCTTTTTGCTCCTCTAGCACCATTTTCACTTTATTAAAAGGTGAACTTTAAAAAAATGGAAAATCTTCTTGTAGATGTGGTCAGGATTGTGAAAATTCATTGTTCAAACTGCATTATGTTGACCTTGAATTTAAATTCAGAGCAGAGATTGGTTAAATTTGCATTATGCTTACCCGATAGTTAAAAGATGAATTTCACTGTCTATAGAATCAAATTACTTCATAAATAGGTAACATAAAATAATGTAACTCTGTTACAAGGCATTGCAAAACCTTTGTAATCATTCCAGTGCATAATATATACACACTAATTACCCTTGGATCTTGCTTTGCTAAATTTACCTTGTTTCTTTTCCATATAAATGTGACCTACATTAAGTAGAGTATTGGGAATTTTTTTGAAGCTGACCTTTCTCTGTAATAAATCACATTGAAGTGACGCTGTCTTGCCATTGACATATAATTTTCCAACTGTAGACTGTGAAGAGATGCTGCTTTGTACACAGTAACCTATTTTCACTTTCCAGTGGTTTGTATTTCTTCCAGTAACAAAGTTGTTGAGCACTTGATCGGTAGTTTTGTAAAGCACATTAAAGCTGTACAATTCTATTATTTCATTTTTTATTTTCAGAATATAAATCGCTGTTATATAATGATCCAGTTGAAATTGTTTTTTAAAAAGTTCTTTGGTTTAATTTTGAAGTTAAAAAAATTGCAATAAAATAGCATTAAAATTTATAATTTTATAATTTATACTGTATGTGCTGTTTTCTTCTAATCAAATATGGATTTTTATCCAATAAATATAGGGTAGATTTGCAAGTTACCACCCAGGCATAAAACTGGCATTGCAGATCTGCCACCTGATATTGATTTCAAGAAAAATAAAAATTGGGAGTTTTTTTAACGGGCGGCCGATCCATAACACCAGTTTTATACTTGGGCGTTAAATTCAAAACCCATCCCGTGCAGTCTTACATAAGAACACGTGGTAGGAAAAATAATGGAATCCCTACAAAAGGAGAAAACAGAAGAACATCGAGAAACCAAAAATATAATGAATAGTCTAAAATGGATTTCAAAAGAGAAAGGGGTCGAAATTCGGTTTGTAGTACCACCCATTAGCGCCAGAGAGGGGCAGCTAAGCACTTACCGACAGAGCCTTGCCTCCTGAAAACTTTAGTTGGGCGGTGCTAAGAGGTAGAGCTGCGCACACTACCGCCACCCATGTGGTAATGTCATCGAGCATGCAATGCCCCCTTGGTGCCATGGCTGCGAAATTAGGTTGGATCACCTGCTTTTACCAACTGGAAAAGCTGTCGGTACATCGGGGATCCCAGGGCGGTATCATCCAGAGAGCAAGGTAAGTTGTTAAGTTTAATTAATTTAGCTTTTGTTTATTTATGGCAGCAGTTGGGAGGTGTGGGTGTGGGTCAATTAAATTTTCGCACTTTTTTTTCATTTTCAGGCACCAGGATGTCGGCAGACTACCATGAGAAACTTGAGTAGGCCTCCTGAGCTACCGCTCCATTGACACCCGGGGACGAGCGTGTAACGCCTCTTTTAGCACTGCTCTCTCATCTTTGGGGAAAAAAACCTGGATTTTGCAATTTGAGGCAGTTATTACCGACTGGTGTCATAATCACCGCCCAGGCGGTGTCACTGCCTCAAAATCGGCGGTACCGAATCGGCAATGGTAATGTAGTAGGTGTAATTTATCTAGGTTTTCAAAAGGCCTTCGATAAGGTACCCCATAATAGACTGAGGAACAAGGTCAGAGAATGTGGAATCAGGTGACAAGTAGCAGAATGGATAGCTAGCTGGCTTCAAGACAGAAAGCAGAGAGTAGGGGTAAAAGGTAGCTATTCACAGTGGTGGTGTTCCACAAGGATTAGTGCTGGGACCACTGTTGTTCACAATTTATATTAACGATTTAGACTTTAGAATCAAACACTCAATTTCTAAATTTGCAGATTACACCAAATTGGGGGTTAGTCAATACTGAGGGCGACTGCAACAAATTACAGGAGGACATGAATAAACTTGCAGAATGGGCATATAATTGGAAATGAAGTTCAATACAGATAAATGTGAGGTATTACATTTTGGTAGGAAGAATAAGGAGGTCACTTATTACTTGGAGAGTGCGAGTCTAGGTGGGGTACAGGAACACAGGGATCTCAGAGTACAAATACACAAATCATTAAATGTTGTGACACAGATTAGCAAGGCCGTAAAAAGGCAAACCCTGCACCAGGGTTTATTTCTAGAGATATAGAATTGAAAAGTATGGAAGTTATGCTAAACTTGTATCGAACCTTGGTTAGACCACATTTAGGAGTACTGCGTAGAGTTCTAGTCGCCATATTACAAAAAGGATACAGAGGCGCTGGAGATGGTACAGAGAAGATTTATAAGGATGATACCAGAAATGTGAGGGTATAAATATCAGGAAAGGATGAACAGGCTGGATCTCTTTTCTCTTGAAAAAGAAGGCTGATGGGGTGACCTAATAGAGATCTTTAAAATTATGAAATGTTTTGATAGAGTGGATACACAGAGAATGTTTCCACCTATGTATAACTAGAGGCCATCAATATAAGATAGTTACCAAGAAATCCAATGGGGAATTCAGAAGAAAATTCTTTACCCAAAGAGTGGTGAGAATGTGGAACTTGCTACCACAGGGAGTGGTTGAAGTGAATAGTATGGTTGCATTTAAGGGGAGGCTAGACAAGCATATGAAGGAGAACAGAATAAAGGGTTATGCTGATTGATTTAGATGAGGAAAGAAGGGAGTAGGCTTGAGTGGATCATAAACGCTGCATGGACTGGTTGGGCCGTATGGCCTGTTTCTCTGCTGTATATCCTATGTAATCCTATGTAACACTTATGGCTCCATTATGGATATTGCCACACATTATCCACAGCAGTTTGTGTTACTGTTGCCATGATGTAACAGCTTAGGCATGGTATCTGTTATATATAGAAGAACTCCACGAGACTGAATACTGTGAGCTAAAAGTGTGACCTTCGTCTTCCTTATTACAACTCCAGAGTGCCTAAACAACATGGCAGCCAACCTTTTATACTGGCCCTGCACATGTGTGCAGGTGACCATTAGGACTCCAACAGTTGCGCCCTCTGGTGGCAAGTATTATATAGTTATATACATAACATCACTCCCCGCGCACCCCCCCCCCCCAACCCCGCTGCAAAGTCTTCGGTACAAGTTATTTACAAGTTGAGCTTCCTGGTTGAGCATCTAAGTTCAAACCCTCGAATGTGTGAGTTGGCCAGACCATTGCTGCACTGCACTGAGGCTGGTCTGACCGAACTGTCAGGAACGGTAGGTTCATTCTCGTGATTGACAGCGAGGTCGATTGCTGGTTGGGTGTGTGTTGGTGGATCGTCGATGGTGATGTCCTCCTCAAGTCGTTCCTGGTTGTCAGTAAATCGCAATTTGGTCTGATCTAAATGCTTTCTGCACGTTTGGCCATTTAACAGTTTGATTATAAACATCCTATTCCCTTCCTTGACCAAAACAGTGCCAGCAATCCACTTGGGACCATGACCGTAATTCAGGACAAACACAGGGTCGTTAACATCAATGTCACGTGAAACAGCTGCGCGAGCGTGGTACACGTTCTGCCAGTGTCGCCGGGTTTCCACGTGATCAATAAGATCCAGGTCAACTAGGGAGAGCCTGGTTTTGAGGGCTCTTCTCATTAACAATTCTGCTGGGGCAACCCCGGTGAGTGAGTGGGGTCACGTCTGGGGTAACTGAGCAGAATGCGAGACAAGCGGATCTGCAGGGAGCTGTCCATCATGCGTTTCATGCTCTGCTTGATTGTTTGGACTGCCCACTCCACTTGACCAGTAGATGCGGGCTTAAACGGAGCAGACCTGACATGCTTGATGCCATTGCAGATCATAAGCTCGTTGAATTCCGAGCTGGTGAAATATGGTCCATTGTCGCTGATAAGGACATCGGGCAAGCCATGGGTGGCGTTCATGGCCCAGAGGCTTTCAATGGTGGCTGTGGACATGCTGGATGACATGATTACACATTCAATCAATTTGGAGTAAGTGTCCACTACTACTAAAAACATCTTTCCTGGAAACATAGAAACATAGAAAATAGGTGCAGGAGTAGGCCATTCGGCCCTTCGAGCCTGCACCGCCATTCAATGAGTTCATGGCTGAACATGCAACTTCAGTACTTCAAAGGGGCCGGCAAAATCTACGTGGATCCTGGACCACAGTTTGGAGGGCCATGACCACAGACTCAGTGGAGCCTCCCTTGGTGCATTGCTCAGTTGCGAGCAAGTGTTGCACTGATGCACGCATGACTCCAAGTCCGAGTCAATGCCAGGCAACCAAACATGCGACCTGGCAATTGCCTTCATCATGACAATGCCTGGGTGGGTACTGTGTAGGTCGCATATAAACATTTCCCTGCCTTTTTTTGGCAAAACCATGTGATTACCCCATAAGAGAGAATCCGACTGGATGGACATTTCATCTTTGCATCGGTGAAACTGTTATGTATGAATAAAGAGTCTGACAGGATACTGTGAGCTCAAAGTAAAGTGTGACTTTAGTCTTTTATTGCAGGTCTCCAGAGTGCCTCTCCAGCCTGTGAGACCTCCTTAAGTACCTGTGCTCCCAAGGGATTGGGGATCCCTTGGGACTCCAGGGGATGAGTCCTCTGGTGGCTGTACAAGGTACATACAAGTTTACATAATAACAACACTCCCCACCAAAGTCAATAGTGTAACTATTTACAAGGTGAGTCGATCTGGGGCCTTTCTTTCCAGGTTGATCGTCTCGGTGCAAATGCTGGTTTTGGTGAATTATTTGTTGGGCTCTCGCTGGGCTGCTGTGCAGCTGGCCTTGCTGGGCTGCCTGGTGTGGTGAGTCCTGCTGGGCTGCTGCGGGTGATGGGTTCTGCTTCGTGGACAACCGCTGTGCCGGTTGTCACTGGTGTGTATGTTGGGGGGGTCAAAGAAGGTAGGGTCCAAAGTGGGATGTTCAGGATAGTCCGTGAATCTGAGTTTGATTTGGTCCGAGTATTTCCGGTGAATGAGTCCATTTGATAGTTTGACCCGAAACACCCTGCTCCCCTCTTTGGCCACAATAGTGCCAGGATGCCACATAGGACTTTGTCCATAATTCAGTACAAATACAGGATCATTGATTTCAATTTCGCGTGACACATTTGCGCGATCATGATATATACTTTGTTGAAGCCGCCTGCTCTCTACCTGTTCATGTAGATCATGGTGAACTAACGAGTGCCTTGTCTTAAGTGCCCTTTTTATGAGCAGTTCAGCAGGTGGAATCCTAGTGAGCGAGTGGGGTCTTATGCGATAGCTAAGCAGGACTCGGGCTAGGCGAGTCTGCAGTGAGCCTTCAGTTACCCTCTTCAAACCCTGCTTGATAGTTTGCACTGCTGGTTTAAACGGGGCAGATGTAACATGTTTAATCCTATTACGAGTCATGAACTCTTTGAACTCGGCACTGGTAAAGCATGATCCGTTGTCGCTCACAAGGACATCAGATAGTCTGTTCATGGCAAACATGGCCCGCAGGCTTTCAGTGGTAGCTGTGGATGTGCTTGCCGACATTATCTCACATTCAATCCATTTGGAGTAGGCATCTACAACCACAAGGAACATTTTTCCCAAAAACGGGCCTGCATAGTCGACATGGATCCTGGACCACGGTTTGGAAGGACAAGACCATAAACTTAGTGGCGCCTCCCTGGGTGCATTGCTTAACTGCGAGCATGTGTTACATCTGTGCAGGCAGGACTCTAAGTCTGCATCGATACCGGGCCACCACACATGGGATCTGGCTATCGCTTTCATCATTACGATGCCTGGATGGGTACTGTGGAGGTCACTGATGAAGGTGTCTCTGCCCTTTTTGGGGACCACTATCCGATTGCCCCACAGAAGCCTGTCTGCCTGTGTAGACAGTTCATCATTGAGCCGCTGGCTTTATCTCTTCCTGCATTTCCACTGGGACAGTGGACCAGCTCCCGTGAAGCACACAATTTTTTACTAGGGACAGTAAGGGGTCCTGGCTCGTCCAGGTTCTAATCTGTCGGGCTGTAATGGGTGATTGCTCACTCTCGAATGCTTCCATAACCATGACTAAATCTGCAGGCTGCGCCATTTCCACCCCCGTGGTGGGCAACAGCAGCCTACTGAGAGCATCAGCACAGTTTTCTGTGCCTGACCTGTGGCGGATGGCGTAGTTGTATGCGGACAACGTCAGCGCCCATCTCAGGATTCGGGCCGATGCATTCATATTTATCCCCTTACTCTCGGAAAACAGGGATATTAGTGGCTTACGGTCAGTTTCTAATTCAAATTTTAGCCCAAATAGATATTGATGCATTTTCTTTACCCCATAGACACACGCTAACGCTTCTTTTTCAATCATGCTGTAAGCTCTCTCAGCCTTAGTCCGGTTGCAATTTCCCAGAATCATTAGCTTGTTGCAGTACACACCCGACGCCATACGAGGATGCATCACATGCTAGTACCAAATGCTTACATGGATCATACAACACAAGTAATTTGTTTGAGCATAACAATTTTCTAGCTTTTACATTGGCATTTTCTTGGCTTTTGCCCCATACCCATTCATCTCCTTTACGCAGAAAGGCGTACAGTGGTTCTAACAGTGTGCTGAGACCCGGTAAGAAGTTACCAAAGTAGTTCAGAAGTCCCAGAAACGACCGCAGCTCTGTCACGTTCTGTGGCCTCGGTGCGTTCTCGATTGCCTCCGTCTTCGAATCGGTGAGCCTGATGCCGTCCACCGCGATTCTTCTCCCCAGGAACTCCACTTCAGGCACCAGGAAAATGCACTTTGAGCATTTTAACCTGAGCTCCACGCGGTTGAGTCGACAAAGAATCTCCTCCAGGTTCTGCAGCTGCTCGACTGTGTCCCGACCTGTAACCAAGATGTCGTCCTGGAAGACCACCGTGCGCGGGACCGACTTAAGTAAGCTTTCCATGTTTCTCTGGAATATCGCCGCAGCTGATCGAATTCCAAACGGGCATCTGTTATAAATGAAGAGACCTTTCTGCGTGTTGATGCAGGTGAGGCCCTTCGATGATTCTTCCAGCTCTTGCGTCATGTAGGCCGAGGTCAAGTCTAGCTTCGTGAACGACTTTCCTCCCGCCAGCATAGCAAAAAGGTCGTCAGCCTTTGGTAGCGGGTATTGATCCTGCAGTGAGAAACGATTGATCATTACTTTGTAATCACCACAGATTCTGATGGTGCCATCTCCCTTGAGGACTGGAACAATTGGACTGGCCCACTCATTGAATTCAATGATGCTCTATCTTTGCAGCCGGTCTAGCTCGATCTCTACCCTTTCATCATGTACGGTACTGCTCTCGCCTTGTGATGGATGGGTCGCGCCCCCGGAATTAGGTGGATCTGCACTTTTGCTCCTTGGAACTTTCCGATGCCTGGTTCGAACAGCGAAGGGAACTTGTTTAAGACCTGGGCACACGAAGTGTCGTCAGCGGACGAGCACACCCGGACGTCGCCCCAGTTCCAGCGTATCTTTCCCAGCCAGCTCCTGCTGAGCAGCGTGGGACCATCGCCCGGTACCACCCAGAGTGGTAGCTTGTGTACCACTCCATCGTAGGAGACCTTTACAGTAGCACTGCCAATTACAGGAATCAGTTCCTTTGTGTAAGTTCTCAGTTTCATGCGAATGGGAGTCAAGACTGGCCTTGAGGCATTGCTGCATCACAATTTTTTGAAAGTCTTTTTGCCCATGATGGACTGGCTCGTGCCTGTGTCCAGCTCCATTGACACTGGGAGTCCATTTAATTCAACCTTCAGCATTATCGGGGGACACTTTGTGATAAATGTGTGCACCTCATATACCTCTGTCTCCTCGGTCTGAGGCTCTGGTCTGTCGTGATCCACCGTGGATTTGTCCTCCTCTGCAACATGGTGGTTTGCAGGATTAACAGGATTAGCAGCTCGCCTGCACACTCGTTGGAGGTGTCCATTTGTTCCACAGCCCTGCAAACGTACCCTTTGAAGCGGCATGAATGGAAACGATGATCACCCCCACAGCGCCAACAAGGTGTTAATGGCCTTGCATTCATCACCCTTGATGGTGGACTCTGAGACATCTGCGGACGTGCAGCTGCAGGCATGTGGGGCCTGCCCTGTACGTTGTGATTTGAAAACAACATCACTTTGTTCACAGTACTAGTAGCAGCACTCGTATGCTGAGATATTTGCTTAGTATTGCCACTGGTGGCAATGAACGCCTGGGTTATCACTATGGCCTTACTCAAGGTTGGGGTCTCTACAGTGAAAAGTTTGCAAAGTATCACTTTATGGCCAATGCCAAGTATGAAAAAGTCTCTGAGCATGTGCTCCAAATGTCCTTCAAATCCGCAATGTCCTGCAAGGCGTCTTAGCTCGGCGTCATAACTCGCCACTTTCTGGCCTTCAGACCTTTTGTAGGTGTAGAACCTACCTCGCCATCAGAACGCTTTCCTTCGGGTTCAGATGCTCCCGAACCAGTGTGTACAAATCATCGTACGATTTCTCTATGGATTTTGCTGCAGCAAGCAGATTTTTCACGAGGCCATACGTTGGTGCCCCGCAGACGGTGAGGAGAATCGCACTTCGTTTGGCAGTGTTCGCTTCTCCTTTGAGATCGTTGGCCACCAAGTATTGGTCGAGTCGCTCTACGAAGGTTTCCCAATCATCTCCCTCCGAGAATTTCTCCAGGATGCCCACTGTTCTCTGCATTTTGTGGTCATCATCTGTATCTCGTCACCAGTTGTCATGTATGAATAAAGAGTATGACTGGATATTGTGAGCTCAAAGTAAAGAGTGACCGTAGTCTTTTATTGCAGGTCTCCAGAGTGCCTCTCCAGCCTGTGAGGCCTCCTTAAGTACCTGTGCTCCCAAGGGATTGTGGGATCCCTTGGGACTTCGGGGAATGAGCCCTCTGGTGGCTGTACAAGGTATATACAAGTATACATATATAACAGAAACGGCTTAATTTCATCTTGCATTTCTCTGGGCACAGCCGACCAGTTCCCATTTAGGACGCAACTCTTTACTAATGATAGCACAGGATCCTGGCTGGTCCAGATCCTGATCTGGCGAGCCTCGCTCTCAAAAGCATCCATGACCAGCAGGAAGTCTGCGGGCTGTGCCATTTCAACCCTGGTGGTGGGTAATGGCAGCTGGCTGAGAGCATCGACACAGTTTTCAGTGCCTGGTCTGTGGCGGATAACATAGTCAAAAGCGGATCATTTTAGTGCCCATCTTTGAATGCGGGATGAAGCATTGGTGTTTATAAAGGTCCAGCAGTTATCATGGGTGACTTTAATCTACAGAAAGATTGGGCTCACCAAACTGGTAGCAACAGGGTGGAGGAGAATTTCCTGGAGTGTATAAGGGATGGTTTTCTAGACCAATATATCAAGGAACCAACTAGCGAGCAGGCCATCCTAGACTGGGTCTTGTGTAATGAGAGAGGATTAATTAGTAATCTTGTTGTGCGAGGCCCCTTGGGGAAGAGTGACCATATTATGGTAGAATTCTTCATTAAGATGGAGAGTGACACAGTTCATTCAGAGACTAGGGTCCTGAACTTAAACAAAGGTGACTTCGATGGTATGAGACGTGAATTGGCTAGGATAGACTGGCAAATGATACTTAAAGGGTTGACGGTGGATCGGCAATAGCAGACATTTAAAGATCACATGGATGAACTTCAACAATTGTACATCCCTGTCTGGGGTAAAAATAAAACGGGGAAGACATCACAAGCTAGCACTAAACGTTTACATGGGTTATAGTGTACAAGTAACTTATTTGAACATAGCCGGTTTCTGGCCTTCTCAAAGGCTGTGTCTTGAGATTTGCCCCAAACCCAGTCATCACCCTTACGTAGCAACATATGCAAAGGCTCTAACAATGTGTTCAACCCGGAAGAAAGTTACCGAAATAGTTGAAGTCCCAGGAACGAACGCAGTTCCGTCACATTCTGTGGTCTGGGTGCATTCTTGATGGCCTCTGTATTTGAGTCAGTGGGCCTGATGCCGTGTGCTGCAATCTTTCTCCCCAAAAATTCGACTTCTGGTGCCAGGAAAACACACTTGGAGTGTTTCAGCCTGAGTCCCACTCTGTCTAGGTGACTTAGAACCTCTTCCAGGTTGTGTAGGTGTTCGATGGTGTCACGACCAGTGATCAGGATGTCGTCTGAAACACAACGCTGCGCAGAACAGATTTCAGCAAATTCTCCATGTTTCTCTGGAAAATGGCTGCTGCTGAGTGTATCCCGAAAGGGCACCTGTGGTATATAAACAGTCCTTTGTGTGGTTGATGCACGTCAGTCTTTTCGAAGATTCAGCCAGCTCCTGTGTCATGTAGGCGGAGATTAGGTCCAACTTGGTGAACGACTTCCCCGCCCGCTAACATTGCGAACACGTCTGGACAGCAGGTACTGGTTCTATAGTGAGACTCGGTTAATCATTACCTTGTAGTCCCCGCAGATTCTGACCGTACCATCATTTTTCAACACCGGAACAATTGGACTGGCCCACTCGTTGAACTTGACTGGCGATATGATTTCTGTTATGTATTTAACCTGTCATGTAATCAACCAGCATTGTAACCCATGTATAATCTGACCTAAGTTGCACACCGTGAGAACAATGACCACTAGGTGGTGAACTTGTGGGAGACACTCCTAACCTGGACCTTCAGATATAAAAGGGGAAGCTCCACCCACTTCCATCACTTGAGTGCTAAGGAATAAAGGACAGGTCACAGACTGACCTTCTCTCAAGCATGGGCCTCACGTGCATTTATACTGTAGAAAGTAAAGACGTATCAATGGCGACGAGAAACTGGGATTTAAACCACGCGAGCATGGCCACTAGCAGAACAGACGAGAGGTACTGTGTTAAGGAATGGTTGGGACAGAGATTCAACATTGTTAAAGCAACACACAGTTCTCCAGGCAGACAAGGGCAGTCGGGCATACCCCAACATGCAATCGAATCCAGAGGAGGAGTTCGACAGAGACAATAGCAAGCTGAACGGCGATTCACGCCATTACAAGGGACAATGCGGCCAGTAATGGGGCCATCAACACCTATTAATGGCGCACTCAAGGATAATAACAGGGGCAGTCAGGGACGATCGACTGGCAAGGGACCTTTTGTTTCAAACAACACCTCATGTTGGGGCGTGGAGGCACACATTCAGCCAGAGTTTGCAGAGATGATCAAAATACCTGCAGAAATTGCAGAAATGAATGCTGGGGGAAATCGCTGGAAGCTGAAGTTCAGCGAGTTCATGTGGAGCACGTGTACAGTTCATACACCAGGACGCCACCGATAATGATGAAAGTGCTCCTCAATGGCATCCCAGTATCAATGGAGCTAGACACGGGGGCCAGCCAGTCCCTGATGGGTATCAAACAGTTCAAAAAGTTGTGGCCGTCCAAGGCCAGGAGGCCAAAATTATCGCCGATTGACGCACAGCTACGGACATACACAAAGCAGATCATTCCGGTGCTAGGCAGCGCCACGGTAGTCGTGACCCACAAAGATTCGGAGAACAGGTTGCCACTCTGGGTTGTCCCGGGGGACGGTCCCGCACTACTCGGGAGGAGTTGGCTTGCTGTCATGAACTGGAAATGGGGCGATGTCAATGCAATTTCCTCTGTGGAGTGAGTATCATGCTCACAGATCTTGGACAAATTTGACTCATTATTTCAACCCGGCATTGGCACTTTCATGGGGGCCAAGGTAATGATTCACATAAACCCGGACGCCAGGCCAGTACACCACAAGGCCAGAGTGGTGCTGTACGTGATGCGGGAAAAGATAGAAGGCGAATTGGACCGTCTGCTGAGGGAAGGCATCATCTCGCCAGTCGAATTCAGTGACTGGGCAAGCCCAATTGTGCCGGTGCTCAAGGCGGATGGGTCGGTCAGGATATGTGGCGATTACAAGGCCACCATCAATCGGGTGTCACTCCAAGACCAGTACCCGTTACCGAAGCGGAGGACCTCTTTGCGGTGCTATCCGGTGGCAAACTTTTTTCAAAATTGGACCTGACCTCAGCTTACATGACCCAGGAGCTGGTGAGTGAGTCGAAGAAGCTGACCACCATCACGACACACAAGGGGTTGTTTGAGTACAACAGATGTCCGTTCGGGATTCGCTCGGCCGCCGCGATCTTCCAACAAAATATGGAAAGCCTCCTCAAGTCGATTCCAGGGACGGTGGTTTTTCAGGACGACATCCTCATCATGGGTTGTGATACTGAAGAACACCTCCACAACCTGGAGGAGGTACTACGCAGACTGAACTGGGTAGGGCTGCGACTGAAAAAGGCAAAGTGCGTCTTCCTAGCTCCAGAGGTAGAATTCCTGAGGATGAGGGTAGCAGCAGACGGGATCAGCCCTACTGCGTCCAAGACGGAAGCGATCCAGAGAGCACCCAGACCCCGTAACACGACGGAGCTGCGTTCATTCCTGGGGCTCCTGAACTATTTTGGTAACTTTCTTCCCAAATTGAGCACGCTGCTAGAGCCGCTACACGTGCTCCTACGCAAAGGTCGCGAATGGGTCCGGGGGGACAGCCAGGAAAGGGCTTTTAATAGAGCACGCAATTTGTTATGTTCCAACAATCTGTTAACGCGATATGACCCATGTAAGAAACTTGTGTTAACGTGCGATGCGACGTCCTATGGTGTCGGGTGTAAAGAAAATGCACCAGTACCTGTTTGGCAGGAAATTTGAGCTGGAGACAGATCACAAACCCCTAATGTTCCTTTTGGCCGACAACAAGGCCATAAATGCAAACGCTTCAGCCCGCATACAGAGGTGGGCACTCACGTTAGCCGCCTATGAATATACAATTCGGCACAGACCGGGCACCAAAAGCTGCGCCGATGCACTCAGCAGGCTCCCACTAGCCACCACTGAGGGGGCTACCGAGCATGCTGCTGAGATGGTTATGGCTATTGAAGCTTTCGGAAGCGAAGGCTCACCCGTGACAGCCCGTCAGATTAAAGTCTGGACAAATAGAGACCAGCTATTGTCTCTAGTCAAGAAATGTGTCCTGAATGGGGACTGGGCAGCCACGTACAGGGCATGCCCTGAGGAATTTAAACCATTTCACTGGCGCAGGGATGAACTCTCGATTCAGGCCGCTTGCCGACTGTGAGGAAACCGCGTCGTCATGCCCCAGATGGGCAGAGAGGTGTTCATCAGAGAACTCCACAATGAGCACCCGGGCATTGTCATGATGAAGGCAATTGCCAGGTCACACGTTTGGTGGCCAGGGATAGACGCAGATCTGGAACTTTGTGTTCGCAGGTGCAATGCGCCCAGGGAAGCCCCCCTTAGCTCTTGGCCATGGCCCGCCAAGCCTTGGTCACGCATTCATGTGGACTACGCAGGTCCTTTCATGGGAAAAATGTTTTTGGTTGTAGTAGACACCTACTCCAAATGGATCGAGTGTGACATTTTAAATTCAAGCACATTCTCTGTCACGGTAGAAAGTCTACGGGCAATGTTCGCTGCCCACGGTCTACAGGACATCTTGGTCAGCGACAATTGCCCGTGCTTTACAAGCACTGAATTCTGAATTCCAGGACTTCATGGCAGGCAATGGAATTAACCATGTCAGAATGGCACCGTTCAAGCCGGCCTCAAACGGCCAGGCAGAACGAGCAGTGCAGATAATCAAACAGGGGATGCTCAGAATCCAAGAGGTTTCCCTACAATGCCGCCTATCACGCCTCCTGTTGGCTTACAGATCCTGACCACACTCGCTCATAGGGGTTCCACCCGCAGAGTTGCTAATGAAAAGGACGCTCAAAACCCGGTTATCCCTTATACACCCCACCATGAAAGAAATTGTCGAGAGCAGGCGTCAGTCACAATATGACTACCATAACAGGAATGCGAGGGCACGATGTATTGATGTAAATGACCCTGTTTTTGTCCTTAACTACACTTCTAGGCCCAAATGGCTCGCAGGCACTGTGATTGCCAAAGAGGGAAATAGGATTTTGGTAGTTAAACTTACCAATGGACAAATCTGCTGCAAACATGTGGATCAAACAAAAAGGAGGTTCAGCAACCCCATAGAAGAAGCAGAAGAAGAACACGATATAGAGTTCACTCCACCACAGGTGACCGAACACCGGAATCAAAGGGAGGAGAGCCCAGTCACTGTGGGCAGTCCGGACAGGCCTGAGGCACCGCAAACAGCAGACACTCAGGCCAGCGCCCAACAACCAGAGCCCCAACTCAGGCACTCTACAAGAGAGCGTAAACCACCAGAGAGACTTAACCTGTGATCCCAATAGACTTTGGGGGGGAGGTGATGTCATGTATTCAACCAGCACATTGTAACCCATGTATAATCTGACCTAAGTTGTACACTGTGAGAACAATGACCACTAGGTGGTGAACTTGTGGGAGACACTCCTAACCTGGACCTTCAGATATAAAAGGGGAAGCTCCACCCTCTACCATCATTTGAGTGCTATGGAATAAAGGTCACAGACTGACCTTCTCTCAAGCATGGGCCTCGTGTGCATTTATACTGTATAGTAAGGATGTATCATAACCCTTTGTATTTAACCTGCATCACACCTGTCCACCAGAGGGCCTACCTGTTGGAGTCCCAAGGGATCCCAGCATCCCTTGGGAGTACAGTATATAAGCAGGCCACCCACGAGGGACCTGCACTCTGCAATTACAATAAATGAGCTAAGGTCACATTTGCTCATTACACACAGTACTTGGTCTGACCATTTATTATGAGTGTAACAATAGGCGACCTGGTAACGAACCGTGCGAAAATGCAGAGAACAGTCGGCATCCTGGAGAAGTTTTTGGAGGGCGACGATTGGGAAGCTTTCGTGGAGAGACTCGACCAATACTTCGTTGCCTATGAGCTGGAAGGGAACGAGAATGCGACCAAACAAAGGGCGATCCTCCTAACTGTCTGTGGGGCCACTACCTATGGCCTCATGAAGAATCTCTTGGCCCCGGTTAAACCTGCAGAGAAATCCTACAAACAGTTTTGTACGCTGGTCCGGGAACATGTAAATCCTAAGGAAAGTGATTTGATGGCGAGATATCAGTTCTACACGTGTCAACGATCGGAAGGCTAAGAAGTGGCGAGCTACGTTGACGAACTGAGGCACCTTGCAGGACATTGTGAGTTTGAGGGATTTCTAGAACAAATGCTCAGAGACTTTGTTGTACTGGGCATCAGACATGAGACAATCCTTCGCAAACTGTTGACTGTAGAAACTCCGAATCTAAGTAAAGCCATAACGATAGCCCAGGCATTTATGTCCACCAGCGACAACACCAAACAGATTTCGCAGAACAAAGAAGTTTCAGCCAGTACTGTGCATAAAGTAACGTCGGTTTTGAGCAGAAATGTACAGGGCAGAATATACATGCCGGCTGCTGTGGCCCGACCTCAATTGACCCAGAGTCTGCCATCATCTGTTAATGCGAGGCAGTTAACACCCTGTTGGCGCTACGGGGGTGATCATCGGCCCCATCAATGCCGCTTTAAGCACTATGCGTGCAATGGCTGCAGAACAATGGGACACCTCCAATGAATGTGCAGGTGAGCTGCAAACCCTGCAAACCCTGCAAACCACCACGTTGCAGAGGAAGATCAGTCCACAGTGGATCAAACGGAATTGGAAACCCACACAAAAGAGGCAGAAGTGTAGGGGTACACACGTTCACGACGAAATGCCCACCAACAATGTTGAAAGTTGAACTGAACGGCATTCCAGTGTCTATGGAGCTGGACATGGGGGCAAGCCAATCCATAATGAGTAAAACGGCCTTCGACAAGATGTGGGGGAAGAAGGCACATAGTCCCAAGCTCAGCCCCATTCACACGAAGCTAAGGACTTACACAAAGGAACTAATCCCGATAATTGGCAGTGCTGAAGTCAAAGTCTCCTGTGATGGAGTAGTACACCAACTCCTGATGGTGGATTGTGCCAGGGGATGGCCCCACCTATTTTGGTAGAAGCTGGCTGGCGAAAATCCGCTGGAACTGGGACGATATCTGAACGCTTTCGTCCGTCGACGACACCGCATGTACCCAGGTTCCAAGGAAGTTCCCATCATTATTCGAGTCAGGCATTGGAAGTTTCTCGGGGGCGAAAGTGCAGATCCATTTGATTCCCGGTACGCGACCCATCCACCACAAGGCTCGGGTGGTACCGTACATGATGCGTGAAAAAGTGGAAATCAAGCTGGACAGGCTGCAACGTGAAGGCATCATCACGCTGGTGGAGTTCAACGACTGGGCCAGCCCGATTGTTCCGGTACTCAAGGAGGGCGGTACAGTTAGAATTTGCGGTGACTATAAAGTAACAATTAACCGTTTTTCGCTGCAAGACCAGTACCTGTTACCCAAGGCAGACGACCTATTCGCGACCCTGGCTGGCGGGAAGATGTTCACCAAGCTGGACCAGATCTTGGCCTACATGACGCAGAAGCTGGAGGAGTCTTTGAAAGGCCTCACCTGCATCAACATGCACAAAGATCTATTTATTTACAACCTGTCATGTTTGTAGCCTTCACATAACTGTAACCCTTATGTAACAACACTGTACACTGTATACACCTGAGTAATGCACACCTTGACCACAGGGGGTGAACTTGTGGGAGACACTCCTCACCTGGTCATCTAGGTATACAGGTATATTAAGGGAGGTCTCACGCAGGGTCAGCACTTCTTGGTCCTAGGAATAAAGGTTCAGGTCACATCGTGACTTTGTCTGCAGTACATGCCTCGTGTTATTCTATAGTAAGGTGTAAGGACACCACATTTGGCGACGAGAAACGGGAATCAACGACCCACGATGATGGCCACCGGTAGCAAAGAGGAACGGTATTGTGTTGGTGAGGACTGGGACGATTTCATTGAGAGGCTCCAGCAGAGCTTTGTCATGAAGGACTGGCTGGGAGAGGAAGCGGCTGGCAAGCGGAAGGCGCATCTACTGACCAGTTGTAGATCCAAGACATACGCACTGATGAAAGACCTGCTCGCACCCGAGAAGCTGGCGGACAAGTCTTTTGAAGAGCTCAGCACTCTGATCAGTGAGCACCTCAAACCAGCGAGCGGTATACACATGGCCCGGCACCGGTTCTACACACACAGGCGTCGGGAGGGACAAAGCATATCGGACTTCGTTGCGGACCTTAGGCGCTTGGCCAGCCTCTGTAAGTTCACAGACGCCTGCAGGGGGGCGATGTTAAGGGATCTCTTCATTGAGGGCATTGATCATGCCGGGATTTTCAGGAGACTTATTGAGACCAAGGACTTGACTTTGGAAAGAGCAACTTTGATAGCTCAGACCTTCATGGCAGAGGAAGAGGAGACCAAGATAATTTACGCGTGCAGCCCTGGTTCCAATGTGGCGATGGACCAGGGAGTTAACATTGTAAATGAGATTCAGAACCCCGCAGGCAGGCAAAAGCAATTCGACACCGCCCAGGCAGCAACAGGCTCTAGGGTGGGCCAGCAACAGAGACAATGGCAGGGGGATCGGCAATTCATACCATCACAAGGGACAATGCATCCCGGGATGGGACCATTGACACTCAGCAACAGAGTGCTCAGAAGTAATCAAAGAGACAATCAGAGAGGAATGCCTGTTAACAGTTCCTTTGTTCATAACAATCTCAGCTCATGCTGGAGGTGCGGTGGCAAACATGCTGCGAGAACCTGTAGGTTTCATCAACTTATCTGCAGAAATTGTAACTTCAGTGGACATCTGGCCAGAATGTGCAGAAAGCCCATAGCGAGGCTAGTTTACGAGGCAGAGGAACCAGACGAGGGGTCTGCAAGGCAGGGTGATGCTTGGGGCAAAGCTATGGACGCCGAAGTCCAGTGGGTTCACGTGGCAGACGTCCACAGCTCGTACACCAAAATGCCACCTATGATGATGAAAGTTCTATTAAATCGCATCCCGGTACGCATGGAGCTGGACACAGGAGCCAGTCAGTCACTTATGAGTGCCCAAAAATTTGAAAAACTATGGCCACTCAAAGCTAACAGGTCCAAACTGGAACGCAATGACACACAGTTACGGACGTACACCAGAGAGATCATCCCAGTACTAGGCATTGCAAACTTGGTGGTCACACACATTGGATCGGAGAACCGGCTGCCACTCTGGATTGTCCCAGGGAATGGTCCCGCGCTTTTGGGGAGGAGCTGGTTAGCCGAGATGAACTGGAAATGGGGGGATGTGCACGCCATTTCATCTGTGGAGCGAAGTTCATGCTCACAGGTCCTACAAAATTTCGAGCCACTTTTTCAACCAGGTGTCGGGACTTTTAAGGGCACCAAAGTAGTGATACGCATCAATCCGGACGCCAGACCAGTGCACTACAAAGCCAGAGCCGTGCTGTATGTAATGCGTGAGAGAATTGAGAGTGAGTTGGACAGGCTGCTAAGAGAGGGCATAATTTCGCCTGTTGAATTCAGTGACTGGGCAAGCCCCATCGTTCCTGTCCTTAAAGCAGATGGCTCGGTCAAGATTTATGGCGACAACAAGGCCACCATCTACCGAGTGTCACTACAGGACCAATACCCGCTTCCGAGAGCAGAGGATCTTTTTGCCACGCTGGCAGGTGGCAAGCTGTTCACCAAGTTGGGCCTCACTTCAGCCTACATGACTCAGGAACTGGCTGAAGAATCCAAGCTTCTGACCACCATCACTACGCACAAGGGGCTATTCGTTTACAACAGGTGTCCGTTTGGCATTCGTTCAGCGGCCGCTATCTTCCAGAGGAACATGGAAAACTTGCTTAAATCCATCCCTGGAACAATCGTATTCCAAGATGACATCCTAATCACGGGTCGAGACACTGAGGAACACCTCCACAACCTGGAGGAGGTGCTACGCCGACTGGACCGGGTAGGCTTGCGACTAAAGAAGTCCAAGTGTGTGTTTTTGGCCCCAGAGGTCGAGTTTTTGGGCAGGAGGGTTGCCGCAGACGGGATCCGGCCTACTGAATCCAAACCGGAGGCGATCCATCGTGCGCCCAGGCCCGGCAACACATCAGAGTTGCGGTCATTTCTGGGACTATTGAACTACTTCGGGAACTTTCTGCCGAACTTAAGTACATTGTTGGAGCCACTGCACGTGCTCCTGTGTAAGGGTTGTGAATGGTTTTGGGTGGACTGTCAAGAACGGGCTTTCAATCGGGCGTGGAATCTGCTTTGTTCTAACAAGCTGTTGACCTTGTACAACTCCTGGTTTTAACGTGTGATGCATCATCCTATGGGGTTGGGTGCGTGTTGCAGCAGAGTAATGATGAGGGCCAACTCCAACCTGTGGCTTATGCCTCCAGGTCGCTCTCCCAGGCAGAACGGGGATATGGGATGGTTGAAAGGGAAGCACTCGCATGTGTCTACGGGTGAAAAAGATGCACCAGTAACTTTTCGGCAGAAGGTTCGAGTTAGAAACGGACCACAAACCGTTAACATCCCTGTTGTCCGACAGCAAGGCTGTCAATGCCAATGCGTCAGCTCGCATACAGCGGTGGGCCCTCACGCTGGCTGCGTACGACTACAACATATAGCACCGACCAGGCACCGAAAATTGCGCTAACGCGCTCAGCATGCTCCCACTGGCGACCATTGAGGGGGCATCGGAGCAAAGCGCGGAGATGGTCATGGCCGTTGAGGCTTTCGACACCGCAGGCATCCCCATCACAGCCTGCCAGATCAAAATCTGGACCAACAGAGATCCCCTCCTATCCCTGATAAAGAAATGTGTCCTGACCGGGGATTGGACGCCCGCACACGGAGCGTGCCCCGAGGAGGTCAGGCCGTTTCACAGACGGATGGACGAGCTCTCCATCCAAGCCGACTGCCTGCTATGGGGCAGCTGGATAGTCATGCCCCAGAAAGGAAGGGAAGAACTCCACAGCGAGCACCCAGGCATCATACGAATGAAGGCCATTGCCCGGTCACATGTATGGTGGCCAGGAATTGACTCAGACCTGGAACAATGGGTTCGCAGGTGCACGACGTGTGCTCAGCTGGGAAATGCCCCCAGGGAGGCCCCACTCAGCCCATGGCCCTGGCACACCAGGCCATGGTCACGTATTCACGTAGACTACGCGGGCACGTTCATGGGAAAAATGTTCCTGATTGTTGTCGGTGCATACTCGAAATGGATCGAGTGCTTCATATTGAATTCGTGCACAACATCCACCACCGTGGAGAGTCTGTGTACAGTCTTTGCGACCCACGGCTTGCCGGACATCCTGGTTAGCGACAACGGCCCGTGTTTCACGAGCTATGAATTCCAGGAGTTTATGTCGGGTAATGGTATCAAACATGTCAGGACAGCACCGTTCAAGCCGGCTTCCAATGGTCAGGCGGAACGTGCGGTTCAAATCATAAAACAGGGCATGCTCCGGATTCAAGGACCCTCCCTTTAGTACCACCTATTGCGCCTCCTGCTGGCCCAAAGGTCCCGGCTGCATTCGCTCATGGGAGTCCCGCCCGCGGAACTACTCATGAAACGTGCACTTAAAACGTGGCTGTCCCTCATTCATCCAGCCCTGTCAGACATTGTTGAGGGCAAGCTCCAGTCCCAAATCGAGTGCTATGATCGCAACTCAGTGGGGAGATGCATAGAAATTGATGACCCCGTATTCATTCTCAATCATGCTTTGGGACCCAAGTGGCTTGAGGGTACTTGTTAGATCTCTTAATTTCCAATGAAATACGAACTCCGATTGTAGTTTTTTTGTCACTTTATTTTTGGCAGCAGTAACAAGCTTCTGGCTTTAAGCTAGGTCTTTGTCCTTCTGAGACCACATGGTCATAATGGCTGTACTTATACCTGGATCAATTTACAGAAAAGAACTCGCCTTCTTTGACCTTATTGGCTCAATTAATAGTCCTTTAACCTTTTAATTGGTTCGCTACCCAAGGTCCTAAAATGTCAAGTTGATTGATGACTTAATGCAACATGCTCCCACTCACGTAGCATCTCTGACTTGTTGTCTGTGAATTTTCACAGTCTGTCTAAATGCAGCCTGTTTGAATTCTCTATCAATCCCCCCTTTGATTCTTTCACAAACTGAATCATAAAACATCAGGTGTCACTGGTTAAACATTCTATAAAATAATTTCATACATGTCCTTCTAAAATTTGTTGATGTGTTTCGCCACATGTCCGGACTAGTAGCTTCCACACAAATTTACACCAACCCGAGTTCCATCGTGGCCACAATGGAAGTCTGGTTTTAGTAGGTTAATGAACCTTATTCCAATTTAATCCAAATCAATACCTTAATTCAACCAGTAAACAACCTTCCCTTAAGCATAACATACCCCTGTGCCATGTACAGACGGTCTGCTGGGACCTGCAAGGTGTCTCACCTGCGGGACAGCAGCTACAGCCGCCTGGTCGCAACAACATTTAATCAACATAAACAAACAATATAAAAGTAAAATAATTACAACAAATAGAATTAAACCTTCCACCAATGAAGTTCCTATTGAACCTAGCCATTCTGTGGCTCCGCTCCACAAAGTGAATGGGTTGCTTAAGTTTTTCTACCTCCTTTTGGATATGCTCTGCTAAGTGGGTAATTTCTTCGGAGCTATCTGGGATATATGTGCAACACTCAGTTCCGAGTAGGGTGCAAGTACCTCCCTTTTCAGCCAGGATGTAATCAAGGGTCAGTCTATTCTGTAGGGCTACTGTGCGGATTGCTACCATTTCTGCATTGATTTTAACTAGGGCCTCTGAGGTATCATTGGCTACCCGTTCCACAACGGATGCCATGTTAATGGATTCCCTTGCCAGTCTGGCGGTCCCATACCTGGGGATCAGAATGGCAAAGAACCTCTCTGTTTCTGTGATAGCTTTCTTAAGATGGTGTAAATGTTCCAACAGTGACTTTATATGATACATATAAGGCACATTGTAGGCTAAATAGCAGGATCCCATCCAATTCTGGGGCAGCCAAGGGTAGGCCTTGTGGCCACACACCCAATAGGTGCCATTATATGCAATGAATGTTAGCTGTTTCTTTATCAGCAACACTCCGGGGCCTGTCCAGGCTTTTCCATCTGTTTTATTCAAAATCCCCATTACGTTAAAAATTCCCACATCGGCCCAGTTTGGACGGTTCCGTGGCTTAATTATATTATAATTCCGGGAGCAGTTACTATACCCCATATTTTGGCCTCCTTTGATGTTTCTAATCAGACAGACCGATTCCCCCGGTCTTCCTATTCCCGTTGTATTAGTGATAACAAAAAATGGGGGCCGTTTGGAATTATTGTAGCACGGTTGGTATCCCCCTTCAAAGGTAGTCAGATTGTAACCTGCTGACTTCCATTTACGTGCCCAGTTTTCTGTATCCTGAAACGCATTGCCTGTTTTGTTTTGATTAATTATCCACTCAGCCATTTCCGAGATATTCAAGGGAACTGGCCTCAAGGGAATCCCTCCCTTTGAGTGAATAGGAATATGCGCACACACCCAACAACTAGAAATGTTACCTTGTTTGGCATAAATGTATGACATATATAAAAAGGTATTTACATGTAATTCCCTTGCTACCCTACTATTTATCTTTGGTGCAGAGGGTCGGCTAGTAAGAAGTAGGCCTATACCTAGAATACCTACAGCAATAAAACAGTAAATTTATACATTTTCACAAAAAGTAATTGTCCTTATTAGATTTCAGCTTCAGTTACGGGTGCTCGTTTAACGTGTGAAGCGTGGATCCAGGATTTCTTTCCTTGGACTTTAACAGCTGCCTGGGTGGTCAATCACACTTGATAAGGTCCCTCCCACTTGGCACCCAAAGGTTCTTTATGCAACTTTTTCACATACACCCAGACTCCCGGAATGATGTCGTGTCCTCCTTCGGGTGGATTACCCCAAGCTGCCGATACCTGTCGGGAAACAAAACTAATAGCATTGGTTAAGTTCTGACAGTATGATAACAAAGTGTCACTCATTAAGTGAACATCAGCTTTCTGTAAATCGATAGTTCCTGGCAGCGACATGGGTCTTCCTGTTATAATTTCAAATGGGCTTAGACCTGTAGTTCTGTTCGGGGTTGCCCTAATGCTACATAGCACTATTGGTAGTGCCTGGGGCCATGGTGTTCCTTCTTGGTGATATTTGGCAAGCCGTTGT
This sequence comes from Pristiophorus japonicus, assembly GCF_044704955.1. NCBI lineage: Eukaryota > Metazoa > Chordata > Chondrichthyes > Pristiophoridae > Pristiophorus > Pristiophorus japonicus. The sequence continues at coordinate 114,247,773 of NC_091979.1, forward strand.
TTCAAAGTTCGATTCATTCGTTCTACTTGTCCTGATGATTGTGGATGATAAGGACAGTGTAAATCCCACGTAATGTTCAGTAACCTACAGACTTCTTGGCAGACAGCACCTGTGAAGTGTGTTCTCTGATCTGAGTCAATGCTACTCGGGACTCCCCATCGGGGAATGTAATCCTTACACAAGACTATGCAGTGTGATTGGGTGTGGCTCTTTTAGTTGAGACAGCTTCTACCCATCTAGAGAATCTGTCGACCATGACAAGAATGTTAGTGTATCCTTGGCATGAAGGAAGAGATATATAATCAACCTGCAGATGCTGGAATGGTCCGACAGGGGCAGGGGGCCTCAGTTGGGGCATTACCGTGATGGGTCCATAATTATTTTTCTGACCACATAGCGGTCTGTTACCAGCTGGGCATGTTTTTTAAATCCCCGACCCCACCAGCTTTTCTGGAACCGTGCCGTCATCTGTTGTGAGGCCAAGTGTCCCCACGAGTGGATCTGTTGGGCTAAAAAAAGGCATAAGCGCTTGTGGCGTGACTGGCTTGTCGGTAACTCTTTGTCTCCAGACACCATCTTCACATAGCTTAATTCCTGCCTCGATCTATGTCCATTTTTCCTCTCAGGAGCACTCGCCTTGCATTGTTTGAAGGTCTCGTGTCAGAGTCCTGAGTGCTTTCAATCTGCACATCTGTGTTGGTTCTTCTGGAGGAACGCCCTGTGAGGCGGCATCTTTAGCTGCCTGGTCGGCTAGGGCATTTCCGTGAGCTTCTGTGGTATTTTCCTTGGTATGGGCCTTACACTTCAGGATGGACACTTCCTGAGGTAATTGTATGGCCTCCAGTAAGTCTCGGACTTCTTTTCCATTTTGGATAGGTGTACCAGCAGCAGTGAGGAATCCTCTTTTCCGCCATAACAGACCAAAGTCGTGAGCGACTCCAAAAGCATAATGCGAATCTGTGTAGACATTAGCTGTCTGTCCTTCTGCTATTCGACATGCTTCTGACAGGGCCCGTAACTCGGCCTGTTGTGCTGACGTTCCTGAGGGTAAACATCCTTTTGCCACTACCTCATAAGGTTGTAACTGCCCATCCTGCTTTTCTGGTACCATTGTCAACAAAGGAGGAACCATCTGTAAACAGGATGAGGTCTGGGTTGTGCAGAGGCTCCTCTGCTGCTAAGGCTGCTTCTTCTGTTTCTTTTAAAATCTCCACGCAGTCATGCTCTTCACATTCTCCCCCTTCTTGCTCCCTCGATTCTGACATCGGGAGCATAGATGCGGGATTAACCGGGCTGGTCCGGATGATATGGAGATTAGGAGCTTCCAAAACTGCTGTCCAGCAGGTCCATCTAGCTGCCGTCACCTGAGACATTCTATTCATAGACAGCAAAGCGTGTACGTTGTGGGGACACTTGACAATCAGCTTTTGGTCGAGGACTAGACCCGCGGTGGTCATTATCGCTCGATATGTAGCTTCCATAGCCCTTAGGCAACTTCCCCATCCAAGGGCTCCAGTTTTGCCGAATAATAGCCAATAGGTCTTTGCCGATCCCCATGTTCTTGTGTCAGTATAGCTGTCATATATCCTTCTTTCTCATGGACAAACAGGGTAAATGGCTTACCACTGTCGGGGATTCCCAGAGCCGGTGCCGAACACAAAGCCTTTTTCAAACTCAGGAAGGCCTCTTGCTGTTCCTTAGTGAGGGTGATGGCTTCTTTAGAGGCACGTTTCCCCTTTAAAATATAATTCAGTGGCTGAGCAAGCTGTGTGAAGGAGTCAATCCAATTTCTGTTAAAGTTACACAATCCCAAAAAAGACCATAGTTCCTGAATAGTGGTGGGTTTTTTAGCAGCCCGAATGGCTGCAGTTCTATCCTGGGTAAGTTCTCTCTTTCCTTGTGAAATCTTTTGTCCCAGGTATACAACTTCTTCTTGGGATATTTGTGCTTTGTCTATGCTGGCTTTATGTCCTTTCAGCCGAAGGTGGTCCAGCAAAGCTCGTAAATCTTGATATCCTGGTCTTCCGTGTTTGAAGCTAGCAGGATATCGTCTACATATTGGATGACTGTGGATGACAGGGGAGGTAATTCTCGCAAATGGCTTTGTAAAGCCATGTGGAATATTGTAGGGCTGTTGTGGAAACCCTGCGGTAACCGGGTCCAAGTATACTGTTGTCCTTGGACCGTGAAAGCAAACCACTGTCGAACTTCCGGTGCCAGAGGCACCGACCAAAATCTGTTGGCCATATCTATAACCGAGAAATATTTATGTTCCGGTTTGAGGGCATTAAAAATGGTGGAGGGATCTGCGACCAAAGGAGCTTTTTGATCAATACACTGGTTAGCTTTCCTATAATCGACAGTCAAACGCCAAGTCTCATTAGATTTCTGTACCGGCCACACGGGGCTATTGGAGGAGCTATGCGTTTTAATAAGCACCCCTTGTTTCTCCAATTGCTGAATAACCGGTAAGATTCCCGCGATGGCAGTTGGACTGATGGGATACTGTTTAGTGCACGGAGGCTTGGTCCCGGTAAATGACGCAGGCTCCATCTGGAGTAGGCCACAATCGTTCTTATCTTTAGCCCATATCGGGTGTTCCTTCAATTCTTCTTTCTTCAAAGTTCTAATTGACCATGTCACCCGACCATCCTCGAAATGCAACGATGAATCTATTTGGATTAGAACGTCCATTCCCAAAAGGGGTTGATCTACTGGGCCTATCCAGACCGGCGTGGTTAGTTCATGTGGACCCAGCCCTATAAGTACCGGTGTTGTCCTTTTAATTTCCATTTTATGGCCCCCAACTCCATAGGCTGTACGTGCCCTACCATCCAACAACAAAAAGTCTCCATATTGTAGGGGTAAGCATGTTAATTCCGCCCCTGTGTCTAAAAGATAGTCCACATCCTTATCGCCCACCCTCACAGTTATATATAGCCCATCTCCCCTCTGTTGTATTAGTGCGAGGAGGGGGGCCAGGGTGGGCTCTAATCGTTTTTTGCTATCCCAAGTAACTCCTTCTGTTGTTGTATTGTCAGTTGCTTAAATGCTTCTATGAGGTCATTATCTTGTGACAAGCCTGGTTTGTTGGCTGAATTGTATCCCTGGCTGCGTCCTCTTCCCCAGCCACGACCTTTCTGTTTTGCCCTGCACGTCTTGGCCCAGTGACCTTCTTTCCCACAATAATGACATTTTCCGGGTAATTTTCCTAATGACTGTTTATCAGAATCCAGGGATTTCCATCCCATAGCCTGTACAGCTCGGACTTTAGCTCCCATATCCCGATCTAATTGGTTACATCGATCCACCAATGCTGCAAAGGTAGTTCCTCTACCTTCCCAGTCCGGTAACACTACCTTAAGCATTTTGGACAGTTCTGGCTTTAGACCTGCCACAAAAGCTGCTTTCAGGGGTCCAAACACTTGTTCATCCATTTCCTCATCCGTATTATTCATACCCGAATGTTCTAGCCACGTGCATCTAAACCGCTCGTCATACTCCAGGACCTCCTCTGTTCCTTTCTGTTGGCAGGCTGCAATTTTTCCCCAGTCTGTCTTAGCTGGACTGAAGGCTTGCAGCCAGTGTTTAATCACCTCCCATCCTGCGTCTAATTCTTGCTCACCCTGCCCCAAAGCTTCTTCTACCTTGTCGTGCAATTTTCTTCCCTGTGTTTTTGGCACCATTATGGTCAAAATTTGCACTCCGTCCCAGGGATGAAGTTGATATATATTTCTTAAGCGGTCCAATTGGTCCCACGTTTTCACTCCCCCTTTCTTTGGATTGGGCAATTCCTTGGACCATTTATCAATTTTCTCTGGGTCTGCCGGATCATGAACTAAGTATTTTTCATACACCCTTTTCCTTGTTTTTTTGGTTCCGCCCTCATCCGCAGTCTCTTCTGATTTGACTACAACTCGGCTTTTTTTTGTAAACGGGGCAAAGCGCACCCCTAATTCTTCATCCTCTGACCCTGTATCATCAGAGGATTCAGAATCCGTATCTATCCCTCAGTCGTGTCTTCGGGTTTGCGCTTTTAATTTATCCAAACATGGGTATTCTGGGAATTGACCGATACATTTTCCTTTTCCTATTACTGTCTCTTGACCTAATGATTTTTTCCATTCTTTAATTTCACCTTTAAGATCTTTAACTTCCGCTTCCGACTTTTCAAGTTCAAGTTTTTTCTGTCGGAGCTGTTGACAAACAGCTTGCAATTGGTCCTTTGTACTGGTCAGTTCTCGATCATGTTGGGAATGCATTATAATTTCATTCCGGTTTCGGATCTTTCCCATAACGGCTCAGGACCATCTAGTTCGCTCTTTATTTTTCATATGGGTCGTTTTTCCCCAGACCCTTTTAATATCGTCCAAGGACCATTGTCCTTTGGAGGTTCCGTACTTTTGTTCGATCTTAATACAGGTTTTAGATAAATTGAATTGTTGCTCTATGTATTCTTTCAACTGTTCGAGAATTTCATCTATCGAAACTTCAGGTGGTGCTTGCCCACCTTTAACAGTTGTAGGCAATTCTTTGCTCTTATCTCCTGCTGCCATAATACTGATTTCTTTACTGGGGTCTCGAGTCGTAGGCTTTCCAGCCGATCAATCGGTCGGTGATTAATTAACTAACACACCGCTGAACTTAGACGTCGATGGGACCTCGAGCCGACTACCAACCGGAGGTTCGCAAACCGGAGGCTTTCGGAATTGCGTAGAAGGAGAGGCGAATTTAGACTTTTGACCGAGGACTTTTATAAAGAGGAGTCCTTACCTCAGTATGTAGGTCCGATGTCCAAAATTCAGTATCTTTCCTCAGCGATCGTGTTCGTGACGCCAAAATTGTTAGATCTCTTAATTTCCAATGAAATACGAACTCCGATTGTAGTTTTAATGTCACTTTATTTTTGGCAGCAGTAAGAAGCTTCTGGCTTTAAGCTAGGTCTTTGTCCTTCTGAGACCACATGGTCAAAATGGCTGTACTTATACCTGGATCAATTTACAGAAAAGAACTCGCCTTCTTTGACCTTATTGGCTCAATTAATAGTCTTTTAACCTTTTAATTGGCTCGCTACTCAAGGTCCTAAAATGTCAAGTTGATTGATGACTTAATGCAACATGCTCCCACTCACGTAGCTTCTCTGACATGTTGTCTGTGAATTTTCACAGCCTGTCTAAATGCAGCCTGTTTGAATTCTCTATCAGTACTGTAATTGGCAAAGAGGGGAATAGGGTTATAGTGGTCAGACTTAACAATGGGCAGATATGCCACAAACATCTGGACCATGTAAAGAAAAGGTTCAGCATGGACACTGAGGAACCTGAGGAAGATCATGAGATGTCATCCACACCACTGCCAGTGAAAGAGCAACAAGGACATTCATCAGCATGCACAGTCCCTGCGGCCAGCCCGGATCACCTCTGGCGACAGAGACGCATGCCAAGGCCCAACCACCAGAGCCACAACTGCGGCGCTCCACGAGAGAGCGTCGACCGCCTGAAAGACTCAATCTTTGACCCAAAGACGTTGGGGGGAGGTGATGTCATGTTTGCAACCTTCACATAACTGTAACCCTTATGTAACAACACTGTACACTGTATACACCTGAGTAATGCACACCTTGACCACGGGGGTGAACTTGTGGGAGACACTCCTCACCTGGTCATCCAGGTATATAAAGGGAGGTCCCACACAGGGTCAGCACTTCTTGGTCCTGGGAATAAAAGTTCAGGTCACATAGTGACTTTGTCTGCAGTACATGCCTCGTGTGATTCTATAGTAAGATGTAAGGACACCACACAACCGGTGCCCATTCGGGATTCGGTCGGCTGCAGCGATCTTCCAGCGAAACATGGAAAGCCTGCTAAAGTCAGTTCCTTGTACAGTGGGCTTCCAGGATGACATATTGGTTACATGTCGGGACACCGTGGAGCACTTGAAGAACCTGGAAGTTCTTAGTCGGTTGGATCGCGTGGGGCTCAGGTTGAAATGCTCGCAGTGTGTTTTCCTGGCACAGGGCGTCGAATTCTTAGGAAGGAGAATCACAGTAGACGGCATCAGACCCACCGACGCCAAGGCAGAGGGCATCAAGAACGCGCCATGACCACGGAACGTGATGGAGCTGTGGTCGTTTCTGGAACTCCTGAACTACTTCGGTAATTTGCTACCTGGGTTAAGCACCCTGCTAGAACCCCTGCATGCGCTACTGCGCAAGGGAGATGACTGGGTATGGGGAAATTCACAAGAGGCTGCCTTTAAGAAACCCAGAAATTTACTGTGTTCTAACAAACTGCTTGTCCTGTATAGCCCATAAAAACGACTAGTGTTAGCTTGCGATGCATCGTCATATGGGGTCGGGTGTGTGTTGCAACATTGGGATGAATCGGGAATATTGCAACCGGTTGCGTATGCATCCAGGAGTTTGTCCAAGGCTGAAAGGGCCTACAGCATGGTTGAAAAAGAGGCTCTGGCATGCGTTTACGGGTTAAAAAAAATGAACCAGTACTTTGGCCTCAAGTTTGAGCTTGAAACAGACCACAAGCCGCTCATATCGCTATTCACGGAGAGCAAAGGGATCAATACCAATGCCTCAACCCGCATCCAAAGATGGGCGCTCACGCTGTCGGCATACAACAATGAAGTTCGCCACAGACCAAGCACAGAGAATTGCACAGATGTTCTCAGTCGGCTACCATTGCCCACCACAGGGGTGGAAATGGCACAGCCAGCGGACTTGCTAATGGTCATGGAGGCATTTGAGAATGAGAAATCCCCCATTACGGCCCGCCAGATCAGGACCTGGACCAGCCAGGATCCTTTACTGTCCCTGGTAAAAAGCTGTGTCCTCCATGAGAGCTAGTCCAGTGTCCCAATGGAGATGCAGGAAGCGATTAAGCCATTCCAACAGATGCAAAGATGAGCTGTCCCTGCAGGCGGACTGTCTCTTGTGGGGCAATCGTGTGGTATTGCCCAAAAAAGGCAGAGACACATTTATTGGGGAACTACACAGCACCCACCCAGGCATCGTAATGATGAAAGCCATAGCCAGATTCCACGTATGGTGGCCAGGCATCGACTCAGATTTAGAATCTTATGTACGCCAGTGCAACGCTTGCTCTCAGTTGAGCAATGCACCCAGAGAGGCACCGCTAATTCTATAGTCCTGGCCATCCAAACCGTGGTCGAAGATCCATGTAGACTATGCAGGCCCATTCCTAGGAAAAATGTTTTTGGTTGTCGTGGATGCTCAAAGTGGATTGGATGTGCAATAATGTCTGGAAGCACGTCCACGGCCACCATTGAAAGTCTAAGAGCTATGTTTGCCACGCACGACTTGCCCGATGTCCTAGCCCGCGACAATGGGCCGTGCTTCACAAGTACCGAATTCAAAGAATTCATGACCCCCAACGGGATCAAACATGTCACATCTGTGCCATTCAAGCCCGCATCCAATGGCAGGCAGAACGGGCAGTCCAGACCATCAAGCAAAGCTTGAAACGTGTGTCGGAAGGCTCCCTGCAGACCCGATTGTCCCAAGTACTGCTCAGCTACAGCACCAGACTCCACTCACTCACAGGAATTCCCCCAGCCGAGCTGCTCATGAAAAGTGCACTTAAAACACGGCTCTCTCTGGTCCATCCTGATCTACATGATCACATGGAGGACAAGCGGCATCAACAAAGTGTACCATGACCGCGCAAACGTCACGCGATATTGAGATCAATGATCCTGTATTTGTGCTCAATTATGGACATGGTCCCAAATGGCTCGTTGGCACCAAAGAGGGGAGTAGGGTGTTTCAGGTCAAAGTGACCAATGGACAAAGGCACAGAAAACACTTGGACCAAATTAAACTGCGGTTCCCCAATAGCTACGCACAACCTGAAGAGGACACCATCATCTTTGACCTTCCAACACACACACAAGTGGCAACTGACATCACAGTTGACCACGAAGCTGAACTCATCATCCCCAGCAGCCCGGCAAGGCCAGCTGCCCAACAGCCCAATGAAGAACTGACCAACCCAACCACACCAACATTCGTACCGAGATGATCAACAAGGGAGCGCAAAGCCCAAGATCGTCTCACCTTGTAAATAAGTGTATTGTTGACTTCACAGGGGAGTGATGTTATGTATTTAACCCCTTGTAACCTGCATCACACCTGTCTACCAGAGGGCCTACCTGTTGGAGTCCCAAGGGATCCCAGCATCACTTGGGAATGCGGTATATAAGCAGGCCACCCATGAGGTACCTGCACTCTGGAACTACATTAAAGGAGCTAAGGTCACACTTGCTCATTACACACAGTACTCGGTCTGACCATTTATCATGAGTGTAACAATTCCTTCGTGTTGGAGTTGGTCCAGTTCGATCTCGACTTTCTCCCTCAGCATGTATGGAACCGCATGAGCCTTGTGATGGATGGGCTGTGCATCGGGGTCTAGATGGTTCTGTACTTTGGCGTCTGTGAAGTTGCCGATGCCTGATTCGAACAGCGAGGAAAACTTGCTCAGCACTTGAGCACACGAGGCGTCATCCATTGATGTCATTCCAATTCTATCTAATCTTTTCTAGCCAGCTTCTGCCGAACAGCGTTGGGCCATTGCCTGGAACAATCCACAATGATAGGTCATGCACAGCTCCATCATACGATACCTTCACTGCTGAACTTCCAATGACTGGTATGAGCTCTTTAGTGTAGGTACGCAGCTATGCTTTAATTGGGCTCAGTTTGGGCCTTTGTGCCTTATTGCCCCACAGTTTCTTGAAAGCCTTCTGGCTCATTATTGACTGACTCGCACCCGTGTCCAACTCCATGGATATTGGAACTCCATTTAATTTGATTTTCAGCATTATAGGAGGGCTCTTGGTGGTGTACCCCATACACTTCTTCCTCGGGTTGAGTTGCCTGTGCTGCGTGATCTGCACTGGATCGATCATCCTCTGCCATGTGGTGTGTCGCAGCACATTTGCACATTCGCTGGAGGTGCCCCATTTTTGCACAGCCTTTGCACAAGTAGTGCTTGAATCAACATTGATGGGCCCAGTGATTACCCCCGCAGCGCCAACACGGGGATTCACATTCACCCCCGATGGCAGACTCTGAGTCACCACAGGTCTTGCAGCCGCAGACGTATAGGCCCTACCATATGCAGTTCAGCCTGCTAGCGACGTAATTTTATGCACAGTACTTGCCCGCGCGAGCTTCGATGTTGAGAAGATATCTGTTTGGTGTTATTGTCCGTGGCCATGCATGCCTGGGCGATCGCAGTGGGCTCTGCTCAAGTCTAAGGTTTCGGCACCCAGCAGCTTTCGAACAGTGACCTCATGGCTGATGCCAAGCACGAAAAAGTCCCGCAGCATTTCCCCCAACGCAGCTCCAAAATTGCAAGGTCCCGCGAGGCGTCTCAGGCCGGCGACATAATCTGCCACGTCCTGGCCTCCGGAGCGATGGTGCGTGTAAAAACGATACCTGGCCATGAGGATACTCTTCTTCGGCTTGAGGTGGTCCAGAACCAGCGTGCACAACTCTGTATATTCCTTCTCCGTTGGTTTTGTTGGTGCGAGCAGATTCTTGATGAGGCCGTATATTTTAGGCCCACAGACGATGAGGAGAACTGCTCTGCGCTTGGCCGCGTTAGTGTCTCCTTGCACCTCGTTTGCCATGAAGTACTGGTCGAGACGCTCAACGAAGGCTTCCCAATCATCACCTCTACGAATCGCTCTAATATTCCAAAGGCAGCAATGGTTGCGTGAAGGTTCGTATTCTGTTACTCATCGCCAATTGTTACATATAGAAGAATTGATAGTCTGCATCTCAGAGTACTTAATGAAGTAGCCATAGAATTAGTGGATGCATTGGTGATCATTTTCCAACAGTCTATCCACTCTGGATCGGTTCCTATGGGATGCAAGGTAGCTAATGTGGCACCACTTTTTAAGAAAGGAGGGAGAGAGAAAACAGGGAATTATAGACCGGTTAACCTGACATCAGCAGTGAAGAAAATGTTGGAATCAATTATTAAAGATGAAATAGCAGCACATTTGGAAAGCAGTGACGGGATCGGTCCAAGTCAGCATGGATTTATGAAAGGGAAATCATGCTTGACAAATCTTCTGGAATTTTTTGAGGATGTAACTGGTAGAGTGGACAAGGGAGAACCAGTGGATGTGGTGTATTTGGACTTTCAAAAGGCTTTTGACAAGGTCCCACACAAGAGATTGGTGTGCAAAATTAAAGCACATGGTATTGGGGGTAATGTACTAACGTGGATAGAGAACTGGTTGGCAGACAGGAAGCAGAGAGTCGGAATAAACGGCTCCTTTTCAGAATGGCAGGCAGTGACTAGTGGGGTGCCGCAGGGCTCAGTGCTGGGATCCCAGCTTTTTACAATATACATGAATGATTTGGATGAGGGAATTGAGTGTAATATCTCCAAGTTTGCAGATGATGTGAGCTGTGAGGAGGATGCTAAAAGGCAGCAGGGTGACTTGGACAGGTTAGGTGAGTGGGCAAATGCGTGGCAGATGTAGTATAATGTTGATAAATGTGAGGTTATCCACTTTGGTGGCAAAAACACGAAGGCAGAATATTATCTGAATGTTGGCAGATTATTAAAAGGAGAGGTGTACCATGGGTGTCATGGTACATCAGTCATTGAAAGTTGGCATGCAGATACATAAGAACATAAGAATTAGGAACAGTAGTAGGCCATCTAGCCCCTCGAGCCTGCTCCGTCATTCATAAAGATCATGGCTGATCTGGCCGTGGACTCAGCTCCACCTACCCGCCCGCTCCCCATACCCCTTAATTCCCTCATTGGTTAAAAATTTATTGATCTGTGATTTGAATACATTCAATGAGCTAGCCTCAACTGCTTTCCTGGGCAGAGAATTCCACAGATTCACAACCCTCTGGGAGAAGAAATTCCTTCTCAACTCAGTTTTAAATTGGCTCCCCCGTATTTTGAGGCTGTGCCCCCTAGTTCTAGTCTCCCCGACTAGTGGAAACAACCTCTCTGCCTCTATCTTGCCTATCCCTTTCATGATTTTAAATGTTTCTATAAGATCACCCCTCATCCTTCTGAACTCCAACGAGTAAAGACCCAGTCTACTCAATCTATCATCATAAGGTAACCCCCTCATCTCCGGAATCAGCCGAGTGAATCGTCTCTGTACCCGCTCCAAAGCTAGTATATCCTTCCTTAAGTAAGGTGACCAAAACTTCACGCAGTACTCCAGGTGCGGCCTCACCAATACCCTTTACAGTTGCAGCAGGACCTCCCTGCTTTTGTACTCCATCCCTCTCGCAATGAAGGCCAACATTCCATTCGCCTTCCTGATTACCTGCTGCACCTGAAAATTAACTTTTTGGGATTCATGCACAAGGACCCACAGTCCCTCTGCACCGCAGCATGTTGTAATTTCTCCCCATTCAAATAATATTCCCTTTTACTGTTTTTTTTTCCAAGGTGGATGACCTCACATTTTCCGACATTGTATTCCATCTGCCAAACCTTAGCCCATTCGCTTAACCTATCTAAATCTCTTTGCAGCCTCTCTGTGTCCTCTACACAACCCGCTTTCCCACTAATCTTTGTCATCTGCAAATTTTGTTACACTACACTCTGTCCCCTCCTCCAGGTCATCTATATATATTGTAAACAGTTGTGGTCCCAGCACCGATCCCTGTGGCACACCACTAACCACCGATTTCCAACCTGAAAAGGACCCATTTATCCCAACTCTCTGCTTTCTGTTAGCCAGCCAATTCTCTATCCATGCTAATACATTTCCGCTGACTCCGCGTACCTTTATCTTCTGCAGTAACCTTTTGTGTGGCACCTTATCGAATGCCTTTTGGAAATCTAAATACACCACATCCATCGGTACACCTCAATCCACCATGCTCATTATATCTTCAAAGAATTCCAGTAAATTAGTTAAACATGATTTCCCTTTCATGAATCCATGGATACAGCAGGTGGTGAAGAAGACAAATGGCATGTTGGCCTTCCTAGCTAGGCGATTTGAGCCTAGCAGCAGGGAGGTCTTACTGCTGTTGTACAGGCCTTAGTGAGGCCTCACCTGGAATATTGTGTTCAGTTTTGGACTCCTAATCTGAGGAAAGATGTTCTTGCTATTGAGGGAGTGCAGCGAAGGTTCACCAGACTTATTCCCGGGATGGCAGGACTGACATATGAAGAGAGACCGGATCGAGTGGGCCTGTATTCACTGGAGTTTAGAAGGATGAGAGGGGATCTCATTGAAACATATAAAATTCTGACGGGACTGGACAGGTTAGATGCAGGAAGAATGTTCCCGATGTTGGGGAAGTCCAAAACCAGGGGTCATAGTCTAAGGATAAGTGGTAAGCCATTTAGGACTGAGATGAGGAGAAACTTCTTTACTCAGAGAGTTGTTAATCTGTGGAATTCCCTACCGCAGAGAGTTGTTGATGCCAGTTCATTGGATCTATTCAAGAGGGAGTTAGATATGGCTCTTACGGCTAAAGGGATCAAGAGATATGGAGAGAAAGCAGGAAACGGGTACTGAGTGAATGATCAGCCATGATCTTATTGAATGGTGGTGCAGGCTCGAAGGGCCGAATGGCCTACTCCTGCAACTATTTTCTATGTTTCTATGTTTTGAACTCCACGAGGCTGAGTACTGTGAGCTAAACTTAGTGTGACCTTAGTCTTCTTCATTACAACTCCAGAGTGCCTAAACAACATGGCAGCCAACCTTTCATACTGGGCCTGCAGTCCTGCCCTCTGGTGGCAAGTATTACATAGTTACATACATGACAGTATCAGTACAATATTGATAATATACTTGAAAAGGGTAAAATATAAGCGAAGTCAGGGATGAGGAAAGCCCATCAAAGCTTACCCTTGAATATAATAACTATCCCATCAAGAAATCTACAGGTCACAAAGGGTTAAGAGCCAAGACATTAATGAATCTCACATATGATGCTAAGTTTTAGAGAACGGATGTATATTAGTATTAAATTAAGCAGTGTGCAGCTTCTGAGACAAAGCAGTATGCTTGCAGGATATGAAGTGCATGAAACAGAAATATTATTTTGATTCAAATTACCTGCTTAAATGTGTACAAAATAGAGTCGCCTGAAACAAGCCTCATTCAGAAGGTGCATAATTCAGAAGGTGCTCAGCATGTTGGAGCTGAATGATCAGCAACATAGCATAGTGCTATATATGTCAACTTGTATTTACTCTGTACAGCCACCAGAGGGCTCATCCCCTGGAGTCCCAAGGGATCCCATAATCCCTTGGGAGTAAGGTATTTAAGGAGGCTTCACAGGTTGGAGAGGCACTCTGGAGACCTGCAATAAAAGACTAAGGGCACATTTTACTTTGAGCTCACAGTGTTCAATCTGACTCTTTCTCCATACACAACAACTGGCGACGAGATACAGATAGCGAACCCAAAATGCAGGGAATAGTGGGCATCCTGGAGAAATTTTTGGAGGTAGATGATTGGGAAACTTTTGTGGAGCGACTTGACCAATACTTCTGGCCAACGAGCTAGATGGGGAAGAGAACGCTGCCAAATGAAGGGCGATCCTCCTCACTGTCTGTGGGGCACCAATATATGGCCTCATGAAGAATCTGCTCACTCCAGCGAAACCCACAGAGAAATCATACGACGATTTGTGCACACTGGTCCGAGAGCATTTGAATCTGAAGGAAAGCGTTCTGATGGCGAAGTACCGGTTCTACACCTACAAAAGGTCTGAAGGCCAGGAAGTGGCGAGTTGTGTCGCCAAGCTAAGACGCCTTGCAGGACATTGCGAATTTGGAGCACATGCTCAGAGACTTTTTCATACTTGGCATTGGCCATGAAACCATACTTCGCAAACTTTTGACTGTAGACCCCAACCTTGAGTAAGGCCACAGCGATAGCCCAGGCGTTCATTGTCACCAGTGACAATATGATGAAGCAAATCTCTCACCAGCACAAAAGTGCTGCTACAAGTACTGTGAACAAAGTGATGTTGTTTTCAAATCATAACGTACAGGGCAGATCACACATACCTGCAGCTGCACGTCCGCAGATGTCTCAGAGTCCACCATCAAGGATGATGAATGCAAGGCCATTAACACCTTGTTGGCTCTGTGAGTGTGATCATCGTTTCCATTCATGCCGATTCAAAGAGTACGTTTGCAAGGGCTGTGGAACAATGGGACACCTCCAACGAGTGTGCAGGCGAACTGGTAAGCCTGTTAAACCTGCAAACCACCATGTTGCAGAGGAGGACAGATCCATGGAGGATCACGACGAATCAGAGCCTCAGATAGAGGAGGCAGAGGTACATGGAGTGCACACATTCACCACGAATTGTCCCCCGATAATGCTGAATGTTGAACTAAATGGACTCCCGGTGTTAATGGAGCTGGATACGGGCACGAGCCAGTCCATCATGGGCAAAAAGACTTTCAAAAGGTTATGGTGCAACAAGGCCTCAAGACCAGTCTTAACTCCAGTTCGCACGAAACTAAGAACTTTCACTAAAGAACTATTCCTGTAATTACGATGGAGCAGTGCACAAGCTACCACTCTGGGTGGTAGCGGGCGATGGTCCCACGCTGCTCGGCAGGAGCTGGTTGGGAAAGATACGCTAGAACTGGGACGATGTCCGAGCGCTATCGCCCGCTGACGATACTCCGTGTGCCCAGGTCTTAAACAAATTTCCTTCACTGTTCGAACCAGGCATCGAGAAATTCCAAGGAGCAAAAGTGCAGATCCACCTAATTCCCGGGCGCGACCCATCTATCACAAGGCGAGAGCAGTACCGTACATGATGAGAGAAAGGGTAGAGATCCAGCTGGACCAGCTGCAACGAGAGGGCATCAATTCCCCGATCGAGTTCAGCGAGTGTGTAGTCCTATTGTCTCAGTCCTCAATTGTAAGGACTCTATTGTAAGGGGAATAGATAGGAGTTTCTGCGGCTGCAACCGAGACTCCAGGATGGTATGTTGCCTCCCTGGTGCAAGGGTCAAGGATGTCTTGGAGTGGCTGCAGAGCATTCTGGAGAGGGAGGGTGAACAGCCAGTTGTCGTTGTACATGTAGGTACCAACGATATAGGTAAGAAGCGGGAAGAGGTCCTACAAGCTGAATTTAGGGAGCTAGGAGTTAAATTAAAAAGTAGGACCTCAAAGGTAGTAATCTCTGGATTGCTACCAGTACCACGTGCTAATCAGAGTAGAGGGAGCAGGATAGTTAGAATAAATACATGACTTGAGCAGTGGTGCAAGAGGGAGGGATTCAAATTCCTGTGACATTGGAACCAGTTCTGGGGGAAGTGGGACCTGTACAAAAGGGACAGTCTGCACTTGGGCAGGACTGGAACTGATGTCCTGGGGGTAACATTTGCTAATGCAGTTCGGGAGTGTTTAAACTAATATAGCAGGGGGATGGGAACCTATGCAGTGAGACAGGGCGAAGTAATATGGAGTCAGAAACAGATGGTAGAAAGGTAAAAAGCAATAGTGGAAGGCCGAGTAAACAAAGGCAAGAAACAAAAAGGGCCACACTACATCATATTTCTAAAAGGATAAAGGGTGTTAAAAAAACAAGCCTGAAGGCTTTGTGTCTTAATGCAAGGAGTATCCGTAATAAGGTGGATGAATTAACTGTGCAAATAGATGTTAACAGATATGATGTGATTGGGATTACAGAGACGTGGCTCCCGGATGATCAGGGCTGGGAACTCAAACATCCAAGGGTATTCAACATTTAGGAAGGATAGAATAAAAGGAAAAGGAGGTGGGGTAGCATTGCTGGTTAAAGAGGAGATTAATGCAATAGTTAGGAATGACATTAGCTTGGATGATGTGGGATCTATATGGGTAGAGCTGCAGAACACCAAAGGGCAAAAAACGTTAGTGGGAGTTGTGTACAGACCTCCAAACAGTAGTAGTGATGTTGGGGAGGGCATCAAACAGGAAATTAGGGGTGCATGCAATAAAGGTGCAGCAGTTATCATGGGTGACTTTAATATGCATATAGATTGGGCTAACCAAACTGGAAGCAATACGGTGGAGGAGGATTCCTGGAGTGCATAAGGGATGGTTTTCCAGACCAATATGTCGAGGAACCAACTAGAGGGGAGGCCATTTTAGACTGGGTGTTGTGTAATGAGAGAGGATTAATTAGCAATCTTGTTGTACAAGGCTCCTTGGTGAAGAGTGACCATAATATGGTGGAATTCTACATTAGGATGGAGATTGAAACAGTTAATTCAGAGACCATGGTCCAGAACTTAAAGAAGGGTAACTTTGAAGGTATGAGGCATGAATTGGCTAGGATAGATTGGCGAATGATACTTAAGGGGTTGACAGTGGATGGGCAATGGCAGACATTTAGCGACCGCATGGATGAGCTCTAACAATTGTACATCCCTGTCTGGTGTAAAAGTAAAAAAGGGAAGGTGGCTCAACCGTGGCTATCAAGGTCCTGATGAAATGCATCCCAGGGTATTAAAAGAGATGGCGGAAGTTATAGCAGATGCATTTGTTATAATCTACCAAAATTCTCTGGACTCTGGGGAGGTACCAGCGGATTGGAGAGCAGCTAATGTAACGCCTCTGTTTAAAAAAGGGGGCAGGCAAAAGGCAGGTAACTATAGGCCGGTTAGTTTAACATCTGTAGTGGGGAAAATGCTTGAAACTATCATTAAGG
Source organism: Pristiophorus japonicus (assembly GCF_044704955.1). NCBI lineage: Eukaryota > Metazoa > Chordata > Chondrichthyes > Pristiophoridae > Pristiophorus > Pristiophorus japonicus. Next base: position 114,264,484 of record NC_091979.1, read on the forward strand.
AAGAAATAGCGGGACATCTGTATAGGAATAGTGCAATCAAGCAGACGCAGCATGGATTCATGAAAGGGAAATCATGTTTAACGAACTTACTGGAATTCTTTGAGGATATAACGAGCATGGTGGATAGAGGTGTACCGATGGATGTGGTGTATTTAGATTTCCAAAAGACATTCAATAAGGTGCCACACAAAAGGTTACTGCAGAAGATAAAGGTACGCGGAGTCAGAGGAAATGTATTAGCATGGATAGAGAATTGGCTGGCGAACAGAAAGCAGAGAGTCGGGATAAATTAGTCCTTTTCCGGTTGGAAATCAGTGGTTAGTGGTGTGCCACAGGGATCAGTGCTGGGACCACAACTGTTTACAATATACATAGATGACCTAGAGGAGGGGACAGAGTGTAGTGCAACAAAATTTGCAGATGACACTAAGATTAGTGGGAAAGCGGGTTGTGTAGAGGACTCAGAGAGGCTACAAGGAGATTTGGATAGGTTAAACGAATGGGCTAAGGTTTGGCAGATGGAATACAGTGTCGGAAAGTGTGAGGTCATCTACCTTGGGAAAAAAAACAGGAAAAGGGAATATTATTTGAACGGGGAGAAATTACAACATGCTGTGGTGCAGAGGGACCTGGGGGTCCTTGTGCATGAATCCCAAAAGGTTAGTTTGCAGGTGCAGCAGGTAATCAGGAAGGCAAATGGAATGTTGGCCTTCATTGCGAAAGGGATGGAGTACAAAAGCAGGGAGGTCTTGCTGCAACTGTATAAGGTATTGGTAAGGCCGCACCTGGAGTACTGCGTGCAGTTTTGGTCACCTTACTTAAGGAAGGATATACTAGCTTTGGAAGGGGTACAGAGACGATTCACTAGGCTGATTTGAGAAATGAGGGGGTTAACTTATGATGATAGATTGAGTAGACTGGGTCTTCACTCGTTGGAGTTCAGAAGGATGAGGGGTGATCTTATAGAAACATTTAAAATCATGAAAGGGATAGACAAGATAGAGGCAGAGAGGTTGTTTCCATTGTGGGGGAGACTAGAATTAGGGGGCACAGCCTCAAAATACGGAGGAGCCAATTTAAAACCAAGTTCAGAAAGAATTTCTTCTCCCAGAGGGTTGTGAATCTGTGGAATTCTCTGCCCAAGGAAGCAGTTGAGGCTGGCTCATTGAATGTTTTCAAGTCAAAGATAGATAGATTTTTAAGCAATAAGGGAATTAAGGGTTACGGGGAGAGGGCGGGTAAGTGGAGCTGAGTCCACGACCAGATCAGCCATGATCTTATTGAATGGTGGAGCAGGCTCGAGGGGCTAGATGGCCTACTCCTGTTCCTAATTCTTATGTTCTTATGTTCTAAGGGAAATCAGGGATAGTATTAAATCCAAGGAAGTGGCATACAAATTGGCCAGAAATAGCAGCGAACCCGGGGACTGGGAGAAATTTAGAACGCAGCAGAGGAGTACAAAGAGTTTGATTTGGGCAGGGAAAATAGAGTACGAGGAAGCTTGCAGGGAACATTAAGACGGACTGCAAAAGCTTCTATAGATATGTAAAGAGAAAAATGTTAGTAAAGACAAACGTAGGTCCCCTGCAGTCAGAATCAGGGGAAGTCATAACGGTGAACAAAGAAATGGCAGACCAATTGAACAAGTATTTTGGTTCGGTATTCACTAAGAAGGACACGAACAACCTTCCGGATATTCAAAAGGGAGTTAGATGAAGTCCTTACTACTCGGGGGATCAAGGGTTATGGCGAGAAAGCAGGAAGGGGGTACTGAAGTTTCATGTTCAGCCATGAACTCATTGAATGGCGGTGCAGGCTAGAAGGGCTGAATGGCCTGCTCCTGCACCTATTTTCTATGTTTCTATGTTTCTAAAAGGGGTCAGAGGGTCTAGTAAGAAGGAGGAACTGAGGGAAGTCCTTATTAGTCGAGAAATTGTGTTGGGGAAATTGATGGGATTGAAGGCCGATAAATCCCCAGGACCTGATGGACTGCATCCCAGAGTTCTTAAGGAGGTGGCCTTGGAAATGCATTGACAGTCATTTTCCAACATTCCATTGACTCTGGATCAGTTCCTATGGAGTGGAGGGTAGCCAATGTAACCCCACTATTTAAAAAAGCAGGGAAGAGAGAAAACAGGGAATTATAGACCGGTCAGCCTGACATCGGCTGTGGGTAAAATGATGCAATTAATTATTAAGGATGTCAGAGGAGCGCATTTGGAAAGAGGTGACATGATAGGTCCAAGTCAGCATGGATTTGTGAAAGGGAAATCACGCTTGACAAATCTTCTGGAATATTTTGAGGATGTTTGCAGTAGAGTGGACAAGGGAGAACCTGTTGATATGGTGTATTTGGACTTTAAGAAGGCTTTCGACAAGGTCCCACACAAGAGATTAATGTGCAAAGTTAAAGCACATGGGATTGGGGGTAGTGTGCTGACGTAGATTGAGAACTGGTTGTCAGACAGGAAGCAAAGAGTAGGAGTAAATGGGTACTTTTCAGAATGGCAGGCAGTGACTAGTGGGGTACCATAAGGTTCTGTGCTGGGGCCCCAGCTGTTTATATTGTACATTAATGATTTAGACGAGGGGATTAAATGTAGTATCTCCAAATTTGCGGATGACACTAAGTTGGGTGGCAGTGTGAGCTGCGAGGAGAATGCTATGAGGCTGCAGAGTGACTTGGATAGGTTAGGTGAGTGGGCAAATGTATGGCAGATGAAGTATAATGTGGATAAATGTGAGGTTATCCACTTTGGTTGACAGATTAGGAAAAGGGGAAGTGCAACGAGACCTGGGTGTCATGGTACATCAGTCATTGAAGGTTGGCATGCAGGTACAGCAGGCGGTTAAGAAAGCAAATGGCATGTTGGCCTTCATAGCGAGGGGATTTGAGTACAGGGGCAGGGAGGTGTTACTACAGAGAAACATAGAAAATAGGTGCAGGAGTAGGCCATTCGGCCCTTCTAGCCTGCACCGCCATTCAATGAGTTCATGGCTGAACATGCAACCTCAGTACCCCATTCCTGCTTTCACGCCATACCCCTTGATCCCCCTAGTAGTAAGGACTATATCTAACTCCTTTTTGAATATATTTAGTGAATTGGCCTCAACAACTTTCTGTGGCAGAGAATACCACTGGTTCACCACTCTCTGGGTGAAGAAGTTTCTCCTCATCTCAGTCCTAAATGGCTTACCGCTTATCCTTTGACTGTGAACCCTGGTTCTGGACTTCCCCAACATTGGGAACATTCTTCCTGCATCTAACCTGTCTAAACCCGTCAGAATTTTAAACGTTTCTATGAGATGCCCTCTCATTCTTCTGAACTCCAGTGAATACAAGCCCAGTTGATCCAGTCTTTCTTGATATGTCAGTCCCGCCATCCCGGGAATCAGTCTGGTGAACCTTCGCTGCACTCCCTCAATAGCAAGAATGTCCTTCCTCAAGTTAGGAGACCAAAACGGTACACTATACTCCAAGTGTGGCCTCACCAAGGCCCTGTACAACTGTAGCAATACCTCCCTGCCCCTGTACTCAAATCCCCTCGCTATGAAGGCCAACATTCCATTTGCTTTCTTAACCGCCTGCTGTACCTGCATGCCAACCTTCAATGACTGATGTACCATGACACCCAGGTCTCGTTGCACCTCCCCTTTTCCTAATCTGTCACCATTCAGATAATAGTCTGTCTCTCTGTTTTTACCACCAAAGTGGATAACCTCACATTTTTCCACATTATACTTCATTTGCCATGCATTTGCCCACTCACCTAACCTATCCAAGTCACTCTGCAGCCTCATAGCATCCTCCTCGCAGCTCACACTGCCACCCAACTTAGTGTCATCCGCAAATTTGGAGATACTACATTTAATCCCCTCGTCCAAATCATTAATGTACAATGTAAACAGCTGGGGCCCCAGCACAGAACCTTGTGGTACCGCACTAGTCACTGCCTGCCATTCTGAAAAGTACCCATTTACTCCTACTCTTTGCTTCCTGTCTGACAACCAGTTCTCAATCCATGTCAGCACACTACCCCCAATCCCATGTGCTTTAACTTTGCACATTAATCTCTTGTACAGTTGTACAGGGCCTTCGTGAGGCCACACCTGGAGTATTGTGTACAATTTTGGTCTCCTAACTTGAGGAAGGACATTCTTGCTATTGAGGTTCACCAGACTGATTCCTGGGATGGTGATACTGACATATCAAGAAAGACTGGATCAACTGTGCTTGTATTCACTGGAGTTCAGAAGAATGAGAGGGCACCTCATAGAAACGTTTAAAATTCTGACGGGTTTAGACAGGTTAGATGCAGGAAGAATGTTCCCAATGTTGGGGAAGTTCAGAACCAGGGGTCACAGTCTAAAGATAAGGGGTAAGCCATTTCGGACCGAGATGAGGAGAAACTTCTTCACCCAGAGAGTGGTGAACCTGTGGAATTCTCTACCACAGAATGTTGTTGAGGCCAATTCACTAAATATATTCAAAAAGGAGTTAGATGTAGTCCTTACTACTAGGGGGATCAAGGGGTATGGCGAGAAAGCAGGAATGGGGTACTGAAGTTGCATGTTCAGCCATGAACTCATTGAATGGCGGTGCAGGCTCGAAGGGCCGAATGGCATACTCCTGCACCTATTTTCTATGTTTCAAGGGAGACGGCACCATCAGAATCTGTGGTGATTACAAAGTGACTATCAATCGTTTCTCCCTGCAGGACCAATACCCACTACCAAAGGCTGACAATCTCTTTGCAATGCTGGCAGGAGGAAAGACGTTCATGAAGCTGGATCTGACTTCAGCCTACATTACGCAGGAACTGGAGGAATCATTGAAGACCCTCACCTGTATCAACATGCACAACGGTCTTTTTGTTTGTAACAGATGCCCGTTTGGAATCCGATTAGCAGCGGCGATATTCCAGAGAAACATGGGAGGTTTACTGAAGTCAGTCCCGCACACTGTGGTCTTAAAGGACGACATCTTGGTCACAGGTCGGAACACAGTCGAGCAGCTGCAGAACATGGAGGCGGTTCTTAGTCGACTCAACTGTGTGGGGCTCAGGTTAAAATGCTCAAAGTGCATTTTCCTGGCGCTTGAAGTGGAGTTCTTGGGAAGGAGGATTGCGGCGGACGGCATCAGGCCCACTAACGCGAAGACAGAGGCAATCGAGAACACACCGAGGCCACAGAACGTGACGGAGCTGCGGTCGTTTCTGGGCCTCTTGAGCTACTTTGGTAACTTCTTACTGGGTGTCAGTACATTGTCCTACTACGAAAAGGGGGCGAATAGATTTGGGGAAAAGGCCAAGAAAATGTCTTTGTAAAAACGAGAAAATTGTTATGCTTAAACGAATTGCTTGTGTTGTATGATCCATGTAAGCGTTTGGTACGAGCATGTGATGCATCGTCATATGGCGTCGGATGTGCTAATGAGTTTGGGAAACTGCAACCGGTTGCTTATGCATCCAGGTGTCTGTCTAAGGCTGAGAGGAGCCTACAGCATGATTGAAAAAGAAGCATTAGCGCGTGTCTATGGGGTAAAGAAAATGCATCAATATCTGTTTGGACTAAAATTCGAATTGGAAACTGACCATCAGTCACTTATATCCCTGTTTTCCGAGAGTAAAGGGATAAATACCAATGCATCGGCCCACATCCAGAGATGGGTGCTCACGTTGTCCGCATACAACTACCCCATCCGCCACAGGCCAGGCACAGAAAACTGTGCCGATGCTCTCAGTAGGCTGCCATTGCCCAGCACGGGGGAAATGGCGCAGCCCGCAGATCTAGCCATGGTTATGGAAGCCTTTGAGAGTGAGCAATCACCCATCACTGCCCGGCAGATCAAAACCTGGACAAGCCAGGACCTCTTATTATCTCTAGTCAAAAGCTGTGTGCTTCACGGGAGCTGGTCCAGTGTCCCAGTGGAAATGCAGGAAGAGATAAAGCCATTCCAGCGGCACAAAGATGAAATGTCTATACAGGCAGACTGCCTTCTGTGGGGCAATCGAGTAGTGGTCCCCAAGAAGGCAGAGATACCTTCATCAATGACGTCCACAGTACCCACCCAGGCATCGTAATGATGAAAGCGATAGCCAGATCCCACATAGGTGGCCCGGTATCGATGCGGACTTAGAGTCCTGCGTTCACAGATGTAACACATGCTCGCAGTTAAGCAATGCACCCGGGGAGGCGCCACTAAGTTTATGGTCTTGGCCCTCCAAACCGTGGTCTAGGGTACACGTTGACTATGCAGACACGTTCTTGGGTAAAATGTTCCTTGTGGTTGTAGACACATACTCCAAGTGGATTGAATGTGAGATAATGTTGGCTAGTACGTCCACTGCCACTACTGAAAGCCTGCAGGCCATGTTTGCCACTCACGGCTTACCCGATGTCCTGGTGAGCGACAACGGGCCATGTTTTACCAGTGCTAAGTTCAAAGAATTCATGACCCATAACGGGATCAAACATGTCACATCTGCCCTACTTAAACCAGCATCCAATGGTCAGGCAGAGAGAGCAGTGCAAACCATCAAGCAAGGCTGGAAGAGGGTAACTGAAGGATCACTGCAGACTCACCTATCCCGAGTCTTGCTTAGCTACCGCACGAGACAACACTCACTCACTGGAATCCCACCTGCTGAACTGCTCATGAAAAGAGCACTTAAGACAAGGCTCTCGTTAGTTCACCCTGATCTACATGAACAGGTAGAGGGCAGGCGGCTTCAACAAAATGCATGCCATGATAGCGCAAATGTGTTGCACGAGATTGAAATCAATGATTCTGTATTTGTATTAAATTATGGACAAGTTCCCAAGTGATTTCCCGGCACTGTCGTGGCCAAAGAGGGGAGCAGGGTGTTTCGGGTCAAACTTTCAAATGGACTCATTCACCGGAAACACTTGGACCAAATCAAACTTAGATTCACGGACTATCCTGAGCAACCCACCTTGGACCCTACCTTTTTTGATCCCCCAACATACACACCAGTGGCAACCGGCACCACGGTTGACCACGAAGCAGAACCCATCATCCACAGCAGCCCAGCATTGCCCAACACATCAGGCAGCCCAGCAAGGCCAGCTGCACAGCAGCCCAGCAAGGGCCGAACAAATGATTCAACAATAACAGCTTTCACACCGAGACGATCAACCAGGGTAAGAAGGGCCCAGATCGACTCACATTGTAAATAGTTGCACTTTTGACTTTGTGGGGGGGAGTGTTGTTATATATGTGGACTTATATTTACTCTGTACAGCCACCAGAGGGCTCATCCCCTGGAGTCCCAAGGGATCCCATAATCCCTTGGGAAAACAGGTATTTAAGGAGGCTTCACAGGTTGGAGAGGCACTCTGGAGACCTGCAATAAAAGACTACGGTCACAGTTTACTTTGAGCTCGCAGTGTTCAGTCTGACTCTTTCTCCATACACAACACATATGGTTTGCATTGTTAACAATTTCAACTTCTTCTATTGTGAATCAGTAAGTACTTCATTCCAATCAGGTATCAATAAAGGATCAGGACCTGTCTTGTACGCAAGTTAGAGAGGACCCTTAGTACGACATTCACTTTTAGTAAACATAACAGACCCACAGCAAAGTAAAATTGTCCTGCCTTCCCCGCCTGCACACAAATTACACAATAGTGTAAATAAATAAGTAAAAGACAGATAGCTTCAACAACTTGCATTTATATGGTGACTTTAATGCATAAAAATGTCCCAAAGCACATCACAGAAACATAATCAGACAAAAATTGACACTGAGCCAAAAAAGGAGGTATGAGGAGGGATAATCTTGAAGGTAGATATGAAGGTGGAGAGAAAGGCGTTTAGAGAGGAAATTCCAAAGCATGCAACTGGACAGTTGAAGACACAGCCACGAAAGGTGGGGCAAGGAATCGGGGGACATGGACAAAAGACCAAAGTCAGAGGACTGGAGAGCTCTGGGGGCAGAGGAGGGGGGAGAGGGGCGGGGGTTTGTAGAGCTGGAAAAATTTGAGGAATTCAGGAGAAGCAAGGCGATGAAGGGAGAAAAAAAGGCAGATAAAAACAAATCAGAGAACATTTTGACTGATTTTGGGAACACAGTGGGCAGATTCTGGAATCACAGGGCAATATTCTGTCACTATAAAATAGCAACTATTGTGTGACACGCAGCAGGACACCTTTTAAGTTGAATAAAAGGCTTTCATATTACCACCTACAGGACTAACAGGTACTTATAATAGGTTTAACATGTGCCCCCATGTACTGAATTTAATATATAATAAATACCGGTGACTTCTTACAAATTTGATATTGTAGATAAAAGTGATGGTCTGACCCCGATGAACCCACTTCTTTGACTGAATAAAATAATTTGTTTTTAACACAAACTGTGCCATTGTGGGTAAGGCAGAGATATGGAGAGATGAGCTTACAACAACAACAACTTATATTTATATAGTGTCTTTAACATAGTAAAACATCCCAAGACTCTTCACAGCAGTGTTATAAGCAGAAATTTGACACCGAGCCACATAAGAAGAAATTGCGACAGATGACCAAAAGCTTGGTGAAAGAGGTAGGTTTTAAAGAGCATCTTAAAGGAGGAAAGAGAGGTAGAGAGGCGGAGTGGTTTAGGGAGGGAGTTCCACAGCTTAGGGCCTAGGCAGCTGAAGGCACGCCCACCGATGGTTGAGCGATTATAATCAGGGATGCTGAAGAGGGCAGAATTTGAAGAGCGCAGATATCTCGGGGAGAGGGGCGTGGGGGGCTGTGAGGCTGAAGGAGATTACAGAGATAGGGAGGGGCAAGGCCATGGAGCGATTTGAAAACAAGGATCAGAATTTGGAAATTGAGGCGTTGCTTAAATGGGAGCCAATGTAGGTCATCGAGCACAGGGGTAATGGGTAAACAGGACCTGGTGCGAGTTAGGACATGGGCAGATGAGTTTTGGATCACCTCAAGTTTGCATAGGGTAGAATGTGGGAGGCTAGCCAGGTGTGTGTTGGAATAGTCAAGTCTAGAGTTAACAAAGGCATGGATGAGGGTTTCAGCAAGGGTGGAGACAGGCGATGTCACGGAAGTGGAAATATGCGATCTTAGTAATGTTGCGGATATGTGGTCAGAAACTCATTTCAGGGTCAAATATGACACTAAGGTTGCAAACAGTCTGGTTCAGACCCAGACAGATGCTAGGGAGAGGGATGGAGTCGGTGGCTAGGGAACGGAGTTTGTGGCGGGGACCAAAGACAATGGCTTTGGTCTTCCCAATATTTAATTGGAGTGTAACTTCTGACTCACTATAAGTAACCTACAGGAGATCTGCATATAATTTCCATATCTCGCATCAGTTGGGAGCAGACTGAATGGCTGAACCACTCAGTTATTATCAAAATAATGAATGTTTGAGATATGTATGTAAATGCCTTGGCTCCAAAATTCCACTTGGTGAAAGTTATTTACTTATTTAAATACACAGAAAAATATTGTTATCTCAGGAAATAACTTTCTGGTGTCAATTAATTCTTTAATTTTTATTTTGAGGAAAGACTATTTCCGATTTTTAAAATTTATGGTATTCTATATCAAACCGTAATGACTAAATACTAATTGGATTGTAACAGGACATCAATAGTTCTGCTTCCATTCTTACAGTGCATATATTAAAAGTATCATAGCCAACCATGACCTTGTGCCTTGTTGTATATCAGGAATGGAAAAACCATGAAACTCAGAAACAATCATATAACAATTCTGTTCACTGCTAAACTTATGTCAACAATTTAAAACCATAGTCCATTTGATAAAAGGAAACTTGCGGTTTACTTATCATAACGAATGACTGCTGCCTGTAAATACCATTTTATGAATCATGTTGCAACATATAGGCATAATCATACTTTTCCTTATAAGGAATCATTAGGACTGGTATGGACTATATTTTTTCAAGGGTAAAAACATTCAGAATCACTTGGCCAAATTGAGTAATGACATATAATTTCCATACCTAGCACCAGTTGGGAGCAGCAATGAATATTTGAGATAAATTATGTATTCACATCAAGATCAAGAATGTAAACACTGTCATAAATATTACAATGCCTACCATTACAAAGCACTTCTTAAATATAACAGATATGACTGTAATGGATAGCAAGTGATTCATTTCTGTAGTTTTGAAATCAAAGCACAGAAGCAGGCCATTCAAACTTAAGGAAGCAATGTAAAAGTTCTATATAAAACTCCGTTTCTAGTGAATGTGCCTTCACAACACAAAACAATTCAGTACAATTGGTAATTTTACTCACAAAGGCCACAAATTTAGCCTCTATGAAAAGTGAAAAAAGGTGAAACTGAAGGTGCTTTTCTGAGGTTGAATTTGTTTGAGCCATATTTTTGCTGCAAAGTATCGGAAATGTTACACTATATCTAGCAAACATTATACTGCATCTTCTTGATTGTAACACTAGAAGATATAATTTTCTTTGCTAAATTTAGTGAAAAAGTTGTGATTATAAAGTAATGTTCCCCACTTTGTACTTGCATCTACTTTTTCATGGAAATTGGGTCATGGAGAAAATATAGACTTGACTATTCCAAAGCACTCCTGGTTGGCCTCCCACATTCTACCCTGCGTAAACTTGAGGTCATCACCCCTGTGCTTGCTGATTTACATTGGCTTCCAGTTAAGCAATGCCTCGATTTCAAAATTCTCATCCTTGTTTTCAAATCCCTCCATAGCCTAGCCCCTCCCTATCTCTGTAATCTTGTACAGCCGCACAATGTCCCCCCCCCCCCTCCAACCACCCTTGAGATATCTGTGCTCCACTAATTCTGCCCTCTTGAGCATCCCTGATTATAATCGCTCAACCGTCGGTGGCCGTGCCTTCTATTGCCGAGGCCTTCGGCTCTGGAATACCCTCCCTAAACCTCTCTGCCTCTCTTTCATCCTTTAAGACGCTCCTTAAAACCTACCGCTTTGACCAAGCTTTTGTCATCTGCCCTATTTCTTCTTATGTGGCTCGGTGTCAAATTTTTGTCTTATAATACTCCTATGAAGCGCCTTGGGACGTTTTACTACATTAAAGGCGCTTTATAAATACAAGTTGTTGTTGTAGACGTAGGTGACTAAAGTAGGAGAGTATTCCTCTTCCTAGTACTGGCATCCTGCACCTTTATGAGCAAGGTATAAATTTATTAAGTTTCATATTTTAATAGTTCATGCCAAGTATAAGTGCAATAACTACTGTTGTACATATATAAGAATATACAACTAAAAAAAGGCATTCTTAATTAGGAAGGTTAGAACATTAACATGTGACCCTTCAGGCATGAGGATAGAGTCATTATTGTGGTTTTTTCTCTGCTGAATTCAGCTATTAGTGTTAATGCACCCACATGCCTTCTGATTTTATGCGTGCCTGCCATTCAGGTAAACACAAAGTATAGATTTTAAGTCTGCTTTCTCCCTCAGGCAAGGGAAAGGCATGCCAACACATTGTTTATATGTCACAACTATTCACAAATATGCAGTGATCACTATGGAGTTAGCACAGGCATGCAGGTCATTACCTTCTCTGTAGCTGACAGTGCCTTGTTCGGGCACCAGTGTGGGTGGATTGCTGGTTCACTATAAAGGTGCAGGTCAGATGGGTTTAATATTTAATGCTTAATATTTATGGTTGTATTTTGCTTACTTACGCACAAAATAAATTCAACCTTTTGTTTCATACCTGTGCCTGTTTGATTGTTCCAGGCAATGTTCAAAAAGTGCCACTTGATGTCAAATGAAGTGCTTATTGGCCTTCGTATATTCTGTTGTTTTTAGACATTCAGACAGTATTTAAACAGTGATTGTGTGCTACAAGTGAAAAGATCATTCAGATCAAGTTATTCAGAATTACAGATCAGGTCTCTTTTGCTTGTATAATAACATCGAAGCACTGCCTATAATGATGATGAGCAAGCACTTCACTGCTTCTTGAATCCCTTTCAGCACAAAGAAGTGAAATCCAAGGTGATACTAATGATTTTCTGTTCGTAAGAAAATTAAGCTTTTTGATGCAATAAATCACAAAGTCTGCAGGATTTCAGTGAAAACTAGAGGATACAATGGGCCCAATTTTTCACGCCACAAAGTGCGCCTAAAAAAAATCTTACCTATTCTCCGGCTCCCTGCAGGTCCTCTGGAGCCGGGCGCGGCGCAGCATGAGCTGTAGGGGGCGGAGCCAGGTCCCTGCGCTGAAAACAGTGCCGGGACCTCTGCACATGTGCGCTACAGTGGGCGCGCATGTACAGTAGCTCCAGGCGCCCAAAACTGTGGGAGGGGCCCGAAGCACGCAGCCCCTAGCCCTGGCCAACTGGCCTCACTGGGGCTGCGTGAATAAGGCTCCTCCCACCCGACTCGACCTCTGCTTCCCCCCGCCCCCCCGGCAACCCGACCTCCGCGCCCCCCCCCCGCGACTCTATCTCTTCCCCTTCCCCGCGACTCTCCCACCCCACCCCCCGACCTCCGCGACTCTCCCCCCGCCCTGGACCTCCGCGACTCTTCCCGCCCCCCTCCGGACCTCCGCGACTCTTCCATCCCCCCCGGACCTCCGCGACTCTCCCCCCCCCCCCCCCCCGAGACCCAACACCACCTACCTGTAAATCCAGCCGAAGTCTCGGGCCCTGCCGCAGCCTCCTCCTTCCTCCCCCTTCTCTCCTCCTCTCCTCCCCCCGCCATCCCTCCCCTCCTCTCCCCCCCCCGCCCCTCCATCCTCTCTCCCTTCTCCCCCTCTCTCCCCCACTCCTGTCCCCCCTTCTCCTCCTCTCCCCCCCTCTCCCCTTCCCCAACCCCCCCTCCCCCACCCACCTCCTCCTCCCCCCACCCCACCCCACCTCCTCCTCCCCACCTCCCTTCTCCCCCCACCCCACCTCCTCCTCCCCACCCCCCACCTCCTCCTCCCCACCCCCCTCCTCCCCCACCCCCCTCCACTCTCCCACCTCCCGCTCCACCTACCCCCCTCCCACCTCCCCCCCACCCACCCTCCTCCTCCCCCCCACCCCCCTCCTCCTCCCCTCCACCTCCTCCCCCCTCCCCCCTCTCCCTCCACCCCACCCCTTCTCCCCCTCCCACCCACCTCCTGCCCCTCCCCTCGCCGTCAGAAACACAGACACTGACAGACAGAGAGTGAGAGACACACACACAGACAGACAGAGAGATAGAGACACTGACAGAGACACACTGGGGGGACTGCCCCAGCACGCTATTGGAGGACTCCCGGTGCTGCAGTCGGTAAGTAGAAAATGTTTTATTTATTGATTTTTAAAAAAAAATATTTTTTATTAATTTATTTTGATTGATTTATTGGTTGATTTATTGATGTATTTATCATTTATTATTGATGATGGCTCTTTATTTGTAAAACTGAAGTGTTTAATGTTTGTAAACTTCCCTTGTTTTAATAGGGTTCAAAATAAACTTACTTTAATGGACAGGGTTTTTACTCTAAAAATGTGTGTTTAAATTTAATTTTTATGTGTTTTAAAACTCTTACGCTGGTAAAAGTAGGCTATGTGCCTGCTTTTACCAGGCGTAAAAGTTTCAAGGACATTCGCTGGGCAAATAGCCCAATCTCACCCACACAAATGTCCTGGCTGCGGGGATGCGTTCGATCTGTCAAGCGAAAACTTGACAGATCGGAAAAGCCTGTTTCCAGCGCTTGTGCATTGTGCACCGAAAAACGGCTTTTGCGAGGCCTTGCCGGGTCCATACACATTCCGTACGGACACAGCGAGGCCAGGATTTCACGCCCAAATATTTTCCTAAATTCAACTTTTTTCAGCGTTTACAAGAACAGGGAAAACCAGTATCCCTGAAATGAATAGAAGTGCTGGAGAGAAACTCTAAGCATTCAACAACTGCTGCCTACATAAGATAACAGCAGTGAAATAGGAATTAGTTTGTAAACAATAGAAGCAAAGGACTTTTTTTATTCGTTCATCGGATGTGGGCGTTGCTGGCAAGTCCAGCATTCATTGCCCATCCCTAATTGCCCTTGAGAAGGTAATCCTGAGGTGAAGGTAATACCACAGTGTTGTTAGGGAGGGAGTTCCAGGATTTTGACCCAGTGATGATAAAGGAATATATAGAGCCTGTGAAAGATTACTCTCACTGAAGTATGTACGCCAGTTTGAGTCACAGGCATCCAAAACAAGCAGATACCACAAAGAGAATTTTTTGTCCTTGGGAACCATATCATGGAACAGGATTTGAGCCACATACATCTCCTTCAAATGACAGAGACAAAACTAAAAATTTGGATTCCACAGAGGAATATTTGAGTCACGTACTAGAGATACGACTCCCCTACAGCATGGGCACAGTAATAGTGTGTTATTTATCAACAGGAGTGCAGATAACACAAATAACCCATTCTACCCATACTTTTTGAATAGATAAATAATTGGATGTGGATAAATATGACTGAGAAATCGTCACACCTGAAATTTGCTACTTTGGTTAGGCTGGGTAAGAACTAAAAGTTTAGTTTAGATAAAAGTTTAGATAATTTCCCCCGATTAATGTGTGTAAATTTTCTGGTTTTGTAAGAAGTATAGAATAATCCACGTGTGGACCGGGGTCAAACAGGGCTGCGTCATTGCCTCAACCCTCTTCTCAATCTTCCTTACTGACATGCTCCATCTCACAGTCAACAAGCTCCCTGCTGGAGTGGAACTAAACTACAGAAACAGTGGGAACCTGTTCAACCTTCGCTGTCTCCAGGCCAGATCCAAGACCACCCCAACCTCTGTCGCGAGCTACAGTACGTGGACAACGCCTGTGCCTGCGCACATACAGAGGCTGAACTCCAGGATATAGTCGACGTTTTTACTGAGGCGTACGAAAGCATGGGCCTTACACTAAACATCTGTAAGACAAAGGTCCTCCACCAGCCTGTCCTCGCCGCACAGCACTGCCCCCCAGTCATCAAGATCCACGGCGCGGCCCTGGACAACGTGGACCATTTTCCATATCTCGGGAGCCTCTTATCAACAAGAGGAGACATTGACGACGAAACATAGAAACATAGAAATTAGGTGCAGGAGCAGGCCATTCAGCCCTTCGAGCCTGCACCGCCATTTAATAAAATCATGGCTGATCATTCAACCTCAGTACCCCTTTCCTGCTTTCTCTCCATACACCTTGATCCCTTTGGCCGTAAGGGCCATATCTAACTCCCTTTTGAATATATCCAATGAACTGGCCTCAACAACTTTCTGTGGCAGAGAATTCCACAGAAATTTCTCCTCATCTCGGTCCTAAATGGCTTACCTCTTATTCTTAGACTGAGACCCCTGGTTCTGGAACTCCCCAGCAAAGGGAACATTCTTCCTGCCTCTAACCTGTCCAATCCCATCAGAACTTTCTATGTTTC
This sequence comes from Pristiophorus japonicus, assembly GCF_044704955.1. Classification (NCBI taxonomy): domain Eukaryota; kingdom Metazoa; phylum Chordata; class Chondrichthyes; family Pristiophoridae; genus Pristiophorus; species Pristiophorus japonicus. The sequence goes on from NC_091979.1 coordinate 114,279,898, forward strand.
TGTGAGATCCCTTCTCATTCTTCTAAACTCCAGTGGATACAAGCCCAGTTGATCCAATCTTTCCTCATATGTCAGTCCTGCCATCCCGGGAATCAATCTGGTGAACCTTCGCTGTACTCCCTCAATAGCAAGAACGTCCTTCCTCAGATTAGGACCAAAACTGAATACAATATTTCAGGTGTGGCCTCACTAAGGTTCTATACAACTGCAGTAAGACCTCCCTGCTCCTATACTCAAATCCTCGAGCTATGAAGGCCAACATGCCATTTGCCTTCTTCACCGCCTACTGTACCTGCATGCCAAACTTCAATGACTGATGTACCATAACACCCAGGTTTTGTTGCACCTCCCCTTTTCCTAATCTGTCACCATTCAGATAATATTCTGTCTTGCTGTTTTTGACACCAAAGTGGATAACCTCACATTTATCCACATTATTCTGCATCTGCCACGCATTTGCCCACTCGCCCAATGTGTCCAAGTCACCCTGCAGCCTCTTAGCATCCTCCTCACAGCTCACACCGCCACCCAGCTTAGTGTCATCTGCAAACTTGGAGATATTACATTCAATTCCTTCATCTAAATCATTGATGTATATTGTAAATAGCTGGAGTCCCAGCACTGAACCCTGCGGCACTCCACTGGTCACTGCCTGCCATTCTGAAAAGGACCCGTTTATTCCGACTCTCTGCTTCCTGTCTGCCAACCAGTTCTCTATCCACAGTACATTACCCCCAGTACCAAGTGCTTTAATTTTGCACACCATTCACAAGCCTTTTGAAAATCCAAATACACCACATCCACTGGTTCCCCCTTGTCCACTCTACTAGTTACATCCTCAAAAAATTCTAGGAGATTTGCCAAGCATGATTTCCCTTACATAAATCCATGCTGACGAGGACCGATCCTGTCAGTGCTTTCCAAATGCGCTGCTATTTCATCCTTAATAATTGATTCCAACATTTTCCCCACTATTGATGTCAGACTAACCGATCTATAATTCCCTGTTTTCTCTCTCCCTCCTTTTTTTAAAAGTGGTGTTACATTAGCTACCCTCTAGTCCATAGGAACTGATCCAGAGTCAATAGAATGTTGGAAAATGATCACCAATGCATCCACTATTTCTAGGGCCACTTCCTTAAGTACTCTGGGATGAAGCCTATCAGGCCCTGGGGATTTATCGGCCTTTAATCCTATCAATTTCCCTAACACAATTTCCTGACTAATAAGGATTTCCTTCAGTTCCTCCTTTTCGCTAGACCCTCGAACCTCTAGTATTTCCGGAAGGTTATTTGTGGCTTCCTTAGTGAAGACAGATCCAAAGTATTTGTTCAATTGGTCTGCCATTTCTTTGTTTGCCATTATAGATTTACCTGAATCTGACTGCAAGGGACCTACGTTGGTCTTCACTAATCTTTTTCTCTTCACATATCTATAGAAGCTTTTGCAGTCAGTTTTTATGTTCCCTGCAAGCTTCCTCTCATACTCTATTTTCCCCCCTCCTAATTAAACCCTTTGTCTTCCTTTGCTGAATTCTAAATTTCTCCCAGTCCTCAGGTTTGCTGTTTTTTCTGGCCAATTTATATGACTCTTCCTTGGATTTGACACTATCCTTAATTTCACTTGTTAGCCATGGTTGAGCCACCTTCAACGTTTTATTTTTACTCCAGACAGGGATGTACAATTGTTGAAGTTCATCCATGTAATCTATAAGCGTCTGCCATTGCCTATCCACTGTCAACCCTTTAAGTATCATTTTCCAGTCTATTCTAGCCAATTCACGTCTCATACCATCGAAGTTACCTTTCTTTAAGTTCAGGACCCTAGTCTCTGAATTAACACTGTCACTCTCCATCTTAATAAAGCTTTCTACCATATTATGGTCACTCTTCCCCAGGGGGCCTCGCACAACAAGATTGCTAATTAGTCCTTTCTCATTACACAACACCCAGTCTAGGATGGCCAGCTTTCCAGTTGGTTCCTCGACATATTGGTCTAGAAAGCCATCCCTAATACACTCCAGGAAATCCTCCTCCACCGCATTGCTACCAGCTTGGTTAGCCCAATCTATATGTAGATTAAAGTTGCCCATGATAACTGCTGTATCTTTATTGCACGCATCCCTAATTTCCTGTTTGATGCCATTCCCAACCTCACTACTACTGTTTGGTGGTCTGTACACAACTCCCACTAGCGTCTTCTGACGAGATTCAGCACCGCCTCCAGTGCGCCAGTGCAGTCTTCGGCCACCTGAGGAAAAGAGTATTTGAAGACCAGACCCTCAAAACTGCCACCAAGCTCACGGTTTACAGGGCTGTAGTAATACCCGCCCTCCTGTATGACTCAGAGACATGGACCATGTAGAGCAGACACCTCAAGTCGCTGGAGAGATACCACCAACGATGTCTCCGCAAGATCCTACAATTCCCCTGGGAGGACAGATGCACCAACATCAGTGTCCTCGGCCAGGCCAACATCCCCAGCATTGAAGCACTGACCACACTTAATCAGCTCTGCTGGGCAGGCCACATTGTTCGCATGCCTGACACAAGACTCCCAAAGCAAACGCTCTACTCGGAACTCCTTCATGGCAAACGAGCCAAAGGTGGGCAGAGGAAACGTTTCAAGGACACCCTCAAAGCCGCACTGATAAAGTGCAACATCCCCACTGACACCTGGGAATCCCTGGCCAGAGACTGCCCGAAGTGGAGGAAGTGCATCCGGGAGGGCGCTAAATACCTCGAGTCTCATCGCCGAGAGCATGCAGAAAACAAGCACAGGCAACGAAAAGTGCGTGCGGAAAACCAGTCCCACCCACCCCTTCCGGCAATGACTATCTGCCGCACCTGTGACAGAGTCTGTGGTTCTCGTATTGGACTGTTCAGCCACTTAAGAACTCGTTTTAAGAGTGGAAGCAAGTCCTTCTCGATTTCGAGGGACTGCCTCTGATAATGAGAATAATCACATCGTTAAACAGTTATTCAAGAGATACAGTTGTTGGCAATATTGACTACCATTTCATTATAACATATCTTACAATAATGGGAGGAAGTAAAGAGCCCCTTGAATAAGTAAAAACAATGTTTCAAAATTTTTAGGCAATATAACGTTATTCACAATCATAGCAGTAAAATAAATCTAGATGTTATTGGTGCCTCTGAGGAAGACAATTTTGCTAATAGTTTGGGGTATTGAGTTGGTCTGGGATCAAAGAATTTTACAGCACACAAGGCCATTCGGCTCTTCAGGTCTGCACCACCTCTGTCAAAAAATATCCACTTAATCACGTTGCTCTGATCTTTCCCCATGCTTTTTAAAAATTTTATTTTTCAATTACTTATCCACTTACCATTTACAGGCTTTATGGATTCTGCTACCAGCACTTTCAGGGAGGACATTCCATGTTAGAATCATAGAACTTTACAGCACAGAAGGAAGCCAGTTGGCCCATCGTGTCTGTGCCAGCCGAAAAAGAGCTATCCAGTCTAATCCCACTTTCCAGCTCTTGGGGCTCAATTTTCTGTGCCCTTTTTTTTGCTGTGCGCCGCTTTTTTTGGCCTAAATTAAAATACTCAAAGATTGTGCGCCAGCGTAACTCAGTTTTGTTATGTATGTAAACCTGTAACTACCATGTCTAACCACCAGAGGGCTTATCCCCTGGAGTCCCAAGGGATCCCACAATCCCTTGGGAGCACCTGTATATAAGGAGGCCTCACAGGCTGGAGAGGCACTCTGGAGACCTGCAATAAAGGACTATGGTCACACTTACTTTGAGCTTGCAGTATCTAGTCTGACTCCTTATCCAAGACATAACAACTGCCGATCAGATACAGATGACGAACCCCAACGCAACAATGCAGAGAACTGTGGGCATCCTGGAGAAATTTTCGGAGGGAGATGATTGGGAAACCTTCATGGAACGACTTGACCAATACGTCGTGGCCAATGAGCTGGAAGGAGAAGGGAATGCTGACAAACGAAGAGCGATCCTCCTCACCCTTTGCGGGACACCAATGTATGGTCTCATGAAAAACCTGCTCACGCCAGCAAAACCCACAGACAAGTCGTACGATGAGTTGTGTACACTGGTCCGGGAGCATCTAAATCCGAAGCAAAGCGTTCTGATGGCGAGGTATCGGTTCTACACGTACAAGACGTCTGAAGGCCAGGAAGTGGCGAGCTACGTCGCTGAGTTAAGGCGCCTTGCAGGACATTGCGAATTTGAAGGACACTTGAAGCATATGCTTAGGGACATCTTTTACTTGGCATTGGCCATGAAGTAATACTTCGCAAACTTTTGACTGTAGAGACCCCAACCTTGAGTAAAGCCATAGCGATAGCCCAGGCGTTTATCTCCACCAGTGACAATACCAAACAAATTTTCCAGCACAAATGTACATGGCAGGACTTACAAGCCTGTAGCTGCACATCCGTAGATGACACAGAGTCTGCCATCAATGGTGGTGAATACAAGACAATTAACACCTTGTTGGCGCTGCGGGGGTTATCATCAATTGCATTCATGCCGCTTCAAAGGATACGTTTGCAAGGGCTGTGGAACAATGGGGCCAACATATGTGCAGGCGAGCTGCAAACCCTGCTAAGCCTGCAAACCACCATGTTGCAGAAGAGGACAGATCCACGGTGGATCATGACCAACCAGAGCCTCAGACCGAGGAGCCAGAGGTGTATGGGGTGCACACATTTGCCACAAAGTGTCCTCCAATTTTGCTGAAGGTTGAATTAAATGGACTCCCGGTGTCCATGGAGCTGGACATGGGCGCAAGCCAGTCCATAATCAGTAAAAAGACTTTCGCTAAGTTGTGGTGCAACAAGGCTTCAAAGCCAGTCCTGACTCCCTTTCGTACCAAACTTAGAATGTACACAAAGGAACTGATTCCCATAATTGGCAGTGCTACCGTAAAGGTCTCCTACGATGGAGCGGTGCACGAGTTAGCAATCTGGGTGGTACCGGGTGATGGCCCCACGCTGTTTGGCAGGAGCTGGCTGGGAAAGATACGCTGGAACTGGGACGACATCCAAGTGCTTTCATCCGTCGACGACACCTCATGTGCCCAGGTCCAAAGCAAGTTCCCCTCTCTGTTCGAACCAGGCATTGGGAAGTTCTAAGGAGAAAAAGTGCAGATCCATTTGATTCTGGGGGTGCGACCCATCCATCACAAGGCGAGAGCAGTACCTTACATGATGAGAGAGAGGGTGGAGTTCGAGCTGGACAGGCTGCAACGAGAAGGCATCATTTCGCCGATCGAATTCAATGAGTGGGCCAGTCCGATTGTTCCAGTGCTCAAGGGAGACGGCACCGTCAGAATCTGTGGTGATTACAAAGTAACTATCAATCGTTTCTCCCTGCAGGACCAATACCCACTATCAAAGGCAGACGACCTATTTGCGACGCTGGCGGGAGGGAAAACGTTCACGAAGCTGGACTTGACCTCGGCCTACATTTCGCAGGAGCTGGAGGAATCTTCGAAAGGCCTCACCTGCATCAACACACACAAAGGTCTTTTCATTTACAACAGATGCCCGTTTGGGATTCGATCGGCCACGGCTATAGAGGAATATGGAAAGCTTGCTGAAGTCGGCCAAGTGGAGTGGGCAGTCCAAACCATAAAGCAGAGCTTGAAACGTGTCACAGAAGGCTCCTTACAAACCCGCCTGTCCCGGATACTGCTCAGCTACAGGACACGACCCCACTCACTTACCGGGGTTCCCCCTGCAGAATTACTAATGAAACGAGCATTCAAAACCAGGCTCTTCTTAGTACACCCTGATCTCATTGATCAGGTGGAAACCAGGCGTTATCAGCAAAACACGTACCATGATCGCGCCGCTGTATCACGCGACATCACTGTAAATGACCCTGTGTTTGTGCTGAATTATGGTCAGGGACCCAAATGGGTCGCCGGCACTGTATTAGCCAAGATGGGGAATAGAGTGTTGTTGTCAAACTGCTTAACGGTCAAATGTGCAGAAAACATTTGGACCAAATCAAATTACGATTCACAGATAACCAGGAACCACCGGAAGAGGACCTCACCTTCAGCGACCCATCGACACATGCCCAATTGACAACAGACCTTGCTGCCAACCACGAGGATGATCCCACCATCCCCAACAGTCCAGCCCAACCAGTCTTGCTGCAAGACAGCAGTGGCCCAACCAATTCACCCAGGCCAGAAGCGACACTCAGACGGTCAACCAGGGAGCGCAGGGCCTTAACCTGTAATCAACTCGCATCAAAGACTTTGGGGGGAATGATGTCATGTATGTAAATTCTTTGTATTTACTATGTAACTATGTACGATGTACCACCTGAGGCGCTGCTGTTGGAGGCCCCAGGGGTTTCCTGCCCTGGTGTGCAGGGGCACATAAAAGGCAGCCAGCCATGCTGCCCCTCACTTTACAGTCGGATTAAATGGACTCACAGTACAAGGCCTCGTGGAGTTATTCGATGGTAATTGCAGACATAATAGTTTTTAGTTAAGATCACTTAAAAACTTTAGGATCACTTACAAACTTGTAAATTTACATAACTTACAAAAACCTTTTAATTTGGGAACAGTTACAACAGTAACAACAATAATAAGAATAATAACAGCAGCAAAGAAAGGCTGCACCCATCTCTCCTCCACCTTATTCTAAGACCGCCCGCTACGCCTGGTCTTGTTGACTCCATCCCTGCCCGCAGGCAGTGGGGCAGCATTTCTTGGGTTGGCGCCAAGCTTATTCTTTCAAACATCTCGGGTAATGCGTACTTCTTGATGGGTCGTGGTGGGGCAGGCCGTAATGTGGGGAGTCTGGCTTGGGTCTCTTTAGAGGCTGGTCTGAGGATTGGAGTGGGAGTGGCAGTTGATTCTGTCAATGGGTGTGGGGTATGAGCATGTTCCCTTATTGCAGCAGCTAACTTCGACATTCCCTCCCTCATGTGCATCGATATTGTATCAGCTGCCTGCGACATTCCCTCCCTCATGTTCCCATTTCTTGTGAGAGTTTTGTTACTTCTCCCGACAGTCCCAATACCTCATCACCCACCCCACTGATGATATCCAGGAGTGATCATGTAAGGTCAATGCTCTCCACGCTCAAATGTCATTATCAGAACCACATCTGTTAGATCCTACACCTCAGGAGAGCGCTGTTGAGCTCTCCTTCCCCTCCTCACCCTGGATATGCCTCGCTGCATCCCACTGGGACCCGCAGCCTCGGATGGTGGGGCCCTGGGTGTGCCTCACTGCACCCCACTGGAATCACCAGCCTCAGACTGTGAGAAACCATGGAATGTCCCACCAACACTCGTACCACTCAGGGATGGGGCTGCACCTCAATGGGCGGCATCTGCATCTCCTCCCGAGTGAGTACTACAATGTGGCTTCATCCATCACCTCCCCCCTCAACCCCATGCTCTTGGTTTGGAAGGTGGGATTGGAAGATGTTCTCCTCGTCTGCATCTGAATCTTCTTCTGCATCGGCTTCAGCCTCGTCAGGGTTGACCTCAAGTTCTGTAAAATATAACAGAACAGATAAATGGTTAACAGCAGAGGAGGGGGCAGGGTGTCATGAGTAGGCTCACATAGTGCAAGCAGCAGGCTCATTTGAAGGACAATGATGAATGATAGCACATTGCATATCAATCGAAGCGTAGCTGACGGAGACATCCCCATGAACCGAAGCATGGCTAGCCCGCGCAGTACTTAACATTTAGCAAAGCCAGACTGTGGAATTTGCAGGACTTACTCTCTCCCTTGAGTGCGGGCCCAGCTTGTACAGTGGTGGTTGCTTTTCTCCAGGCAGGACCCATTAAAGCAGCGACCCTCTCTTCCAAGGGTGTCATTGGCTGCAGATTTGCCGGGCCTTCTCCTGTTCGAGTGCTTTCCCTTTTGTTGTGTGCCATCTTCCTCTGCAAAGATGGAAATATAACATTTTAGAGAGGGTGTCTTTCTGCTGGGTGGGACATATACAGATGGTCACATTTAAATTGCAATTTCAGTGAATAAATGAAAATATTACTTATACTAACTACTTGACCAAGGTCCTGCCACTTCTTTTTGCACTGGCCTCCAGACCTCAGGGTAGTCACTATTGCACAGTAATCTTCTGCAAGTTGGTTTCAGCTTTTCTTCATTTCTTTTGGTGAAATTTTTACATGATCTCTGTTGGTTCCAGCTCGTGCCATCTGGCCTCAATTAGAGTAACCAGTGCCTCCACTTCATCCTGTAAGAAACTCTTGGTCCTTGAGCCGCATTGCATCTTGTATTGCAGCTCTGATTTTTCCAATGAGAATTAAAGTTCTCACACACAACTGTCTCTTTAAAAATGGCCGAATGCAGACCAGGAGCTGTACTGGGCATGCGCACCCATAGCAATCACGTCAAAAACGTCCTTTTTTTCCCCGTGCATGCACAGAAGGGGGGCATCAATTTTTTTTGGCGCAGACATTAGGCTCCACCCCCCCCGAAGCTAAAGAACAGGTTGTGCGAAGCCAAATTCGAAAAATAGAACGGGAAAATTGGCTAGTTATTTTTTTGGAGTAGTCCGGGCCAAAGAAAACGGGCGTAACTCTTGCAGTACGCCAAAAAACGGCATTGGGGAAAATTGAGCCCTTGATCCATAGCCTTGTAGGTTATGGCACTTCAAGTAATTTTTAAATGCGATGAGCGTTTCTGCCTCAACCACCCTGTCAGGCAGTAAGTTTCAATCCCCCATCACCCACTGGGTGAAAAAAATTCTCAACTCCCCTCTAATCTTGCTGGGAACATAAAAACTGACTGCAAAAGCTTCTATAGATATGTGAAGAGAAAAAGATTAATGAAGACAAACGTAGGTCCCTTGCAGTCAGAATCAGGTGAATTTATCATGGGGAACAAAGAAATGGCAGACCAATTGAACAAATACTTTGGTTCTGTCTTCATGAAGGAATCCACAAATAACCTTCTGGAAATACTAGGGGATCGAGGGTCTAGCGAGAAGGAGGAACTGAAGGAAATCCTTATTAGTCAGGAAATTGTGTTAGGGAAATTGATGGGATTGAAGGCCGATAAATCCCCAGGGCCTGATAGTCTACATCCCAGAGTACTTAAGGAAGTGGCCCTAGAAATAGTGGATGCATTAGTGATCATTTTCCAACAGTCTATCGACTCTGGATCAGTTCCTATGGACTGGAGGGTAGCTAATGTAACACCACTTTTTAAGAAAGGAGGGAGAGAGAAAATGGGGAATTATAGACTGGTTAGCCTGACCTCAATAGTGGCAAAAATGTTGGAATCAATTATTAAAGATGAAATAGCAGCGCATTTGGAAAGCAGTGACAGGATCAGTCCAAGTCAGCATGGATTTATGAAAGGGAAATCATGCTTGACAAATCTTCGAGAATTTTTTGAGGATGTAACTAGTAGAATGGACAAGGGAAAACCAGTGGATGTGGTGTATTTGGACTTTCAAAAGGCTTTTGACAAGGTTCCACACAAGAGATTGGTGTGCAAAATTAAAGCACATGGTATTGGGGGTAATGTATTGACATGGATAGAGAACTGGTTGACAGACAGGAAGCAGAGAGTTGGGATAAACGGGTCCTTTTCAGAATGGCAGGCAGTGACCAGTGGGATGCCGCAAGGTTCAGTGCTGGGACCCCAGCTATTTACAATATACATCAATGATTTAGATGAAGGAATTGAGTGTAATATCTCCAAGTTTGCAGATGACACAAAGCTGGGTGGCGGTGTGAGCTGTGAGGAGGATGCTAAGAGGCTGCAGGGTGACTTGGACAGGTTAGGTGAATGGGCAAATGCATGGCAGATGCAGTATAGTGTGGAAAAATGTGAGGTTATCCACTTTGGTGGCAAAAACATGAAGGCAGAATATTATCTGAATGGCGGCAGATTAGGAAAAGGGGAGGTGCAACGAGACCCAGGTGTCATGGTACATCAGTCATTGAAGGTTGGCATGCAGATGCAGCAAGTGGTGAAGAAGGCAAATGGCATATTGGCCTTCATAGCGAGGGGATTTGAGTATAGGAGCAGGGAGGTCGTGCTGCAGCTGTACAAGGCCTTGGTGAGGCCTCACCTGGAATAGTGTGTTCAGTTTTGGTCTCCTAATCTGAGGAAGGACATTCTTGCTTTTGAGGTAGTGCAGCGAAGGTTCACCAGACTGATTCCCAGGATGGCAGGACTGACATATGAGGAGAGACTGGATCGTCTGTGCCTGTATTCACTGGAGTTTAGAAGGATGAGAGGGGATCTCATAGAAACATATAAAATTCTGACGGGTCTGGACAGGGGTTAGATGCAGGAAGAATGTTCCCGATGTTGAGGGAGTCCAGAACCAGGGGTCACAGTTTAAGGATAAGGGGTAAGCCATTTAGGACCGAGATGAGGAGAAACTTCTTCACACAGTGAGTTGTTAACCTGTGGAATTCTCTTCCGCAGAGAGTTGTTGATGCGAGTTCGTTAGATATATTCAAGAGGGAGTTGGATATGGCCCTTATGGCTAAAGGGATCAAGGAGAGAAAGCAGGAAAGGGGTACTGCGGTGAATGATCATGATATTATTGAATGGTGGTTCGAAGGGCCGAATGGCCTATTCCTGCACCTATTTTCTATGTTTCTATGTTACCAATTACTTTAAATCTATGCCCACTGGTTGCTGACATCTCTACTAAAGGAAATAGGTCCTTCCTATTCACTCTAGCTGGGCCCCTCATAATTTTATACTCCTCAATTAAATTACCCCTCAGCTTCCTCTGTTCCAAAGGAAACAACCCCAGCCTATCCAATTTTTCCTCACAGATAAAATTCTCCAGTCTGGCAACATCCTTGTAAATCTCCTCTGTAGTGCAATCACATCTTTCCTGTAAGCTGGTGACAAGAACTGTATGCAGCACTCTAGCTGTGGTCTAACTAGTGTTTTATACAGTTCGAGCATAACCTACCTGCTGTTATATTCCATGCCTCGGCTAATAAAGGAAAGTATCCCATATGTCTTCTTAGCTATTTATCTTGCTACCTTCAGGGATCTGTGGACATGCACTCCAAGGTCCCTCTGTTCCTCTACACTTCTCAGTATCCTACAATTTAGTGTGTAGTCCCTTGCCTAGTTAGCCCCAAATGAATTAGCTCATACTTCTCTGGATTGAATTCCATTTGGCACTTTTCTGCCCACTTGACCAGTCTATTGACATCTTCCTGCAGTCTAACCCAGTAGTAAGGACTTCATCTAACTCCTTTTTGAATATATTTAGTGAATTGGCCTCAACAACTTTCTATGGTAGAGAATTCCACAGGTTCACCTCTCTCTGGGTGAAGAAGTTTCTCCTCATCTCGGTCCTAAATGGCTTACCCCTTATCCTTAGACTGTGACCCCTGGTTCTGGACTTCCCCAACATTGGGAACATTCTTCCTGCATCTAACCTGTCTGAACCCATCAGAATTTTAAACATTTCTATGAGGTCCCCTCTCATTCTTCTGAACTCCAGTGAATACAAGCCCAGTTGATCCAGTCTTTCTTGATAGGTCAGTCCCGCCATCCCGGGAATCAGTCTGGTGAACCTTCGCTGCACTCCCTCAATAGCAAGAATGTCCTTCCTCAAGTTAGGAGACCAAAACTGTACACAATACTCCAGGTGTGGCCTCACCAAGGCCCTGTACAACTGTAGCAACACCTCCCTGCCCCTGTACTCAAATCCCCTCGCTATGAAGGCCAACATGCCATTTGCTTTCTTAACCGCCTGCTGTACCTGCAGGCCAACCTTCAATGACTGATGTACCATGACACCCAGGTCTCGTTGCACCTTCCCTTTTCCTAATCTGTCACCATTCAGATAATAGTCTGTCTCTCTGTTTTTACCACCAAAGTGGATAACCTCACATTTATCCACATTATACTTCATCTGCCATGCATTTGCCCACTCACCTAACCTATCCAAGTCACTCTGCAGCCTCATAGCATCCTCCTCGCAGCTCACACTGCCACCCAACTTAGTGTCATCCGCAAATTTGGAGATACTACATTTAATCCCCTTGTCTAAATCATTAATGTACAGTGTAAACAGCTGGGACCCCAGCACAGAACCTTGCGGTAACCCACTAGTCACTGCCTGCCATTCTGAAAAGTACCCATTTACTCCTACACTTTGCTTCCTGTCTGACAACCAGTTCTCAATCCATGTCAGCACACTACCCCCAATCCCATGTGCTTTAACTTTGCACGTTAATCTCTTATAGCGATTTATAGTGATGGGGCCTGTAATTTCTCAACCAGTATTGATCACTAATCACATGCTGCAGAAAAGAGATGGGAGAAGGAATATTGAAGAGCATTATGTGCCTAATCAAAGAGATGGCAGACTCCTGCGGGGGAGGAGACCTTACACCCAACGCATTTACAGGGATAAGCGATCATACTTGGACTTGTCCAATAACACGTGCATTAGGAGGCTGCGCTTCCGAAAGGAGGTCATCAGTGAGATATGCCAGCTAATTAAGGGAGATCTGCAGCCTACCAGCACCATCAGGACTGCACTGCCCGTTGAGGTTAAGGTTACCGCGGCACTTTCATTCTACGCATCGGGCTCCTTTCAGGCCTCAGCTGGCGACATTTGGCGACATCAGCTGGTATCTCTCAGCACGCCACACATTGCTGTATTCGACAGGTGATTGAAGCCCTTTATGCACGCAGGATGGGCTTTATAAACTTCCCTAGGACCAGGGAGGCACAGACTGAGAGGGCTTTGGGTTTCTCGTGAATAGCAAATTTCCCCAAGTGCAGGGAGCAATCGACTGTACGCACATCACCCTGCAAGCCCTTTTTCAGAATGCAGAGGTGCTTCGGAACTGAAAGGGATTTCACATGGTGAATGTACAGCTCGTTGTCGACCCACAAGCAAATAATCATGGCAGTAAATGCAAATTTTCCAGGGAGCATCCATGATGCGCACATCTTGCGTGAGAACACTGTGTCTGACCTGTTTAAGAGTGAGCCACAAGATCACGGTTGGATGCTGGGGGATAAAGGATATGGCCTTGCCAGCTGGCTCACGACCCCGTCTGCGTAAGCCCCAGACGGAAGCCAAGAAGCGCTACAACGAAAGCCATATAGCTACACGCAATATTGTGGAAAATACAATTGGAGTTCTTAATTAGCACGTCAGATGCCTGGACCACTCAGGAGGCAACCTACAATACCACCTGAGCAAGTCGCTGAGTTCATTGTGGTATGTTGCATGTTGCATAGCCTAGCTATGAGGAGAGTACAACAATTGCCAGATGGGACTGCTGGTACACCTCAGGATAGAGGAGAGGCGGAAGAGGAGGAGGACCAGGACCTCGAGGAGGACAATCAGCCTGGCGATTAACCCATGTCCCCACGCAACACTGGAAAAGCCCCGTGGTAGTTACGCAGCTGCAAAACTCTTGCGTCAGCACATAAATGAACCCTTTGAGTGAACTTACATTGGTGACAGTTACAGTTGCATTACGTTTCATCCTTGACTGGCCTGGCCTGGCCATTGTTTCCAACCATTGTATTGATGTTTTACCGTACGTTATTAGAAGACGCTCAGGACAACTGTAAAGTTAAATAAAAATGTTCAATAATTGAAGACGAATGTGAACATTTTTTGAACAAATATATATAACATCCCCCCCCCCCACCCACCGCAACTCCCAACAGTCAACAACATTTGTAACACAGCAATATAACAACACCTTCCCACCATCCGAAACAGTGAACATTCAACAAAAATGTATTTTTAACAACAATAACAATATACAGCACTAGCCCCCCTCCCTACCTGCGGCCACGCTTTCCTCCTGCACTTTGACCCCCCTCCCTTGTATTAACCCTCCGTTTCCCAGTAACTCCCCGAGTAATGGGACCAAGATGTCTTGCATCAGAGCACCTCAAGGTCTGCTGCTATGGGGCGGGGAATGGGGGGCAGGGTGATGTCAGCAGAATCACCTCAGTGGTTGGAGGAGATGTTTCCGAAGAAACGTCTTCCGAGTCAGAAGGAAGTTCCTCCTCCTGTCTCGCATCTGTTGTGTGCTTGGTGGGACGGCACCTTGGGGTGCAGTGCCGTCTTCCGAAACTATCGCAAACCGCAAGGCATCTTTTACGTGATATGCTAATATGGTTTTATCCACAATGGATGCATGGTTATAACATCTACATTCAGAGAAAATATTTTATAAGATCGTGTTTAGGAACTAATGCTTCACATCAAACATCTCTCGTACAATCTCCAGGAAGGGCCCCATCCACGGGCCGTGCCATTCGGCGCCTGAGTGGAAGTACGTGGTTTATTTGAATCGATGGAGGTCCCCCAGGATGGGGGGTGGGGGGGCGGGGTTGGAATCAGGACCGCTGGTGAGCTCGGCAATGACAGGAGTGTAATGGGAGGGGGCACCGTGTCCATGGGCTGTGTTCGAAGACCTCAGTGTGGCCGGAGCTAATGTCCCAAAGTGTTCCAGGGCAAACAGTGAGCCAGGGCAACTCTCCCCCAGTCCAGGCTGGGTCATTGTGTGAGTGACAGCAGCTGGAGAGTCTGGGTAAAGAAAGGTGACTGGACCACTCAATGCTTATTTGTGCCCCATCTACCAATCTAACCAAAAAGGAGATGGTGCCCAAGTTAAGGACTTGCTCACAGCACACAAAAATTCTCCTTCTAGACTAAGGTGGTACAAATGCCAAATGTTTGCAGTCTGTCTGTTTCCAGTCATTCCTTTAAATAATAATAATACTGTTGATTAAATGTAAGGCATCTGAGCAAAATTAGACTTGAAAGGCACAAGTTCTGACCCCAGTCCAAATCTTAGCAGGGAAGCTGCCCAAGATTACCCAGCTCAATTACAATTCAGCAGATTTACATTCTAATTAATTCAGTGGATCATTACAATTTAAAGTGTAATAATTTAATACTTACTCTTGCTAAAGCAACCAGGCTGTTATACCTCTTGTGGCACTGATCTGCCTCATGCCTATCGTGGGCCACTGAAGATACAATGGCGGCGATATCGCCTCATATTTTTTGATAGGTGCAGAGGGAAGGTTTCCCATGCCCACCCCGGTTAATTGTCCCCACCGACTTTCAACCTCATTTATGAGAGCCTCATTCGCTTTGCCCTACTTCTCCCTGATAGCTCCTCCTCATGGACACTAGTATCTCTGGAAATATTTTTATATAAACAGTTCCAAGATTTAAGAATAAACAGACAACATTCAAATTACACCGATCAACTCCGATGACTGCTCTTGTTTCTCTCTCCTTCTCTCTCTCCCTCTCTTTGACTCTTCTGAGCATGCACAGATGACCCCTGAACTCGTAGGGTCATTTCCTTGCTAAAAAAAAACACGCATACGCAGAACGGCCGTTGCTATGGACGCCAGCCTTACACAACTGAATACATCGCTAAGACCCATTTCACATCGCTAAGGCTATCGCCCAAAATAAAAAGCCAAAACTAGCAGTCTTTAAATGGGGCGATATTCCAACAATCCTGAAAAATAAAAAAACATTAAGGCTGGAAATGTCGCCCATTTTTGGCCGATAGCGATCATAGTGGAAAGTCTAGCCCATATATCACTGATATATACCACAAAAAGCAAGTGACCTAGTATTGATACCTACGGAACCTCACTGGAAACAACATTACAGTCACACAAACACCCATCGACCATTACCCTTTGCTTCCTGCCACTGAACCAATTTTGGATCCAACTTGCCACTTTCCCTTGAATCCCATGGGTTTTTACTTTTCTAACCTGTCTGCCATGTGGGACCTTGCCAAAAGCCTTGCTAAAATTTACGTAGCCTACATCAACCCTCTTCATTAACTCCTCAAAAAATTCAGTCAAGTTAGTCAGACACGACCTTCCCTTAACAAATCCATGCTGACTGTCCTTGATTAATACGTGCCTTTCTAAATGACCATTAATACTGACCAAGGCTGAGAACTCAACATCCAGGGGTATTCAACATTTAGGAAGGATAGACAGAAAGAAAAAGGAGGTGAGGTAGCGTTGCTGGTTAAAGAGGAAATTAACACAATAGTAAGGAAGGACATTAGCTTGGATTATGTGGAATTTGTATGGGTGGAGCTGCGGAATACCAAAGGGCAGAAAACGGGAGTTGTGTACAGACCATCAAACAGTAGTAGTGAGGTTGGGGACAGCATCAAACAAGAAATTAGGGATGCGTGCAATAAAGGTACAGCAGTTATCATGGGGGACTTTAATCTACATATTGATTGGGCTAACCAAACTGGTAGCAATGCGGTGGAGGAGGATTTCCTGGAGTGTACTAGGGATGGTTTTCTGGACCAATATGTCGAGGAACCAATTAGAGGGCTGGCCATCCTAGACTGGGTGATATGTAATGAGAAAGGACTAATTAGCAATCTTGTTGTGCGAGGTCCCTTGTGCAAGAGTGACCATAATATGGTAGAATTCTTTATTAAGATGGAGAGTGACACAGTCAATTCAGAGACTAGGGTCCTGAACTTAAGGAAAGGTAACTTCGATGGTATGAGATGTGAATTGGCTAGAATATACTGGCAAATGATGCTTAGAGGGTTGATGGTGGATAGGCAATGGCAAACATTTAAAGATGAATTTAAGGATGTTCAACAATTGTACATCCCTGTCTGGAGTAAAAATAAAATGGGGAAGGTGGCTCAACCGTGGCTAACAAGGGACATTAAGGATAGTGTTAAATCCAAGGAAGAGGCATATAAATTGGCCAGAAAAAGCAGCAAACCTGAGGACCGGGAGAAATTTAGAATTCAGCAGAGGAGGACAAAGGGTTTAATTAGGAGGGGGGAAATAGAGTATGAGAGGAAGCTTGCCGGGAACATAAAAACTGACTGCAAAAGCTTCTATAGATATGTGAAGAGAAAAAGATTAGTAAAAACAAACGTAGGTCCCCTGCAGTCAGATTCAGGTGAATTTATAATGGGGAACATAGAAATGGCAGAACAGTTGAACAAATACTTTGGTTCTGTCTTCATGAAGGAAGACACAAATAACCTTCCAGAAGTACTAGGGGACCGAGGGTCTAGTGAGAAGGAGGAACTGAAGGATATCCTTATTAGGCGGGAAATTGTATTAGGGAAATTGATGGGATTGAAGGCCGATAGATTCCCGGGGCCTGATAGTCTGCATCCCAGAGTATTTAAGGAAGTGGCCCTAGAAATAGTGGATGCATTGGTGATCATTTTCCAACAGTCTATCGACTCTGAATCAGTTCCTATGGACTGGAGGGTAGCTAATGTAACACCACTTTTTTAAAAAGGAGGGAGAGAGAAAATGGGTAATTATAGTCTGACATCAGTAGTGGGGAAAATGTTGGAATCAATTATTAAAGATGAAATAACAGCGCATTTGGAAAGCAGTGACAGGATCGGTCCAAGTCAACATGGATTTATGAAAGGGAAATCATGCTTGACAAATCTTCTGGAATTTTTTGAGGATGTAACCAGTAGGGTGGACAAGGGAGAACCAGTGGATGTGGTGTATTTGGACTTTCAAAAGGCTTTTGACAAGGTCCCACATAAGAGATTGGTGTGCAAAATTAAAACACATGGTATTGGGGGTAATGTACTGACGTGGATAGAGAGCTGGTTGGCAGACAGGAAGCAGAGTCGGAATAACCGGGTCCTTTTCAGAATGGCAGGCAGTGACTAGTGGAGTGCTGCATGGCTCAGTGCTGGGACCCCAGCTATTTACAATATACATTAATGATTTAGATGTAGGAATTGAGTGTAATATCTCCAAATTTGCAGATGACACTAAACTAGGTGGCGGTGTGAGCTGTGAGGAGGACGCTAAGAGGCTGCAGGGTGACTTGGACAGGTTAAGTGAATGGGCAAATGCATGGCAGATGCAGTATAATGTGGATAAATGTGAGGTTATTCACTTTGGGGGTAAAAACACGAAGGCAGAATATTATCTGAATGGCGGCAGATTAGGAAAAAGGGAGGTGCAACGAGACTTGGGTGTCATGGTACATCAATCATTGAAAGTTGGCATACAGGTACAGCAGGCGGTGAAGAAGGCAAATGGTATGTTGGCCTTCGTAGCTAGGGGTTTTGAGTATAGGAGCAGGGAGATCTTACTGCAGTTGTACAGGGCTTTGGTAAGGCCTCACCTGGAATATTGTGTTCAGTTTTGGTCTCCTAATCTGAGGAATGACGTTCTTGCTATTGAGAGAGTGCAGCGAAGGTTCACCAGACTGATTCCCGGGATGGCTGGACTGACATATGAGGAGAGATTGGATCGACTGTGCCTTTATTCACTGGAGTTTAGAAGGATGAGAGGGGATCTCATAGAAACATATAAAATTCTGACAGGACTGGACAGGTTAGATGCAGGAAGAATGTTCCCGATGTTGGGAAGTCCCGAACCAGGGGACACAGTCTTAGGATAAGGGGTAAGCCATTTAGGACTGAGATGGAGAAAAACTTATTCACTCAGGGAGTTGTTAACCTGTGGAATTCCCTACCGCAGAGAGTTGTTGATGCCAGTTTGTTGTATATATTCAAGAGGGAGTTAGATATGGCCCTTATGGCTAAAGGGATCAAGGGGTATGGAGAGAAAGCAGGAAAGGGGTACTGAGGTGAATGATCAGCCATGATCTTATTGAATGGTGGTGCAGGCTCGAAAGGCCGAATGGCCTACTCCTGCACCTATTTTCTATGTTTCTATGTTTCTGTCTCCACACATAGGTTATCTTTTTGGTCTCTAACAGGCCCTACTCTTCCTTTGGTTATCCTCTTCCTCTTTACGTATTTATAAAACATCTTTGGGTTTTCTTTGATTTTACTTGCCAATATTGTTCCATGCCCTCTCTTTGCTTTCCTAATTTCTGTTTTAATTTCACTCCTGCACTTTCTATACTCCTCCAGGCTTTCTGGCATATTTAACACTCACTATCTGACATAAGCTTCCCTTTTTTGCCTTATTCTATCCTGTATGCCGCTCGACATCCAGGGGCTCTAGATTTTGGAGTCCCACTCTTGTTCTTTGTGGGAACATATTTGCTCTGAACTCCTCCTCGAATGCCCCCCCATTGCTCTGACATTGGTTTACCTTCAAGTAGATTTTTCCAGTCCACATTTGCAAAATCAAATCTCAACTTAGTAAAATTGGCCTTTCCCCAATTGAGAACTTTAACTCCTGCTATATTTTTGTCCTTTTCCATAACTATGCTAAATCTAACTGGATTATGACCATTGCCACCAAAATGCTCTCCCACTCATACCCCTTTCATCTGTCCAGCTTCATTCCCTCATATCACCATCCAGAACCATCCCTTATCTTGTTCTAACAAACCTCTACATGAAAACAATTCTTCTAACCTCTCCTTTCATTTTTGCCATTGTGATCTTAAATTTATGTCCTCTATTTACTGACTCACTGACCAGTGGAAATTGTTTTTCCAATTTACCTGATCAAACCCCTCATAATTTGGAACATGGGGGACTGCTAATGTTGTACCTTTGTTTAAAAAGCGAGAAAGGGATAGACCGAGTATTTACAGGCCAGTCATTTTCTCAGTATGGGAAAATGATTGGAAAAAATCCCGAGGGACAGGATAAATCTTCATTTGGAAAGACATGACAGTCAGCATAGATTTGTTAAAAGGTCGTGTCTAACTAACTTGATTGAATTTTTCGAGGAGGTAACCAGGAGAGTCGATGAGGGCAGTGCATATAATGTTGTGTATATGGATTTTAGCAAAGCTTATGATAAAGTCCCACATGGCAGACCGGTCACCAAAGTAAAAGCACATGGGATCCAAGCTAAAGTAGCAAGTTGGATCCAAAATTGGCTCAGAGGCAGGAAGCAAAGTGTTATATATGTGGACTTGTATTTACTCTGTACAGCCACCAGAGGGCTCATTCCTCAGAGTCCCAAGGGATCCCATAATCCCTTGGGAGCAAAGATATTTCAGAAGGCTTCACAAGTTGGAGAGGCACTCTGGAGACTTGCAATAAAAGATTAAGGTCACACTTTACTTTGAGCTCACAGTGTTCAGTCTGACTCTTTCTCCATACACAACAACTGGCGACGAAATACAGATAGTGAACCCAAAGATGCAGAGAACAGTGGGCACCCTGGTGAAATTTTCAGACGGAGATGATTGGGAAACTTTTGTGGAGCGACTCGACCAATACTTCGTGGCCAACAAGCTAGATGGGGAAGAGAGCACTGCCAAATGCAGAGCGATCCTCCTCTGTGGGGCACCAACGTATGGCCTCGTGAAGAATCTGCTCACTCCAGTGAAACCCACGGAGAAATCGTACGACGATTTGTGCATACTGGTTGAAGAGCATTTGAACCCGAAGGAAAGCGTTCTGATGGCAAGGTACTGGTTCTACACCTACAAAAGGTCTGAAGGCCAGGAAGTGGCGAGTTATGTCGTCGAGCTGAGACACCTTGCAGGACATTGCGAATTTGAAGGACATTTGGAGCACATGCTCAGAGACTTTTTCGTACTTGGCACTGGCCACGAAACCATACTTCGCAAACTTTTGACTGTCGAGGCCCCAACCTTGAGTAAGGCCATAGCGATAGCCCAGGCGTTCATTGCCAACAATGACAATACTAAGCAAATCTCTCAGCACACAAGTGTTGCTACAAGTACCTTGAACAAAGTGATGTTGTTTTTGAATCATAACGAACAGAGCAGTTCACACATAACTGCAGCTACATGTCCGCAGATGTCTCAGAGTCCACCATCAAGGGTGATGAATACAAGGCCATTAACACCTTTTTAGCGCTGCGGGGGTGATCATCATTTCCATTCATACCGATTCAAAGGATACGTTTGCAAGGGCTGTGGAACAATGGGACACCTCCAACGAGTGTGCAGGCGAGCTGCTAAGCCTGTTAAACCTGCAAACCACCACGTTGCAGAGGAGGACAGATCCAAGGAGGATCACTACAAACCAGACCCTCAGATAGAGGAGGCAGAGGTACATGGGGTGCACACATTCACCACGAATTGTCCCCCGATAATGCTGAATGTTGAACGAAATGGACTCCCAGTGTCAATAGAGCTGGACATGGGCGCGAGCCAGTCCATCACGGGCAAAAAGACTTTCGAAAGGTTGTGGTGCAACAAAGCCTCAAGGCCAGTCTTAACACCAGTTCGCACGAGACTAAGAACTTACACTAAAGAACTGATTCCTGTAATCGGCAGTGCTACCATAAAAGTCTCCTACAATGGAGTGGTGCACAAGCTACCACTCTGGGTGGTACCGGGCGATGGTCCCATGCTGCTCGGCAGGAGCTGGCTGGGAAAGATATGCTGGAACTGGGACGACGTCCGAGCGCTATCGCCCGCTGACGACACTTCGTGTGCCCAGGTCTTAAACAAATTCCCTTTGCTGTTCGAACCAGGCATCGGGAAATTCCAAGGAGCAAAAGTGCAGATCCACCTAATTCCAGGGGCATGACCCATCCATCACCAGGTGAGAGCAGTACTGTACATGATGAGAGAAAGGGTAGAGATCGAGCTAGACCGGCTGCAACGAGAGGGCATCATTTCACCGATCGAGTTCAGCGAGTGGGCTAGTCCTATTGTTCCAGTCCTCAAGGGAGACGGCACCGTCAGAATCTGTGGCGATTACAAATGAACTATCAATCATTTCTCCCTGCAGGACGAATACCCACTACCAAAAGCTGACGACTTCTTTGCAACGCTGGTGGGAGGAAAGATGTTCATGAAGCTGGATCTGACTCCAGCCTACATGACGCAGGAACTGGAGGAATCATCGAAGGCCCTCACCTGCATCAACACGCACAAAGATCTTTTTGTTTATCACAGATGCCCGTTTGGAATCCAATCAGCGGCGGCGATATTCCAGGGAAACATGGAAAGTTTACTGAAGTCGGTCCCGCACAGCGTGGTCTTCCAGGATGACATCTTGGTCACAGGTCGGAACACAGTCGAGCACCTGCAGAACCTGGAGGAGGTTCTTCGTCGACTCAACCGCGTGGGGCTCAGGTTAAAACGCTCGAAGTGCATTTTCCTGGCGCCTGAAGTGGAGTTCCTGTGTAGGAGGATTACGGCGGACGGCATCAGGCCCACCAACGCGAAGACAGAGGCAATCGAGAACGCACTGAGGCCACGTGACGTGACGGAGCTGCGGTCGTTTCTGGGACTCTTGAACTACTTTGGTAACTTTCTACCGGGTCTCAGCACCCTGCTAGAACCACTACATGTCTTACTATGAAAAGGAGGCGAATGGGTTTGGGATAAAAGCCAAGAAAATGCCTTTGTAAATGCGAGAAAATTGTTATGCTCAAACAAATTGCTTGTGTTGTATGATTCATGTAAGCATTTGGTACTAGTATGTGATGCGTCGTCATATGGCGTTGGGAGTGTATTGCAACAAGCTAATGATTTCGGGAAACTGCAACCGGTTGCTTATGCATCCAGGAGTCTGTCTAAGGCCGAGAGAGCCTACAGCATGATTGAAAAAGAAGCGTTAGCGTGTCTATGGGGTAAAGAAAATGCATCAATACCTATTTGGGCTAAAATTCGGATTAGAAACTGACCATAAGCCACTTATATCCCTGTTTTCCGAGAGTAAAGGGATCAATACCAACGCATCGGCCCGCATCTGGAGATGGGCGCTCACGTTGTCCGCATACAACTACGCCATCCGCCACAGGCCAGGCACAGAAAATTGCGCGATGCTCTCAGTAGGCACGGGGGTGGAAATGGCGCAGCCCGCAGATCTAGCCATGGTTATGGAAGCATTTGAGAGTGAGCAATCACCATCACTGCCCGGCAGATCAAAACCTGGACAAGCCAGGACCCCTTATTATCTCTAGTCAAAAGCTGTGTGCTTCACGGGAGCTGGTCCAGTGTCCCAGTGGAAATGCAGGAAGAGATAAAGCCGTTCCAGCGGTGCAAAGATGAAATGTCTATACAGTCAGACTGCCTTCTGTGGGGCAATCGAGTAGTGGTCCCCAAGAAGGGCAGAGACACCTTCATCAATGACCACCACAGTACCCACCCAGGCATCGTAATTGATACGACCTTACTATACAGTATAAATGCACGCGAAGCCCATGCTTGAGAGAAGGTCAGTCTGTGACCTGTCCTTTATTCCTTAGCACTCAAGTGATGCAAGTGGGTGGAGCTTCCCCTTTTATACCTGAAGGTCAAGGTTAGGAGTGTCTCCCACAAGTTCACCACCTAGTGGTCATTGTTCTCACAGTGTACAACTTAGGTCAGATTATACATGGGTTACAATACTCGTTGAATACATGACATCACCTCCCCCCAAAGTCTTATTAGGATCACAGGTTGAGTCTCTCTGGTGGTTTACGCTCTCTTGTAGAGCGCCTGAGTTGGGGCTCCGGTTGTTGGGCGCTGGCCTGAGTGTCTGCTGTTTGCGGTGCCTCAGGCCTATCCGGACTGCCCACAGTGACTGGGCTCTCCTCCCTTTGGTTCTGGTGTTCGGTCACCTGTGGTGGAGTGAACTCTATATTGCGTTCTTCCTCTGCTTCTTCTATGGGGTTGCTGAACCTCCTTATTGTTTGATCCACGTGTTTGCAGCAGATTTGTCCATTGGTAAGTTTAACTACCAGAATCCTATATCCCTCTTTGGCAACCACAGTGCCTGTAAGCCATTTGGGCCCTGCAGCGTAGTTGAGGACAAAAACAGGGTCATTTACATCATTTACATCGCGCCCTCGCATTCCTGTCATGGTAGTCATATTGTGGCTGGCGCCTGCTCTCGACAATTTATTTCATGGTGGGGTGTATAAGAGATAACCTGGTTTTGAGTGTCCTTTTCATTCGCAGCTCTGCGGGTGGGACCCCTGTGAGCGAGTGTGGTCGGGATCTGTAGGCCAACAGGAAGCATGATAAGCGGCTTTGTAGGGAACCCCCTTGGATTCTGAGAATCCCCTGTTTGATTATCTGCGCTGCTCGTTCTGCCTGGCCGTTTGAGGCCGGCTTGAACGGTGCCGTTCTGACATGGTTAATTCCATTGCCTGCCATGAAGTCCTGGAATTCAGTGCTTGTGAAGCATGGGCCATTGTCGCTGACCAAGATGTCCGGTAGACCGTGGGCAGCGAACATTGCCCGTAGACTTTCTACCGTGGCAGAGGGTGAGCTTGAATTTAAAATGTCACACTCGATCCATTTGGAGTAGGCATCTACTGCAACCAAAAACATTTTCCCCATGAAAGGACCTGCGTAGTCCACATGGATGCGTGACCAAGGCTTGGCGGGCCATGGCCAGGGGCTAAGGGGGGCTTCCCCGGGCGCATTGCCCAGCTGGGCACACGTGTTGTACCTGCGAACACAAAGTTCCAGATCTGCGTCTATCCCTGGCCACCAAACGTGTGACCTGGCAATTGCCTTCATCGTGACAATGCCCGGGTGCTCATTGTGGAGTTCTCTGATGAACACCTCTCTGCCCATCTGGGGCATGACAGTCGGCAATCGGCCTGAATCGAGAGTTCATCCCTGCGCCACTGAAATGGTTTAAATTCCTCAGGGCATGCCCTGTACGTGGCTGCCCAGTCCCCCTTCAGGACACATTTCTTGACTAGAGACAACAGTGGATCTCTATTTCTCCATACTTTAATCTGACGGGCTGTCACGGGTGAGCCTTCGCTTCCGAAAGCTTCAACAGCCATGATCATCTCAACAGCATGCTCGGTAGCCCTCTCAGTGGTGGCTAGTGGGAGCCTGCTGAGTGCATCGGCGCAGTTTTTGGTGCCCGGTCTGTGCCGAATTGTATAGTCATAGGCGGCTAACGTGAGTGCCCACCTCTGTATTTGGGCTGAAGCGTTTGCATTTATGGCCTTGTTGTCGGCCAAAAGGGACGTTAGGGGTTTGTGATCTATCTCCAGCTCAAATTTCCTGCCAAACAGGTACTGGTGCATTTTCTTTACCGCATATACACAAGCGAGCGCCTCCTTTTCTACCATCCCGTAGCCCGTTTCTGCCTGGCTCAGACTTCTGGAGGCATAAGCTACCGGCTGTAACTGACCATTGGCATTGACATGCCACAACACACACCCGACACCATAGGACGATGCATCGGACGTTAACACAAGCTTCTTACATGGGTCATATAGCGTTAACAGATTGTTGGAACATAACAAATTGCGTGCTCTATTAAAAGCCCTTTCCTGGCTGTCTCCCCAGACCCATTCGCGACCTTTGCGCAGGAGAACATGTAGTGGCTCTAGTAGCGTGCTCAATTTGGGAAGAAAGTTACCAAAATAGTTCAGGAGCCCCAGAAACGAACGCAACTCCGTCGTGTTATGGGGTCTGGGTGCTCCCTGGATCGCTTCCATCTTGGACGCAGTAGGGCTGATCCCGTCTGCTGCTACCCTCATCCCCAGGAATTCTACCTCTGGAGCTAGGAAGACGCACTTTGCCATTTTCAGTCGCAGCCCTACCCGGTCCAGTCTGCGTAGCACCTCCTCCAGGTTGTGGAGGTGTTCTTCAGTATCGCGACCCGTGATGAGGATGTCGTCCTGAAAAACCACCGTCCCTGGAATCGACTTGAGGAGGCTTTCCATATTTCGTTGGAAGATCTCGGCGGCCGAGCGAATCCCGAAAGGACATCTGTTGTACTCAAACAACCCCTTGTGTGTCGTGATGGTGGTCAGCTTCTTCGACTCACTCGCCAGCTCCTGGGTCATGTAAGCTGAGGTCAGGTCCAATTTTGAAAAATGTTTGCCATCGGATAGCGTCGCAAAGATGTCTTCCACTCTTGGTAGTGGGTACTGGTTTTGGAGTGACCCCCGATTGGTGGTGGCCTTGTAATCACCACATATCCTGACCGACCCATCCGCCTTGAGCACCGGCACAATTGGGCTCACCCAGTCACTGAATTCGACTGGCGAGATGATGCCTTCCCTCAGCAGGTGGTCCAATTCGCCTTCTATCTTTTCCCGCATCACGTACGGCAGCGCTCTGGCCTTGTGGTGTACTGGCCTGGCGTCCGGGTTTATGTGAATCATTACCTTGGCCCCCATGAAAGTGCCAATGCCGGGTTGAAATAATGAGTCAAACTTGTCCAGGATCTGTGAGCATGATACTCGCTCCACAGAGGAAATTGCATTGACATCGCTCCATTTCCAGTTCATGACAGCAAGCCAACTCCTCCCCAGTAGTGCGGGACCATCCCCCGGGACAACCCAGAGTGGCAACCTGTTCTCCGAATTTTTGTGGGTCATGACTAACGTGGCGTTGCCTAGCACCGGAATGATCTCTTTTGTGTATGTCCGTAGCTGTGAGTCAATCAGCGATAATTTTGGCCTCCTGGCCTTGGACACCCACAACTTTTCGAACTGTTTGATACCCATCAGGGACTGGCTGGCCCCCGTGTCTAGCTCCATTGATACTGGGATGCCATTGAGGAGCACTTTCTTCATTATCAGTGGCGTCCTGGTGTATGAACTGTATATGTGCTCCACATGAACTCGCTGAACTTCAGCTTCCAGCGATTTCCCCCAGCGTTCATTTCTGCAAACTCCGGCTGAGTGTGTGCCTCCACGCCCCCAACTTGAGCTGTTGTTGGAAACAAAAGGTTCCTTGCCAGTCGATCATCCCTGACTGCCCCTGTGACTGTCCTTGAGTGCGCTATTAACAGGTGTTGATGGCCCCATTACTGGCCGCATTGTCCCTTGTAATGGCATTAATCGCCGTTCAGCTTGCCATTGTCTCTGTCGAACTCCCCCTCTGGGTTCGACTACATGTTGGGGTATGCCCGATTGCCCTTGTCTGCCTGGAGAACTGTGTGCTGCTTTAACAATGTTGAATCTCTGTCCCAACCATTCCTTAACATAGTACCTCTCATCTGTTCTGCTTGTGACCATGCTCGCGTGGTTTAAATCCCAGTTTCTTGTTGCCATTGATACGTCCTTATTATACAGTATAAATGCATGTGAGGCCCATGCTTGAGAGAAGGTCAGTCTGTGACCTGTCCTTTATTCCTTAGCACTCAAGTGATGTAAGTGGGTGGAGCTTCCCCTTTTATATCTGAAGGTCGAGGTTAGGAGTGTCTCCCACAAGTTCACCACCTAGTGATCATTGTTCTCACAGTGTACAACTTAGATCAGATTATACATGGGTTACAATGCTGGTTGAATACATGACAGTAATGATGAAAGCGAAAGCCAGATCCCACGTGTGGTGGCCCGGTATCGATGCGGACTTAGAGTCTTGCATTCACAGATGTAATACATGCTCGCAGCTAAGCAATGTACCCAGGGAGGCGCTGCTAAGTTTATGGTCTTGGCACACCAAACCGTGGTCTAGGGTACACGTCGACTATGTAAGCCCGTTCTTGGGTAAAAGGTTCCTTGTGGTTGTAGATGCGTACTCCAAGTGGATTGAATGTGAGATAATGTCGGCTAGCACGTCCGCTGCCACCAGTGAAAGCCTGCGGGCCATATTTGCCACACACGGCTTACCCGATGTCCTGGTGAGCGACAATGGGCCATGTTTTACCAGTGCTGAGTTCAAAGAATTCATGACCCGTAACGAGATCAATAATGTCACATCTGCCCCGTTTAAACCAGCGTCCAATGGTCAGGCAGAGAGAGCAGTGCAAACCATCAAACAAGGCTTGAAGAGGGTGACTGAAGGCTCATTGCAGACTCGCCTATCCCGAGTCCTGCATAGCCACTGCACGAGACCTCACTCACTCACTGGGATCCCACCTGCTGAGCTGCTCATGAAAAGAGCGCTTAAGACAAGACTCTCGTTCGTTCAACCTGATCTACATGAACAGGTACAGAGCAGGCTCCTTCAACAAAGTGCATACCATGATAGCGCAAGTGTGTCACGCGAGACTGAAGTCAATGATCCTGTATTTGTATTAAATTGACAAGGTCCCAAGTGGTTTCCCGGCAATGTCGTGGCCAAAGAGGGGAGCAGGGTGTTTCGAGTCAAACTTTCAAATGGACTCATTCACCAGAAACACTTGGACCAAATCAAACTCAGATTCACGAACTATCCTGAGCAACCCACCTTGGACCCTACCTTTTTTGATCCCCCAATACACACACCAGTGGCAACCGACACCACGGCTGACCATGAAGCAGAACCCATCATCCACAGCAGTCCTGCAGGGCCCAACACAACAGGCAGCCCAGCAAGGCCAACTGCACAGCAGCCCAGCGCGGGCCCAACAAGTTTTCACACGAGCCGATCAACCAGGGCAAGAAGGGCCCCAGATCGACACACATTGTAAATAGTTACACTATTGACTTTGGGGAGGGGTGGCGGGGGGCGGGGAGAGAATGTTGTTATATATGTGAACTTGTATTTACTCTGTACAGCCACCAGAGGGCTCATTTCCCCGAGGCCCAAGGAATTCCATAATCCCTTGGGAGCACAGGTATTTAAGAAGGTTTCATAGGTTGGAGAGGCACTCTGGGGACCTGCAATAAAAGACTAAGGTCACACTTTACTTTGAGCTCACAGTATTCAGTCTGACTCTTTCTCCATACAGAACAGAAAGAGTAATGGTTGATGGGTGTTTTTGTGATTGGAAGGCTGTATCCAGTGGGGTTCCGCAGGGCTCACTGCTGGGTCCCATGCTTTTTGTAGTATATATCAATGAATTGGACTTGAATATTGTGAGTATAGAAACATAGAAAATAGGTGCAGGAGCAGGCCATTCGGCGTTTGAGCCTACATTCAGTATGATCATTGCTGATCATGCAACTTCAGTACCCCACTCCTGCCTTCTCTCCATACCCCTTGATCCCTTTAGCCGTAAGGGCCACATCTAACACCCTCTTGAATATATCCAATGAACTGGACTCAACAACTTTCTGTGGTAGAGTTCCATAGGTTCACAATTCTCTGAGTGGAAAAGTTTCTCTTCATCTCAGTCCTATATGGCTTACCCCTTATCCTTAGACTGTGACCCCTGGTTCTGGACTTCCCCAACATTGGGAACACTCTTCCTGCATCCAACCTGTCCAATCCCGTCAGAATTTTATATGCTTCTATGAGATCCCCTCTCATTCTTCTAAATTCCAGTGAATATAAGCCTAGTCGATCCAGTCTTTCTTCATATGTCAGTCCTGCCATCCCGGGAATCAGTCTGGTGAATCTTCGCTGCACTCCCTCAATAGCAAGAATGTCCTTCCTCAGATTAGGAGACCAAAACTGCACACAATACTCAAGGTGTGATCTCACCAAGGCCTTGTACAACTGCAGCAAGACCTCCCTGCTCCTACACTCAAATCCTCTCGCTATTAAGGTCAACATGCCATTTGCTTTCTTTACTACCTGCTGTACCTGCATGCCTACTTTCAATGACTGATGTACCATGACACCCAGGTCTCGTTGCATCTCCCCTTTTCCTAATCTGTCACCATTCAGATAATAATCTGCCTTCCTGTTTTTGCCACCAAAGTGAATAACCTCACATTTATCCACATTATACTGCACCTGCCATGCATTTGCCCACTCACCTAACCTGTCCAAGTCACCCTGCAGCCTCATAGCATCCTCCTCATAGCTCACACTGCCACCCAGCCTAGTGTCATCTGCAAACATGGAGATATTACATTCAATTCCTTCGTCTAAATCATTAATATATATTGTAAATAGCTGGAGTCCCAGCACTGAACCTTGCGGTACCCCAATAGTCACTGCCTGCCATTCTGAAAAGGACCCATTTAATCCCACTCTTTGCTTCCTGTCTGCCAATCAGTTCTCTATCCACGTCAGTACATTTCCCCCAATACCATGTGTTTTAATTTTGCACACCAATCTCTTGTGTGGGACCTTGTAAAAAGCCTTTTGAAAGTCCAAATACACCACATCCACTGGTTCTCCCTTGTCCACTCTACTAGTTGCATCCTCAAAAAATTCTAGAAGATTTGTCAAGCATGATTTCCCTTTCATAAATCCATGCTGACTTGGACCGATCCTGTCACTGTTTTCCAAATGCGCTGCTATTTCATCTTTAATAATTGATTCCAACATTTTCGCCACTATTGAGGTCAGGCTAACTGGTCTATAATTCCCCGTTTTCTCTCTCTCTCTCCTTTTTTTTTTTAAAAGTGGGGTTACATTATTACCCTCCAATCCATCGGAACTGATCCAGATTCCATAGAGCGTTGGGAAATGATCACCAATGCATCTACTGTTTCTGGGGCCACTTCCTAAAGTACTCTGGGATGCAGACTATCAGACCCTGGGGATTTATCGGCCTTCAATCCCATCAATTTCCCTAACACCATTTCCTGACTAATAAGGATTTTCCTCAGTTCCTCCTTCTCACTCGACCCTCGATCCCCTAGTATTTCCTTAGTGAAGACAGAACCAAAGTATTTGTTCAATTAGTCTGCCATTTCCTTGTTTCCCATTATTAATTCACCTGATTCTGACTGCAAGGGACCTACATTTGTCTTCACTAATCTTTTTCTCTTCACATATCTATAAAAGCTTTTGCAGTCAGTTTTTATGTTCCCTGCAAGCTTACTCTCATACTCTATTTTCCCCCTCCTAATTAAACCCTTAGTCCTCCTCTGCTGAATTCTAAATTTCTCCCAGTCCTCAGTTTTGCTGCTTTTTCTAGCCATTTTATATGCCTATTCCTTGGATTTAACACTATCCCTAATTTCCGTTGTTAACCACGGTTGAGCCACCTTCCCCGTTTTATTTTTACGCCAGATAGGGATGTACAATTGTTGTAGTTCATCCATGTGATCTTTAAATGTTTGCCATTGCCTATCCACAGTCAACCCTTTAAGTATCATTCGCCAGTCTATGCTAGCCAATTCACGTCTCATACCATCGAAGTTACCTTTCTTTAATCTCTGAATTAACTGTATCACTCGCCATCTTAATGAAGAATTCTACCATGGTATGGTCACTCTTCCCCAAAAGGCCTCGCACGACAAGATTGCTAATTAATCCTCTCTCATTACACATCACCCAGTCTATGATGGCCAGCCCTCCCGTTGGTTGCTCGACATATTGGTCTAGAAAACCATCCCTAAACACTCCAGGAAATCCTCCTCCACCGTATTGCTACCAGTTTGGTTAGCCCAATCTATATGTAGATAACTGCTGTACCTTTATTGCACACATCCCTAATTTCTTGTTTGATGCTGTCCCCAACATCACTACTACTGTTTGGTGGTCTGTACACAACTCCCACTGGCATTTTCTGCCCTTTGGTATTCCGCAGCTCTACCCATACATATTCCACATCATCCAAGCTAATGTCCTTCCTTACTATTGCATTAATTTCCTCTTTAACCAGCAACGCTACCTCACCGCCTTTTCCTTTCTGTCTATCCTTCCTGAATGTTGAATACCCCTGGATGTTGAGTTTCCAGCCTTGGTCACCCTGCAGGCATGTCTCCGTAATCCCAATTATATGTAATCCCAATTATATCATATTTGTTAATAGCTGCCTGCGCAGTTAATTCGTCCATTTTATTATGAATACTCCTCACATTGAGGCACAGAGCATTCAGGCTTGTCTTTTTAACACACTTTGCCCCTTTAGAATTTTGCTGTAATGTGGCCCTTTTTGATTTTTGCCTTGGATTTCTCTGCCCTCCACTTTTATTTTTCTTCTTTCTATGTTTTGCTTCTTGCCCCCATTCTACTTCCCTCTGTCTCCCTGCATAGGTTCCCATCCCCCTGCCATATTAGTTTAACCCCTCCCCAACAGCACTAGCAAACACTCCCCCTCGGACATTGGTTCCAGTCCTGCCCAGGTGCAGACCGTCTGGTTTGTACTGGTTCCACCTCCCCCAGAACCGGTTCCAATGTCCCAGGAATTTGAATCCCTCCCTCCTGCACCACTCTTCAAGCCACGTATTCACCTTAGCTATCGTGCAATTCCTACTCTGACTAGCACGTGGTCTGGTCTGGTCTGGTCTGAGACTGGAAGCCGCAGTAAAAATGCAGCCTTAAACAGGAGGAAAAAAGTACAGACCACCCTAACAAAAAAGAAAACAAACCAAGAAAGTCAAAAGAATCTCACTAGAAATATGGAACTATATTTTATGTTTAGTTTAAATCTATCTTGGTTAAGATCATTCCATAAATAAATATGTTAACATAATTTTGTATAATAGCAATAGTTTTTATTTTAGCTTGCGTGAAATAGAAACTTTGAGTACTCATATCAAATCATAGGCAGTCCCTCGGAATCAAGGATGACTTGCTACCACACTAAAAATGACTTCTCAGGTGACTGAAGTGTCTCTGTCACAGGTGGGGCAGATGGTGGTTGAATGAACGGGTGGGTGTGGGTTATGGGTTGCCGCACGCTCCTTCCGCTCTCTACGCTTGACTTCAGCTTGCTCTCGGCGAAGTGACTCGAGGTGTTCAGCGCTTTTCTGGATGCTTTTCCTCCACTTTGGGCGGTCTTGGGCCAGGGATTCCCAGGTGTCAGTGGGGATATTACATTTTTTCAAGGAGGCTTTGAGAGTGTCCTTGAAGTGTTTCCTCTGCCCGCCTGGGGCTCACTTGCCATGTCGGAGCTCCGAGTAGAGCGCTTGTTTTGGGAGTCTCGTATCAGGCATGCGGACGATATGGCCCGTCCAGCGGAGCTGATCGAGCGTAGTCAGTGTTTTGATGCTGGGGATATTGGCCTGAGCGAGAACACTGATGTTGGTGCGCCTATCTTGCCTGTGGATTTACAAAATATACCTACTACTTCCAGGTTTCATTATCAATTACTGTTCACTCAAACATGAAACGGTCTGCTAGTTCTGTGTATACACTGCATCTCACAAAGAATTATGATTTTTAAAATGTTTTTGCATGCTCGAAATTACAATCAAGGTACTATTTTCAGCCAATATTACTGCTAATCACTGCTTTGTTGTATATAATTTGGAACAAATTCATTTTGAGTATTCTGCTATGAACAAACTATATTTTAAGCCAACAACTGGATGCCACTTCTTAATAACTGAATTTACTTCCTGCTCTTAATTCAAATGTCAATGGACAAAACTACAAGATTGTCATAGCAACTAAGCTAAGGAATATGACTCCTCCCATAATCTCTTGACAGACAATTGCTTACTGCAGAGAAGCCATAAAACATTTATTTAGACAGGTGTACCAGAGATCAAATTATAAAATCACATATAAAACAATATTCAGGACCCCAATACATGAATATGCTCTTAAGAGCTATCCACCAATGGTGTCAATGCCTGAATAAAAACAAGGGGTTAATAGGATAGAAAGTAAAAAGGGAACTGAATAAATATTTGAAAAAATATAAAAAAAGGATATGAAGCAGGAAAATTAGATTAAAATATATAGCCCCAGTTGAGGAATAGCTTCTTTCATTACTGTCATTTCTACAATTCTATGAGTGAATGAGGTAGGTATATACCATTGACCTAAACCCCGATCACTGATAAACACTGCTGCAGGTAAAAAAAAACGCGTATTATTAGAAACATTATGGGAATAAAATTCCACAACTTCAATTTTTTTCTTAGAATACGACACCTGGAAGCTGCCATGTTGGAAGGCCATCCATTAGGGACAGTTGATAGAATTTTGCAATGTTTGTTTCAGATATTGGAGATGGGTGCTGAAGCTTCTGGAAAAAGAATTATTTCTCATTAACTTGGGGATCGATCCAGTTAATGCTACATTTTTCAAATATTTGAAAGGCTTGTCATCCAAAAGTCCATCTAAGAGCTGGTGCTAAGCTAGTATTTGCCAAATTCATAGCATAGTAACAATGAAGTTCATTCTGTTACAGCTGTGACCATTTTTTCAGATAACTAGGAGAAAACACTTGCATTTATATAGCAGCTTCCATGACCACTGGACATCCCAAAGCGTTTTACAGTCAATAAAGTACTTTATGAAGTGTAGTTACTGTTGTAATGTCGGAGCAATGAAAGATTCAAGAAAATCTGATTTTCACCCATTTCAATCAATTAACTCACCTGTGTTTAGATAAATTTTCTCTGCTTTTTTACTCATGCTGACTCTTTTTGTTAAAATTAAAGAAGAGAGGAACTTCCCCTGCTACCTGCTGGTGTAAGGGATTGGTTCTTTGCTAATGTAATTTGTTAATATACAAATATCTTGGAAAGGAGGTGAACCAAGCAAGCCTATCAAAATACTCAAGATTTTTTGGATTTAGTTTTCCTCTACTATTTTGTCCCATAGCTTGTTGACTATAAACTTAAAATTAGGTTAAGAAGATAATCAAAACATTAATAATTATATTTAAAACTTCACAGTAAATCTGATTAAAATAAATAAAATTATTTGTGTCTGAGTACCTTCATTAATGTTTTTAACTTGGAGGTCCAAAACTTTCTCAAAACCCTGGGCTTGGACTTGAAAAGTTCCTCCGAGTTGTTTCAACAACGACAGCAATTTGTACTTGCATAGCATCTTTAACTAGAGTTACCAAGAACACTGGTGTCTGTAGTTCTGAGGATGGCAGTCTCAGCATGTACAGTGCGTACAATTTCCCACAATACATCAGTAGGCTGCTCTCAGTACATTGGATCTTTCTGCTCAGGATGCATAAATATATGTATCCATTCATTTTCCAAATGATCCAATGAAAACTGAAGAGTACATTTTGAAAGCTTTTTTCCAGCTAACATTTTCACAAAATGAATATTCACTGTAAAACAGTGTATGTGTGTGCGAGAGAAAACTAGAAGTTAGTATGATTATATTTGAATTCCAAAACAATAATTATTTACATAAATTCTCGTATTTTTTGCAGTGTAAAACTTGACATGGTTTTGCATGGGTACATCAGTTTGTTTTGTCATGTTATTTTTAAACATTGGAAGATGAATTTTAGAAGTTGTTTCAGGTGGTTCAACAGCAAATTATAATTAAGTACATTTCTTTTAACTTCAGAAGACTACCTCAGAGAGAAATACAGACAGAAGGGTAGAAATTGGCAAGTGCTGCACCTAATTTCTGCCCATGAAATTTGGGTTTGGGGGACTGATTTTGGGCGAATTGGCAGCCAGTGACTTTTGAGTGCCAACCAACCACCTAAAACAGCTGTTAGGCCCCTTGATTGTGGTAATCAGCAATTAACATCTGCTTCAGGACCCTGATACCACATTGGACAAAAACTGAGCAGAGCATGCGTGACACATGCTCTGCTCAGTTTTATTGTGTCTATGGCAGCCTAACTAGTGGTCCTTAAAGGGACAGCTGGAGGCCATTGAAGAGACAACAACTTGTATTTATATAACACCTTTAACATAGTAAAATGTCCCAAGACGATTCAGAGGAGTGTTTTAAGACAAAAATTTGACACCGAGTCACATAAGAAGAAATTACAGTAGATGGTCAAAGAGGTAGGTTTTAAGGAGCGTCTAAAAGGAGGAAAGAGCGGTAGGGAAGGAGTTCCAGAGCTTAAGCCCGAGGCAGCTGAAAGCACAACGATTATAATCGGGGTTGCTCAAGTGGGCAGAATTTGAGGAGTGCAGATATCTCGGGGCTGGTGGGGGTGGGGGTTGTGAGGCTGTAGGAGATTACAGAGATAGGGATGGGCGAAGCCATGGAGGGATTTGCAAACAAGGATGAGAATTTTGAAATCGAGCGTTGCTTAACCGGGAGCCAATGTTGGTCAGTGAGCACAGGGGTAATGGATGAACGGGACTTGGTGCGAATTAGGACACAGGCAGCTGAGTTTTGGATGACCTCAAGTTTACATAGGGTAGAATCTAGGAGGCCAGCCAGGAGTGCGTTGGCGTAGTCAAGTCTAGAGGTATAAAATGCTTGCGGGTTTCAGCAGCAGATAAGCTGAGGCGGGGGCGGAGACAGGCAATGTTACGGAGGTGGAAATAGGCGGTTTTAGTTACGCCGCGGATATGTAGTCATAGGCTTATTTCAGGGTTAAATATGACACCAAGGTTGTGAACAGTGTGGTTCAGCCTCAGACAGATGTGAGGGAGAGGGATGGAGTCGGAGGCTAGAGAATAGAGTTTGTGGCAGGGACCAAAGACAATGGCCTCAATCTTCCCAATAAAGATGCAAATTTTTCTTTTTTTTTTACTTACCTGAATGTGGAGCCAGGAAGAGCAAGAGTGCTCCTCCTGGCTCCACAGGATTACTGCGAGTCACTGCCGGCCTGCAATCGCCCTCCTCCCCTTCACCTTCCTCCCCAGGACCTACCGGAGGGCTGCGACAGTGCTACTGCCATCCCAAATAAGTGAACTCCAAACTGGCACACTACATTAGGATGCCGGATTGATTGTTGTCTGCAGTTTGCTAGTTAAATGTAGATGAGACCTTGGTGCTGAATTTGGCACAGAACATCACGCAGAGATCTCACTGCACACTGATTTGCAGTCCAATTTGGCGGCAAATTCAATTTCTAGCTCAGAGGGACAAATAGGATGATCAGAAACCTGTGACTGAATTGTTTATAGTAAAGATTTCAAAAAAATTACCACTTTGCAAAAACATGAACAAGTTTTCACACTGCAACACAGGGTTAGATTAATGAAATTTCAGACCAGTCGATTTAGACACTAAGGGAATAAAGGGATAGGCAGGAAAGTGGAGTTGAGGTAGAAGATCAGCCATGATCTTACTGAATGGCAGAACAGGCTTGAAGGGCCGTATGGCCTGTTGTGTATATGCAAAGCATGCACTCCCATGTTCTGCCACCAGGGAGTTCATCCCCTGAAGTCCCAAGGGATCCCAGCATCCCTTGGGAACACTGTATATAAGCCAGCCCCTAAGGCCTGTTCCTCACTCTGGAGTGTCTTAATAAAGACTGAGGTCACTGTTACTTTAACCTCCCTGTGTGCAGTCTCATCTGTATTAGCAACACAACAACTGGTGACAAGAATATGAATCCAACGCAAAGATGCAGCAAACTGTGGGCATCCTGGAGAAGTTCTCGGAGTGTGAGGGCTGGGAAGCCTATGTCGAACGGCTAGACCAGTACTTTGTAGCCAACGAGCTGGATGGAGAAGGAAGCGCTACAAAAAGGAGAGCGGTCCTCCTCACAGTCTGCGGGGTACCGACCTACAGCCTCATGAAGAATCTGCAACAGATAACCGTTTGGAATTCGGTCCGCTGCAGCAATCTTCCAGAGAAACATGGAGAGCCGACTCAAGTCAGTACCACACACGGTGGTCTTTCAGGACGACATATTGGTCAGGACACCGCCGAGCACCTACAAAACCTGGAGGAGGTCCTCCAGCGATTGGATCGCGTAGGGCTGCGGCTGAAGAGGTCGAAATGCGTCTTTATGGCAACAGAAGTGGAGTTTTTGGGGAGAAAGATCGCGGCGGACGGCATTCGGCCCACAGACGCCAGGACAGAGGCTATCAGGAACGCGTCCAGGCCACAGAACGTCACGGAGTTGCGGTTGTTCCTGGGACTCAACTATTTTGATAACTTCCTACTGAGGTTAAGCACCCTTTTAGAGCCCCTACATGTGATATTACGCAAAGGTGAGAACAGGCTATGGGGAAAAAAACAAGTAATTGCTTTTGAGAAAGCCAGAAACATTTTATGCTCCAACAAGTTGCTTGTATTGTATAACCCGTGTAAAAGACTTGTGCTAGCATGTGACGCATCGTCGTACGGAGTCGGGTGTGTATTACAACAAGCTAACATTCGCGTGTGTGTTCGGGGTAAAGAAAATGCATCAGTATCTGTTTGGCCTCAAATTTAAGCTGGAAACCGATCACATGCCCCTCACATCCCTGTTTGCTGAAAACATGGGGATAAATATTAATGTCTCAGCCCGCATACAAAGGTGGGCACTTGCGCTATCAGCGTATAACTATACCATCCGCCACAGGCCAGGCACCGAGAACTGTGCGGA
Organism: Pristiophorus japonicus; assembly: GCF_044704955.1. Taxonomy (NCBI): domain Eukaryota; kingdom Metazoa; phylum Chordata; class Chondrichthyes; family Pristiophoridae; genus Pristiophorus; species Pristiophorus japonicus. The sequence goes on from NC_091979.1 coordinate 114,317,732, forward strand.
TGCTCTGTCGGCTACCATTGCCCACCACGGGGGTGGAAATGGCGCAGCCTGCAAACTTGTTGATGGTGGCGCAGCCCGCAGACTTGTTGATGGTCATGGAAGCATTTGAAAATGATAACTCACCTGTCACGGCCTGCCAGATTAGGACTTGGACCAGCCAAGATCCTCTGCTGTCCCTAGTAAAAAATTGTGTACTGCATGGGAGCTGAGCCAGCATCCCTGTTGAAATGCAAGAGCCAATCAAGCCGTTCCAGCGGCGAAAGGACAAGCTGTCCATTCAGGCAGACTGCCTATTGTGGGGTAACCGCGTAGTGCTACCAGAAATGGGCAGGGAGACATTCATCTCGGATCTCCACAGCACATACCCGGGTATAGTAATGATGAAAGCGATAGCCAGATCCCACGTGTGGTGGCCCGGTATCGACTCTGACTTAATGAGTCCTGCAGCGTATGTGCTCAGTTGAGCAACGCGCCCAGAGAGGCAGCACTAAGTTTGTGGTCCTGGCCCTCCAGACCATGGTCGAGGATCCATGTCTTCTATGTGGGCCCGTTTCTCGGTAAACTGTTCCTGGTGGTGGTGGATGCTTTTTCAAAATGGATTGAATGTGAAATAATGTTGGGGAGCACTGAGGGCCTGAGGGCCATGTTTGCCACCCATGGCCTGCCTGACATACTGGTCAGTGACAACGGGCCATGTTTCACCAGTGCCGAATTTAAAGAATTCATGACCCGCAATGGGATCAAACATGTCACCTCGGCCCTGTTTAAACCAGCCTCCAATGGGCAGGCAGAGCGGGCAGTACAAACCATCAAATAGAGCCTTAAACGAGTCACAGAAGGCTCACTCCAAACCCGCCTGTCCCGAGTACTGCTCAGCTACTGCATGAGACCCCACTCACTCACAGGGGTGCCCCCGGCTGAGCTACTCATGAAAAGGACACTTAAAACCAGACCCTCGCTGGTTCACCCCAACCTGCATGATCAGGTAGAGAGCAGGCGGCAGCAACAAAATGTAAACGATGGTCGTGCCACTGTGTCACGGGAAATTGATCTGAATGACCCTGTGTATGTGCTAAACTATGGACATGGTCCCAAGTGGATCGCGGGCATGGTGATAGCTAAAGAAGGGAATAGGGTGTTTGTAGTCAAACTAGACAATGGACAAATTTGCAGAAAGCACCTGGACCAAACAAGGCTGCAGTTCACAGACTGCCCTGAACAACCCACAGCAGACATCATCTTTTTCGAGCCCACAACACACACCCAACGACACCACGCCGGACCAGGAAATCGAACCCATCACGCCCAACAGCCCAGCGAGGCCAGGTTCACCTAGCAGCCCTGCAGCGCCAACAACATGCCAGCCCAGCGAGGGCACAGCCAACACACCAGAACAGACATCTGTACCGAGGCGGTCCACCAGGGAAAGAAAGGCTCCCGACCACCTCACCTTGTAAATAGTTTTCACTTTGACTTTGGATGGGGGAGTGATGTTGTGTATCTGTAAAGCATGCACTCCCATGTTCCGTCACCAGGGAGCTCATCCCCTGAAGTCCCAAGGGATCCCAGCATTCCTTGGGACCTTTGTATATAAGCCGTTACTCACTCTGGAGTGTCTTATTAAAGATTGAGGTCACTGTCACTTTAACCTCCCTATGTTAGGAACACAATATGGCCTATTCCTGCTTCCTATTTCTTATAATCCTGTAAAGTCCTCTGCACTAGCCTCTGGTGCCCAAGTTAGGAGAGCTGTCTTATAGCGGGTGGGGTATTCCTGTCCTGTGTCTGATTCTATGCAAGTCATCTGCATGCAGTTACTAGGTCTGACCACCGGGCGGCCTCGTGGAACTCATCTCCGAGCCTGCGCCATATTGGGTGCGAGGTGAACCTTCCGGTAAGTTCAGCAATTTTGTAAAGTTTTAACTTTTTTTTAATTTATCGTCGATGGAAGCCACTGTCTTCCCCTCCCACTCGTTTATATTTGTCAACATTTACTTTTCGATCCCTCTCTCACCCCCACCCGGTGCCTTTTCTCTCCCGGCGTACGTTGACGGTTTATTCGCCGGTTGACTCCCTTCTCATTTATTTTCTCTCGGATCCCCGATCTCTCGGCTATTCCCGGCTGGTTCCTGATCCCGGGGCATGCGAGCCAGCACCTTCCGGGCTCCCGCCTGCGTCCAACCGCCGCTTACGCCAATCTCCCGCTGGCCGGGCGAGGGTTGGACCAACACGCCACTTCACTTCCTGCAGTAATCCATTCACTCAGGATGCTACTGAGCCTAAAATGGTCATATTCAAGACTTAAACCATATCGTCCCCACACCCACACATAAATAAAACTGAGCAGGTGAATCCTTAACTTGAAGAAAGAGACATTAGCCTGCTATTAAATTACACTATAAGCCTGAGACAACTCTGGAGTTAAAGAGTTACTGTGGATGCTGGAAATCTTCAATAAAAATAGGAAATGCTAGAAAATACTCAGCAGGTCAGGCAGCATCTGTAGAGAGAAACAGTTAGGTTGATGACTTTTCATCAGAGAATGAGGAAAAGTCAGGAATTATACTTTGGACTGCCTTTGGGAGTTGTGTACAGACCTCCAAACAGTAGTAGTGATGTTGGGGAGGGCATCAAACAGGAAATTAGGGGTGCATGCAATAAAGGTGCAGCAGTTATCATGGGTGACTTTAATATGTGTTGTAGAGAGTCGAAAGATATATATAGACTTAGGCATTAGGCACCTGCTGGATATTTAGAACTCACATAAGCTTAAATGGACACACACATAAAATGGCTGCCCAGGCATTATGGGAAATCAGGTAGTCAAACTGTGAACTGTTGAACGTTCACTGACCGAGCAATAACCCTGTGAGGCCCACTGTAGGAATGCCTGGGAAGACAGAGATAAGAAGGAAACCATCTCCTGTGAACAAGGCCATGAAACCAATTATTTCAGGAAGAAAGATAAGAGGGAAACCATTTGCTGTAAACAAGGCTATATACCAATTATTTCTCCAAGAATTCTATTGGGTTAAAATAACCTATATGTAATCTATAATCATTGTGATTGGCTTGTGTCCAGCCGTGATGGGCTGTGTAGCTGCAGTAAACTGTTTTGTAACTGTTGTGAAACATATAAAGGTACATGTAACTCTTTGTTCTGTGAAGAGAAACCTGGATACGGTCCTGAGTTTTTCCTTCCCGCTGAGCGTAATAAAGCTGCTTCAGCATTGGAACCGACCCTGAGTGTTGAGTGATTCTTCTAAGAAAACACTAACGCTAACAATGGCGTAGTCGACGGGATTTCCCGGAGTCGCTGGACGCCCTTGGAAAAAACCCGGGTGAGTATAAAAAACAAGTATAAAGGGTGCGGAAGGTGGAAGCTGGTTGATCGACATGAGGAGACGGTCTAATATCTCAAACGCCTAGCCTGAGCCTGAATTAAGAGGACTTTTGTCCCACGTGACGGCCAAGAACCAAGTAGGCGTAGGGAACACACTTAGACCGTGGGATCGTGATACCGAGAGACATCTTCCGGACCCAGTAGTGTAATTTGAAATACCCCGGGATAGAACCAAGCGGTGTACAGCGGCTAACGGAATCCAAACCTGTGAACAGGGTCGGACCAACGGGCTGAGCGGTGGTAGGTAGTCGTTAAGGATACGTAGAGCACTGCGGGAATTGCTTAAACGCGTTTTTAAGAATTGTATAAGTTTGTGTAACAGCAGAACTTGTGACCTGACAGTAGCCAAGAGACAGTTTACTACAAGTCGCGCTAGAAAGAAAGCGGACCGCTGAGAGTAGATTCCTAACGATACCAGTCCTACCCAGGAATGGCCATGAAAACAAGTAAACTCGAGTGGGGACCAGAAGGGTCGCTTACCCGCCACCTGGCGGAAAAACAAAAGAAGCTAATTGAAAAAATGATTAAAGCAGGGTGGAATCCTCAGGAATTAGTTATGTGAGGAATTATTTAGATAAAACTACGAATTCCCTGAAAGGTCATGGATCCAAAAATAGAGCCGGCCAAAACAAGAAGAGAGACTGTTGTAAATGTCTGATCGTTGAGTGAGAAGTGTCTGTGTGATTTTTGACTGCAGAATGAATTTTTGTTTTATGTTTTCATGTTCCGAAAGCCTGGTTGGAAGAGGAATGCAAGTGTCTGTTTATTTTAGAAACAGAGTGAAAGTCTTTTTTTTAAACCCTTTGTAATGTTGTCCTGTATGTGGGAAGTTTTAAGACATTTAAGTTAGAAACGCAGGTGTGGATTTATTCGGATGATAAGTTACGGAGCTAGGAGAATAAACAAATAAAGAATAGGTTTGTTGAGCAAAATATTTATTTGACATGCTCACTTACTTGCCGAAAGAAAACATGCAATGATTGATTGGGTTGAAAGACATAAATTTAGTCTCGGAATGAGATAAAGAATGCTTTTAAAAAAAAAAAGAGCTTCTAAAAAAAAAAGTTTTAAATAAAGATTGAAATTACAAAGTTTGAATTGGGATTTTGAGATATTCAGAGAAGGCACAGGAAATACTGAGGTGGATTTAAAAAAAAAGATTAAATTAAATCTGATCAGGTCAAACTCCTGGGCAAGTGGCGAGCTATCTGCGAAGGTGTAAAAGGAACTTTTGGAAAATGTTAAAAAACAGCAAGCTTTAGTAACGGCTTTGAAACTGGAGCATTTTGAGATAACGAAAGGCAGCACTCAAACTCTCAAAGCTGGTCTCCATTCCAGTTATGGAGAAAAAGAAAAAGATAAAGACGCCACTTTGAAAGTAAACAAATTAACAACTTTATGGAGTTACGAACCCTCCGTGTAAAATACAAAACCTAATTTGAAGAAAGAAAAAAAAAAGATGTAACGGACTAAATGGAAAAAGACATAACTTACTAAATACTAGTTGATGTTTGCTGTGAAAAAGATATTGGTTTAATTAGAAGAGAAAAAAAAATAATTGGAATAAGTAAAAAACACTCTACATGGATTCGAATTTTCAAAAGTTTCAATGCAGTTTGAAAAGATTTCTAAAATGGACAGTGTTTATCAAAAATGTCCCGAACAGTCTAAACAAGCAGGAGGGTTTTGAAGATAACGAGGAGAAAGAGAGAAATAAAAAAAAACAGAATTGAATTTCAGTAAACAAAATCGCTATTGTATGTGTGGTCTTGTTTAAAAACAATTTAAAAAAAAAAAATTATTTGGCAAGTACTTGAATTAGAAGTTAAGAAAACATTGGAGTTTACTCTAATGATTTATGCTGTTTTTAACGGATTCCTAATTTCGAAGCCAGTTTTGAAGGCACAAAGACTTTTTTTTCAGATGATTACGTGAAGTCACGTAATGACATCAGGTCTTCTTACAAACCTGGAAAGGAGTTAACCCTTTCCATTGACAGCCGTTTTATACTGAACATTATTAATTTGGATTTCTTAATAGGGAAAAAAAAACTCACCTAACAGGAAACAAAAATAAAAACAGAACTAGCTTATGTAATAATACTTGCCTGATACAATAAAGAAATAGATATTCAATAAAACAAATTGAAGAGTTAAAAGCTAAGATAAACAGGCTGGAAGAGATAACGGGACTAGACGGATAGTGCAGTGCGCAGCCATAGCACCATCACCTCTGGCAATAGAGCCAATGTACCCCACAGTGGGTAGGTGTAGTCCACAAACCCAACCTAACGGTAAAGCAGACAGCGATGTTTGGAGGAATAGCTTTGGCCTTGGTCATAGGAGTTTGGGTAATATTTAAGTGGGTAAAGACACGGGCGCACGCCCTACAGATTCAGCTCGAAATGGTTCGATTATAACCTTGTGCTTCTGATTTTGCAGGGTGACAGGGACACTCGTAGAGCAAAAAAACTTAACCCCTGGTGACGACCAGGCCGTCTGTTTAAAATTACAGATAATACTTACCGGAATGGGAATACGAACGGCGCTACTCGTAATATGGATAGCCCTGCGACATGCACGTACCCTGGGCAACACCGACGGACAGCAGAGCACGCTGGAAATAAACAACTATATGAACTATGGAGTCTTGTTTAATTTAACGGACGGAATGTGCATTCCAGCAGCCAAGGACTGGAGCAAGGACAGGACTTATTTTAATGCATGGTTACAAGTGAATCCTAATAAGAATAAGGGTATGTGTACAGTGCTCCACGGGTATAAGGAGCAGATGCATTAAACGGAGGGATGTCAAAGGGCCTGATGAATGTACTTTCGGCATAATTTGTGCTCCTCCGGGACAATCCCAGCAATCAGTCATCCGCAAGAAGGGAATGGGGCTGTGTGGGTATTACGAGGAGGCGGGGGCGGCTGCAATATCATTGTATGTATGTTTCTCACCCCCTCCGACACCGCGCCCCATAAGAATCACTACATTGCCCGAAGAACTGCCTTGTCCCATAACTACTAAGGGACCAGAAAATGGGATTGCAATGTACAACGAAGGGGAATTATTGTATGATAATGTTAAACATGAAATTGTGCCTGTTCTGATCAATATTTCAGGCATCCAGATGCCGGAATATTGTACCGAACAGTCAAGGAAGATGTACAATGTATTAAGTAAAGTCGTAATGCAGCAGGCTGCCGATGCAATGGGTGCCAGTAAGTTCCGGGGACAGGGGTTAGCCCCCAGGATGAAGAGGGAAATAGTAAATGATGTTGCTACCGTTTTCAATACAGGAACCTCCGTAGTGAACTCGATAGACATACAAGGGCTAAATGAGAGGGTAGAACAGCTTAAAGGGGTGATGAAGGGGTTATTGGAGAGGGTGGAGCAAAACCAGGAAGACCAGGCCAACCTAGGAAAGGAGGGGGCCGAAATCCAGTTGGATGGCATCTCAGTCCTGGAAGCTCACGCTAAAACCATTAATCACCTCATTGATAGAGAACAAGAAGATACAATAAAGCAAAGACAGGGGCAACTCTGTCATGCTTATGGTCTGTGGATGGTGGGACAGATCCGCCACAACCTCAACCAGATCCAACGCGGGGAGGTACCCGATTGGATAGACAGTTCACATTTAGCTCAGTTGGCGAACCAAAGGGGGACACTGGATAATTGTACTCTGAAGGGACTGACCCGAGTATACCCCGCAATTCCAGATTGCCAGATGGGTAGGACTACCGGGATAGGGATAGTCCTGTTGATCCCCATAGCAACGCCGGACTCAGGGCCGTTCCCCTTATACCAACTAGAGAATATCGGAGTAATACGGGAAAATGTCTCCATACGCTACTACCTAACCACCACCTCTGCCGTTCGTCGAAACAACATACTTACCGGGATTTCCCTAGCAGATTGCAAGCAAAGGGGGGAAATCACAGTATGCCCTCACCCGGTGGGCCGAGGGGAACTAGACGAGTGCGGGTTTAACCGAACCAACGGGTGTGTACTAGAAATAGTGCCCGCACACATGCACTTCGCGAGGGCAGGCTACGGAGGGAGGGGAAGATACTGCGTCTCTACCACAGAACGGTCGTACCAGTATAATGACCTGCAGTGCCCTATACCGCAGCCAAACTTTTGCTTTACACCACTACGACCTGTCGCGATCGGGCAAGCGCATATCACCCAGGTTAGGCGCCGGAAGTCCGAAGTTATTGAAGTAACTGATCAGCTCCATGATCATTTGCAGGATTATGACGAGCCAGAGCAGGTCCCTATCCCACATCTAACCGAAGTATTACGGGAGTTGAGGCTCAGAGTGGGTCAATCTGTAAAACTCTATCACCAGCTACAAACTAAAATCAAAGAAGATACCGAGGTAGACTTACAAAGTCAGAGTTGGTGGAGAAAGGTCTGGGACTGGGGAATAAATGTGAACATCCACCCATGGATTCGAATTATTTCACACACACTGGTCGGAATACAATTAATCTTAGCAATAACATGGGGCGTGATGGCCTGCCAGGTATGCAGGCGCCACAAACGGCAGAAACGGACCAATCACCGTTCCCTGGATATTAAACAAGTCTGTTTGATAAGGGGACGGGAGGAGCTAGCCTTTGTTAATTTGATTTGAGCAACCGGAACTCCTGAAACCGCGTGACTGGCCAGCACGTTGAGGCAAGGAATACCGGGCCGTGCACAAATATCAGATAAAGGCAGTATTTCGGTTAAAAGGGGACTAGGGCTAGTCCCTTTACCGAAAGGGGGAATTGTTGTAGAGAGTCGAAAGATATATATAGACTTAGGCATTAGGCACCTGCTGGATATTTAGAACTCACATAAGCTTAAATGGACACACACATAAAATGGCTGCCCAGGCATTATGGGAAATCAGGTAGTCAAACTGTGAACTGTTGAACGTTCACTGACCGAGCAATAACCCTGTGAGGCCCACTGTAGGAATGCCTGGGAAGACAGAGATAAGAAGGAAACCATCTCCTGTGAACAAGGCCATGAAACCAATTATTTCAGGAAGAAAGATAAGAGGGAAACCATTTGCTGTAAACAAGGCTATATACCAATTATTTCTCCAAGAATTCTATTGGGTTAAAATAACCTATATGTAATCTATAATCATTGTGATTGGCTTGTGTCCAGCCGTGATGGGCTGTGTAGCTGCAGTAAACTGTTTTGTAACTGTTGTGAAACATATAAAGGTACATGTAACTCTTTGTTCTGTGAAGAGAAACCTGGATACGGTCCTGAGTTTTTCCTTCCCGCTGAGCGTAATAAAGCTGCTTCAGCATTGGAACCGACCCTGAGTGTTGAGTGATTCTTCTAAGAAAACACTAACGCTAACAATATGCATATAGATTGGGCTAACCAAACTGGAAACAATACGGTGGAGGAGGATTTCCTGGAGTGCATAAGGGATGGTGTTCTAGACCAATATGTCGAGGAACCAACTAGGGGGGAGGCGATCTTAGACTGGGTGTTGTGTAATGAGAGAGGATTAATTAGCAATCTTGTTGTGCGAGGCTCCTTGGGGAAGAGTGACCATAATAAGGTGGAATTCTACATTAGGATGGAGAATGAAACAGTTAATTCAGAGACCATGGTCAAGAACTTAAAGAAGAGTAACTTTGAAGGTATGAGGTGTGAATTGGCTAGGATAGATTGGTGAATGATACTTAAGGGGTTGACAGTGGATGGGCAATGGCAGACATTTAGAGACTGCATGGATGAACTACAACAATTGTACATCCCTGTCAGGCGTAAAAATAAAAAAGGGAAGGTGGCTCAACCGTGGCTATCAAGAGAAATCAGGGGTAGTATTAAAGCCAAGGAAGTGGCATACAAATTGGCCAGAAATAGCAGCGAACCCGGGGACTGGAAGAAATTTAGAACTCAGCAGAGGAGGACAAAGGGTTTGATTAGGGCAGAGAAAATAGAGTACGAGAAGCAGCTTGCAGGGAACATTAAAATGGATTGCAAAAGCTTCTATAGGTATGTAAAGAGAAAAAGGTTAGTAAAGACAAACGTAGGTCCCCTGCAGTCAGAATCAGGGGAAGTCATAACGGCGAACAAAGAAATGGCAGACCAATTGAACAAGTACTTTGGTTCGGTATTCACTAAGGAGGACACAAACAACCTTCCGGATATAAAAGGGGTCAGAGGGTCCAGTAAGAAGGAGGAACTGAGGGAAATCCTTATTAGTCAGGAAATTGTGTTGGGGAAATTGATGGGATTGAAGGCCGATAAATCCCCAGGGCCTGATGGTCTGCAGGAGGTGCTTAAGGAGGTGGCCTTGGAAATAGCGGATGCATTGACAGTCATTTTCCAACATTCCATAGACTCTGGATCAGTTCCTATGGAGTGGAGGGTAGCCAATGTAACCCCACTTTTTAAAAAAGGAGGGAGAGAGAAAACACGGAATTATAGACCAGTCAACCTGACATCGGTAGTAGGTAAAATGAGGTTCTGTGCTGGGGCCCCAGCTGTTTACATTGTACATTAATGATTTAGACGAGGGGATTAAATGTAATATCTCCAAATTTGCGGATGACACTAAGTTGGGTGGCAGTGTGAGCTGCGAGGAGGATGCTGAGGCTACAGAGTGACTTGGATAGGTTAGGTGAGTGGGCAAATGCATGGCCTTGTGGTGTACTGGCCTGATGTCCGGGTTTATGTGAATCACTACCTTGGTTCCCATGAAAGTGCCGATGCTGGGTTGAAATAATAAGTCAAATTTGTTCAGGACCTGTGAGCATGATACTCGCTCCACAGAAGAAATTGCATTGACATCGCCCCATTTCCAGTTCATGACAGCAAGCCAACTCCTCCTCAGTAGTGCTGGACTGTCCCCTGGGACAATCCAGAGTGGCAACCTGTTCTCCAAATCTTTGAGGGTCACGACTATTGTGGCGCTGCCTCGCACTGGAATGATCTCCTTTGTATATGTCCGTAGCAGTGCATCAATTGGCAATAATTTTGGCCTCCTGGTCTTGGACACCCACAACCTTTCGAACTGTTTGATACTCATCAGGGACTGGCTGGCCCCTGTGTCTAGCTCCATTAATACTGGGATGTCATTGAGGAGCACTTTCATCATTATCGGTGGCGTCCTAGTATGAACTGTGTGTGCTCCACATGAACTCGCTGAACTTCAGCTTCCAGCGATTTTCCCCCAGTATTCATTTGGCCTCGTAGGGCTTACATCGGGCCCGTCCTCTTCGTACATCAACCTGGCTGTAGGTTTCCTGCACATATGCGCCAAGTGACCGCTGACGTTGCAGTTTCTGCAGGTATATTGCTGATACCAGCAAGCTCTGGCTGGGTGTTTGCCTTCTAAGTTGGGTGGCAGTGTGAGCTGCGAGGAGGATGCTATGAGGCTGCAAAGTGACTTGGATAGGTTAGGTGAGTGGGCAAATGCATGGCAGATGAAGTATAATGTGGATAAATGTGAGGTTATCCACTTTGGTGGTAAAAACAGAGACAGATTATTATCTGAATGGTGACAGATTAGGAAAAGGGGAGGTGCAATGAGACCTGGGTGTCATGGTACATCAGTCATTGAAGGTTGGCATGCAGGTATAGCAGGTGGTTAAGAAAGCAAATGGCATGTTCGCCTTCATAGCGAGGGGATTTGAGTACAGGGGCAGGGAGGTGTTACTACAGTTGTACAGGGCCTTGGTGAGGCCACACCTGGAGTATTGTGTACAGTTTTGGTCTCCTAACTTGAGGAAGGACATTCTTGCTATTGAGGGAGTGCAGCGAAGGTTCACCAGACTGATTCCCGGGATGGCGGGACTGACATATCAAGAAAGACTGGATCAACTGGGATTGTATTCACTGGAGTTCAGAAGAATGAGAGGGAATCTCATAGAAACGTTTAAAATTCTGATGGGTTTAGACAGGTTAGATGCAGGAAGAATGTTCCCAATGTTGGGGAAGTTCAGAACCAGGGGTCACAGTCTAAGGATAAGGGGTAAGCCATTTAGGACCGAGATGAGGAGAAACTTCTTCACCCAGAGAGTGGTGAACCTGTGGAATTCTCTACCACAGAAAGTTGTTGAGGCCAATTCACTAAATATATTCAAAAAGGAGTTAGATGTAGTCCTTACTACTAGGGGGATCAAGGGGTATGGCGAGAAAGAAGGAATGGGGTACTGAAGTTGCATGTTCAGCCATGAACTCATTGAATGGCGGTGCAGGCTCCAAGGGCTGTATGGCCTACTCCTGCACCTATTTTCTATGTTTCTATACTTTGAACTGCCTTTGGCTGGGATTCACACTTTGTCCACCAGGTGAGCGCTTGATGCATGTGTGCTCACACATAGGAGCAAAGGTCTACTACCCCGTGACTATTCTTTGACGTAAGTGTTGTGTAGCGTTCTCGATCAGGCCAGCATCGAAGCACTGATCACACTACCAGCTCTGTTGGGCGGGCCACATTGTTCGCATAACTGACACAAGACTCCCAAAGCAAGTGCTCTACTCAGAACTCCTACATGGGAGTCGAGCCCTAGCTGGGCAGAGGAAACGTTTCAAGGACACCCTCAAAGCCTCCTTGATAAAGTGCGACATCCCCACCGACACCTGGGAGACCCTGGCCAAAAACCACCCTAAGTGGAGGAAGAACATCCGGGAGGGCACTGAGCACCTCGAATCTCGTCGCTGAGAGCCTGCAGAAAACAAGCGCAGGCAGCGGAAGGAGCGTGCGGCAAACTAGTCCCACCCATCCCTTCCTTCAATAACTGTCTGTTCACCTGTGACACGGTCTGTGGCTCTCGTATTGGACTGTTCAGTTACCTGAGAACTCACTTTTAGAGTGGAAGCAAGTCTTCCTCGATTTTGAAGGACTGCCTATGATGATGATGAGACAATGGCATCAACTTTTCTTGTAACATTAAAAAGATTCAATACTAATTTTATGAAAATATCCCAAGAGTTTTTTAACCTGGCTTCAGATTTGATTGGAGTTATAGTCCACCTGTTGCCAAGCTCATGCAGTGCGTGATGGATTTCTGGAGGCTGTTTGGCTTTATGCCACCTGACTAAAATTGCGATCTAATTCTTAAGTTAGACTGCCATTTTCAGGTTGATGTGTACTGCTTCGTATGAGTTCAAAAGTTGCAGTATAACAGATCAGAAAGCTGTTGTAGCAAGTGGAAATATGTTGTGCTAAACATAATTCTGCAAGTATAGACCAGATATTATTGAATTTACTTGACGTGCAAAAGGAATGTATGGGTGCAGCACTCACCAAGTCTAGTCATGTTACCAATTAAAAGATTGCATTACTGGTATCTTTCAGCAGCCAAGAAAGGATCTAAACAATCATGTGCCATGTTTTATATGTTACTTATACATATATCTAACTAAAAATATGTGAATACTTTCAATCCAACGAAATCACTCTATGCAGTCACAATTTCTTGTTACTTTTTTTTGTCAATATTTAACTTTGAAACTGCCTAGGGTGGTAATTTACAATTGAGATCTCATTTTTTGATGCCTCTCCCATCTTTGCTTTTCTGTTTTCCGATAAGTAATTTAACTTTTTATGTAAAGCTTTTAGCTTTCTATATATTTTAACTACTTTTATGCTTATTTTAATTAATTTTTAACGTTTTTATTGCCTTGTCTAGGTCTTCAGCTTCATTTTTGGTTACCTGCCTGTACGCAACTGCACTCCTACGATGCTCCACTATTGGGCTGTATCTTGTTTCCTATTTTCTGCCCCTTGCCTTCTCTGCAATAAGGGCTGCTCCATCCCTCAGAGAACGTTTCTTTTATGCTCCCCTGCTTGATCCAGCCTTGCTGATCCAGCAAAATTGTCCCCTACCTGGCCCACCTCAATCTCCGTTCTCTCATGACCCAGCACCCTGTTGTTTCAAAGTGATACGCTTATAGCTCTGCCATACTCCCACTCCCTGCCCACATCTTTCACGATGGCCCACTCATTGCTCTGCTGCACTTCCACCTCTACCTCCGTCAGGCCTTCTTTCTCCCTTGCTCATGGCTACTTCTGCTGGAGCTCTGCATGCAGCTGGTTGACAGAGCTATGGCCTCCTGCTCCCACCTTTCCTGTTTTTAGTCTGCCCTCCCTATTGTTTTCTGCCTGATGCTCTGCCATGCTCTCACCTCCCACTACTGACTGTCAGCCTCTGGCCATTTCATTTTATAGTTTACATATCTTCTGGTTCTGGCCCCTTACTACACTGCTTGGATGAAATTTTGTATGTAAAAAAAAAAAAACTTGGGCCCCGTTAAGTGTTATGTTTACAAACAAAGTTTTCTTTTGTGAACCACTTTAATTAATTTGATAAATTATTTCCAAAAATTATCCAGTTCACACCTCACTCTGCCCTGCTCCTGGCAATTAAAAAAAAAAAAAGGATGGCCAGGCATCTAATACTACTTGCCTAAAGCCTTGGCCTCTCTCCATTCTCTTGGTTCTGTGTTGATGCCATGCCATCTCCTTACCCAAAAGGAAAATAGAAAAAGACACGAAAACAAACAGACACCGAGACAAAATTGACAATAACAGTTAATGACAGAGACCCATCAAACAAGAGTAAGAGAGCAATAGGAACAGAACGGAGACAGAAAGTCACCATGGGGGTAATTTTAACCCCCAAAAACGGGTGGGAAGTTAAAAATTTAAAAAAATTCAAATCCGAACCCAAACTGCCTCTAACCCGGCCATTTCCAGTTTTACGGGAGGCGGCCAACCAATCCACTCCACTCCCAAGAGACGGGTCAATTGTTACAACCTTAAGGAGGCTTCATGCTTCCAATTTAACAAGGTTTCTATTTTTAACTCCTGTCGGCCGGGCTTTCCTGACCTCTGGGGAAACTGGTAGATAAAAGGAGGCAACAAGGGCTGGATTCATAAGTTAAGTGTCTTTAGAGCACTGCTTGTGGATCAGGAGGAGGAGTGCTTCCTCCAGGCCCAACAAGCTAACCATGTAAACCCCGTCCTGCCCCTGCCATTTCCTTCTAACCCCTAACCCCCACAATCACTGATCTCCCTCTACCCCATCTCTATCCCTCCCCTGCTTCCCGCCCCACCCCTTGCAATCTCTCATATTCTCTGACAACCCTCCCCCCTGGAATCACTGTTTTCCCCCTTCTCTTCATCTCCACTAAACCTATCTGTTCCTGCAGCCTTTCCCACCTGACGGGCAGCCAACCTATCAACCAGGGTGGCTGTCGGGCTGGAAACCTAAAAAAAAATCAAACACACTCTGTAGTTAAAACTACATTGCAATAGGGAAACTCGTACTAATGGGTTTGCCATCCATAACTCCTACCTTCTCTTTCTCCCCGTGCCCCCCCAACCTTCCCTGCTCTGAATGCCGCCGCAGTAAATATCGGGGCCCATGGGGTAGATTTTTGTGTTCACGGCCTGGTTGGTAATCCTGATTTCAATGGAATGAAAATCGGGCAGGTTGTGTAATGCTTGCTTGCTCCTCCAGATTACTTGAGTGGTAAGTACAACAATCTACCCTGTATAGTCCAGCTTACTCTGTGCAATGCCACAGGAGATAGTTAGCTTGTATTAATAAATATGTTGCACATTTCTAGTAAACATAACTCTTAGTTTCTGTGTCACACTATTGCTTCTCTCCATAAGGTCAGAAGTGGGGATGTTCACTGAGGATTGCGCAGTGTTCAGTTCCATTTGCAGCTCCTCAGATAATGAAGCGGTCCATACCCGGCATACACCAAGACCTGGACGACATTCAGGCTTAGGCTGCTAAGTGGCCAGTAACATTCGTCCCACACGAGTGCCAGGCAATGACTATCTCCAACAAGCGAGAATCTAACCCCTGCCCCTTGACGTTCAACGGCATGACCATCGCTAGTGGTACGGTAGGGTAGTGGTTATGTTATTGGACAAGTAATCCAGAAGGCTGGACTAATAATCCAGAGATGCGAGTTCAGATCCACCACGGTAGCTGGGGGAATTTAAATTCAGTTAATTAAATAAAACTAGCTTTTTAATTCCAGAATCAGTAATGGTGACCATGAAACTACCGGATTGTCGTAAAAATCCAACTGATTCACTAATGTCCTTGAGGAGAGGAAGTCTGCCATCTTTACCTGGTCTGGCCTATATGTGACTCCAGACCCGCAGCAATGTAGTTGACTCTTAACTGCTCTCTGAAATGGTCGAGCAAGCCACTTAGTTGTATCAAACCGCTACGACCAAGTACGGTTCAAGAAGGTGGCTCACCACCACCTTCGCGAGGCCAATTAGTGATGGGCAATAAATGCTGGCCTGGCCAGTGATGCCCACATCCAATTAATGAATAAATAAAAATAATCCCTCACCATCAACATCCTGAGGGTCACCATTGGCCAGAAACTTAACTGAACCAGGTCAGAGGCTGTGTATTCTGCAGCGAGTGTCTCACCTTCTGACTCCCCAAAGCCTGGATGAGTGCAGCTCCAACAACAAGTCAAGAAGCTCGACACTATCCAGGACAAAGCATTCCGCTTGATTGGCACCCTATCCACCACCTTAAACATTCAATCCCTCCACCACGGCGCACTGTGGCTGCATCTACCATCTACAAGATGCACTTCAGCAACTCGCCAAGACGACTTCGGCAGCACCTCCCAGACCTGCGACCTCTACCACCTAGAAGGACTAGGGCAGCAGGTGCATGTGAACAGCATCACCTGCAAATTCCCCTCCCAAGTTACACACCATATATCGCCGTTCCTTCATTGTTGCTGGGTCAAAATCCTGGAACTCCCTCCCTAATAGCACTGTGGGAGTACCTTCATCCCACTGACTGCAGCAGTTCAAGAAGGTGGCTCACCACCACAATCTCAAGGGAAATTAGGGATAGGCAATAAATGCTGGCCTTGCCAGCGACGCCCACATCCCAGGAACGAATAAAAAAAAAAATGTAAAATTGAGGTTTAAACATTTCTGTACTAAAATGTCAATGAGCATTAGGTGGGCCTGTAGATTTCCCTATCCCATATTTCAGCTATTGACCACACCTCTGACCCCTGCAGCCTCTCTGCTTAATCAGTATCTCCTGGTTCATACAGATTTTTTGCCTCCCTTCAGCCCTGTCTGCCATTTCAGGTGGGCAAAGTAACCAGACCAGACAGGATACAATCTAAAATCCTTAGGGAGATGAGGGTAGAAATTGTAGAGGCCTCGGAATTTATATTTCAGGGCTCTTTTGAGGGCAGACCCATATTTAAAAAGGGTGACAAAGTTAATCTGAATAATTATAGACCAGTTAACAACTGTGGCAGAGAATATTTTAGAGTCTTTAATTATAAGATGAAATTAGTAAGTATCTAAATAAAGAGAAAATAGTTAGAAGTAGACAACATGCATTTCAAAAGGGACAATTGTGCTTGACAAACCTAATAGAATTATTCGAGGAAGTATCAGATGGGGAAAATGCAGTAGATGTAGTGTACATGGACTTTAGGAAAGCCTTTGACAAGGTATAACGGTAGATTATTAGAGACCATTAAGGGGTATGGAATCGAAGGATAGTAAACTGGATTAAAGATTAATTTAGGAGGGAGAAAACAGAGTAGGAGTTAAGAGCATATTTTCAGAGTGGTTAGAAGCGGTCCAATGTTTGGCTCCCGTGGGGCATTTTCCCTCGCAGGGCAGCAAGGGGTTGCCGCCGGGCGGTAAGGGGTCGGCGCGTGCCCAACAACGGGTTGGAGCATTGGGCGGGGTGCAAACACTGGGTGCGGCGGAAACCTGTTTCTGCCGCCCCCAGTCAGGGGGCAATTCCCCATTGGTCAGACTATCCACCTGCTCCCAGTTGGAAAGGCCTTACCGCTGTGTTAAGAGGCCTTAAAAAAGAAAAGGGGGCAATTTCCCCCCTGAAGGCTTTAGTCTGGGTACAATTCAGATTCATTAGGATGCTGTCTAATGTGAGGATAAAGATAGATTTGAAAGTTTTTTTCATTAGAACAATGCAGATTGTGGGGTAATATAGAAGTGTTTAAAGTTATGAAAGAATGGGATAGGGTAAATAGAAGCAGACTGTTTCCCATAGTTGGTTCCATGGCTCAGTTGGTAGTATTCTCACCTGAGTCAGAAAGTTGTAGGTTCAAGTCCCACTCCAGAGACTTGAGCACAAAGATCTTGGCTGACACTCCAGTGCAGTATTAAAGGAGTGCTGCACTTTCAGAAGTGCCACCTTTCGCATGAGATGTTAAACCGAGCCCGATCTGCTCTCTCAGGTGGACGTAAAAGATCCCATGGCGCTATTTTGAAGAAGAGCAGGGGAGTTATTCCCAGTGTCTTGGTGAATATTTATTCTTCAATCATCATCACCTTAAAAAAAAAACAGATTATCTCGTTGCTGTTTGTGGGAGCTTACTGTGTGCAAATTGGTTGTCGCGTTTCCTACATTACAGCAATGACTACAGTTCAAAAAGTATTTCATTGGCTGTAAAACACTTTGGGACGTCCGGTGGTCGTGAAAGGTGCTATATAAATGCAAGTATTTACTTTATAGTTAAAGGGTCAAGAATGAAAATCCACATATACAAGATTAAATCCAAGAGATTTAGAAAATAACAGGATAAACTTCTTCACACTGTGTTGCGGAATTATAATTACAAGGGTAGTGGTTGAGGTAGAAACTATGATGAAGGGAGAAAGTGATATAGGAACAGGGTGGGTACATGTTATTAGAACTATTTACTCACATGGAGGGTAAACACCAACACAAGTTAGGCTGAATGGCCTGCTTTCATGTTGTAACTTTTATGTATTTATATGAGCGACAAAGACACATATAAAACCCTAACAGAAAACTATAAATTTAGTGTTTGCCAAGATCTCTTCGAAACTTATAAGCCAGTACTGCCAGCAGTACTTCAAACTGGAGCACTCCCCCTTCCATCACAGTTGAAGGACAACCAAGAATTTACCATTGAGCCAAATCCCACATTTCATCTCCCAGTTCTGCCAAATCTAGGGTTCCCCCTTCACAGTGATGCAGACTAACTGCCAAACTCCAGAATCGCCAGCTCTGCCACATCCCAGAAACATCCTCCCAAGTGTTAACAAAGCCCATCATTTCCCTCAGTGCCCCCCAGTGCTATTATACCCCATCTTTCCTAGTACTGCTAAATACCAGGCAGTAGAATTTTGCTGGAGTTCTCTGGATCTCCCACCGTAACTTTAGTAGAAGATCAGCAGAAACCCTGGAGAAATGGCATACCTGGCCAATTACACCATTTCTCCAGGATTTTTGCTGAAGTTACAGCTTGAGATCAGAAGTACCCCGAGATACCTACCTCCAGCTTTTACATCTTTCATACCATCTTGTGTATCCTGAACTTGAAGTTCTAATCAAGAGAAATTAAATGCATAGATAAAGGAATATATAGAAAATAAAGACCACTCATTTACAGTTTTCAGAGTCTATTAGAAATTATGCTATTAAGGTTTCCTTTCTTGAGTGTTTCATTCAATTTTAAGAGTTTATACGCATATCCATTTTGGCAACAGTACATTAACTGGTTACAAGTTTGACTGTTCGAACATAAAAACATAGAAAATAGGTACAGGAGTAGGCCCTTCGAGCCTGCACCACCATTCAATATTACTGTGTTCCTAACACAGATGAGAGAGCACACAGGGAGGTTAAAAGAACAGTGAGGAACAGGCCTTAGGGACCGACTTATATACAGTGCTCCAAAGGGATGCTGGGATCCCTTGGGACTTCAGGGGATGCGCTCCCTGGTGGCGGAACATGGGAGTGCATGCTTTACAGATAGACATCACTCCCTCCACCCCCACCCTGCCAAAGTCAAAGTGAAAACTATTTACAAGGTGAGGCGTTCGGGAGCCTTTCTTTCCCTGGTGGGCCGCCTCGGTACAAATGTCTGTTCTGGTGTGCTGGCTGTGCCCTCGCTGGGCTGGCGTGTTGTTGGCCCTGCAGGGCTGCTAAGTGAGCCTGGCCTTGCTGGGCTGTTGGGCGTGATGGGTTCACTTTCCTGGACCGGCGTGTTGTGGGCTCGAAAAAGGTGGTGTCTGCTGTGGGTTGTTCAGGGTAGTCTGAACTGCAGCCTCGTTTGGTCCAGGTGCTTTCGGCAAATTTGTCCATTGTCTAGTTTGACGACAAACACCCGATTCCCTTCTTTAGCTATCACCGTGCCTGCGATCCACTTGGGACCATGTCCACAGTTTAGCACATACACAGGGTCATTGAGATCAATTTCGCGTGACAGTGGCGCGACCATCGTTTACATTTTGTTGCTGCCGCCTGCTCTCTACCTCCTCATGCAGGTTGGGGTAAACCAGCGAGAGTCTGGTTTTAAGTGTCCTTTTCATGAATAGCTCAGCCGGGGGCACCCCTGCGAGCGAGTGGGGTCTCGTGCGGTAGCTGAGCAGTACTCGGGACAGGCGGGTTTGGAGTGAGCCTTCTGTGACTCGTTTAAGGCTCTGTGATGGTTTGTACTGCCCGCTCTGCCTGCCCATTGGAGGCTGGTTTAAACGGGGCCGAGGTGACCTGTTTGATCCCATTGTGGGTCATGAATTCTTTAAATTCGGCACTGGTGAAATATGGCCCTTTGTCACTGACCAGTATGTCAGGCAGGCCGTGGGTGGCAAACATGGCCCTCAGGCTTTCAATAGTGGCGGTGCTGCCTGACATTATTTCACATTCAATCCATTTTGAAAAAGCATCCACCACCACCAGGAACATTTAACCGAGAAACGGGCCCGCATAGTCGACATGGATCCTCGACCATGGTCTGGAGGGCCAGGACCACAAACATTTGGCACGTTGCTCAACTGAGCACATACGCTGCATTGCCGTACACAGGACTCATTAAGTCAGAGTCGATAGAGGGCCACCACACGTGGAATCTGGCTATCGCTTTCATCATTACTATACCCGGGTATGTGCTGTGAAGATCCGAGATGAATGTCTCCCTGCCCTTTTTTGGTAACACTATGCGGTTACCCCACAACAGGCAGTCTGCCTGAATGGACAGCTTGTTCTTTCGCCACTGGAACGGCTTGATTAGCTCTTGCATTTCAATGGGGATGCTGGCCCAGCTCCCATGCAGTACACAGTTTTTTATTAGGGACAGCAGAGGATCTTGGCTGGTCAAAGTCCTAATCTGGCGGGCCGTGACAGGTGATTTATCATTTTCAAACGCTTCCATGACCATCAACAAGTCTGTGGGCTGTGCCACCATCAAGTTTGCAGGCTGCGCCATTTCCACCCCCATGGTGGGCAATGGTAGTCGACTGAGAGCATCCGCACAGTTCTCAGTGCCTGGCCTGTGGCGGATGGTATAGTTATACGTTGATAACGCGAGTGCCCATCTTTTGTATGTGGGCTGAGGCATTAGTATTTATCCCGTTGTTTTCAGCGAACAGGGATATGAGGGGCTTGTGATCGGTTTCCAGCTCAAATTTGAGGCCAAACAGGTACTGATGCATTTTCTTTACCCCGAACACACACGCTAATGCCTCTTTCTCAATCATGCTGTTGGCCCTCTCGGCTTTAGACAAGCTCCTGGAAGCATAGGCGACAGGTTGCAATTTCCCTGCAACGTTAGCTTGTTGCAATACACACCCGACTCCGTACAACAACGCGTCACATGCTAGCACAAGTCTTTTACACGGGTTATACAATACAAGCAGCTTATTGGTGCATAAAACGTTTCTGGCTTTCTCAAAAGTAATTACTTTTTTTTTCCCCATAGCCAGTTCTCACTTTTGCGCAATAACATATGTAGGGGCTCTAAAAGGGTGCTTAACCCCGGTAGGAAGTTACCAAAATAGTTGAGGAGTCCCAGGAACGATCGCAGCTCCATGACGTTCTGTGACCTGGGCGCGTTCCTGATAGCCTCTGTCTTGGCGTCTGTGGGCCGAATGCCGTCCGCCGCGATCTTTCTCCCCAAAAACTCCACTTCTGTTGTCATGAAGACGCATTTTGACCTCTTCAGCCGCAGCCCGACACGATCCAGTCGCTGGAGGACCTCCTCCAGGTTTTGTAGGTGGTCAGCGGTGTCCCGATCCGTGACCAATATGTCGTCCTGAAAGACCACCATGTGCGGTACCGACTTGAGTAGGCTCTCCATGTTTCTCTGGACGATCGCTGCAACCGACCGAATTCCAAACGGGCATCTGTTGTAGATGAACAGTCCCTTGTGCATGTTGATGCAGGTGAGGCCCTTCGAAGACTCCTCCAGCTCCTGCGTCATGTAGGCCGAAGTCAGGTCGAGCTTGGCTCCTGCCAGTGTCGCAAATAGGTCGTCTGCCTTAGGTAGCGGGTATTGGTCCTGTCGCGAGAAACAATTAATAGTTACTTTATAATCGCCGCAAATCCTGACCGTGCCATCACTTGAGTACTGGAACGATCAGGCTGGCCCACTCGCTGAATTCCACCGGGAAGATGATGCCCTCGCGTTGCAGCCTGTCCAGCTCTATTTCCACACTCTCCCTCATCATGTGAGGTACCGCTTGTGCCTTGTGTGAATGGGTCATGCCTCTGGGATCCAGTGGATCGCACCTTCGCCCCGGAAAAGTTTCCAATGCCTGGCTCAAAACGGGAACGAAATTTGTTAAGAACCTGAGTACATGAGGCCTCATTGACATGTGATAGCGCTCGGATGTTATCCCAGTTCCAACGGATTTTGCCCAGCCAGCTCCTTCCAAGCAGTGTGGGGCCATTGCCCAGGATAATCCAGAGTGGCAGTTCGTGCACCGTGCCCTCATAGGTGACCTTGACCATGTCACTGCCCAGGACAGTGATAAGCTCTTTGGTGTATGTTCTCAGTTTCATGTGGATGGGGCTCAGGGCTGGTCTGAATGCCTTGTTGCACCACAGTCTCTCAAACATCTTTTTATTCATGATGGATTGGCTAGTGCCAGTGTCCAGTTCCATGGCTACGGGTAAACCATTCAATTTTACGTTTAGCATTATAGGTGGACATTTCGTCTCAAATGTGTGCACCTCGTGTACTTCAGCATCTTCCTCCCCTCCGAGGCTTGAAATTGCTTTGATCCACCATGGACCGATCTTCCTCTGCCACGTGGTGGTTAGCAGGTTTTGCAAAGCTTGCAATTCGTTTGCAAGCTCGTTGGAGGTGCCCCATTATGCCACATCTTTTGCAAATGTACCCTTTGAAGCGGCATGAATAGGCTGAATGGAAGCCGCCACAACGCCAACAAGGTGTGAATTGCCTTGCATTCAACCTTTATTGTGGTCTTAGTCATCTGGGTCACCTGAGGCCTGCAGTTGCAGACTCGTGGGTTCTGCTCGCAAACACAGTGTGCTGAGAGATTTGTTTGGTGTTATCACTGGTGGACATAAACGCCTATGTTATCGCAATGGCCTTACTAAGGGTTGGTGTCTCTGCAGTCAAGTTTTCGTAGGATGGTCTCGTGGCCAATGCCTAGTACAAACAAATCTCTGAGCATTTGCTCCAGGTAGCCATCAAACTCACATTGTCCTGCAAGTCGCCTTAGCTCGGCGATGTAGCTCGACACTTCCTGACCTTCAGATTGCTGGCACGTGTAGAACTGATACCTCGCCATCAGCACGCTCTCCCTCTGGTTAATATGCTCCCGAACCAGTGTACACAGCTCCTCATACGACTTATCTGTGGGTTTCACCAGAGCCAGAAGATTCTTCATGAGGCTGTAGGTCTGTGCCCCGCAGACTGTGAGGAGGACCGCTCTCCTTTTTGCAGTGCTTCCTTTTCCGTCCAGCTTGTTGGCTACAAAGTACTGGTCTAACCATTCCATGTAGGCTTCCCAGTCCTCGCCCTCCGAGAACTTCTCCAGGATGCCCACAGTTTGCTGCATCTTTGCGCTGGATTCGTATTCTCGTCGGCAGTTATTGTGTTTCTAACATAGATGAGACTGCACACAGGAAGGTTAAAGTAACAGTGACCTCAGTCTTTATTAAAACACTCCAGAGTGAGGAACAGGCCTTAGGGGCTGGCTCACATACAGTGCTCCCAAGGGATGCTGGGATCCCTTGGGACTTCAGGGGATGCGCTCCCTGGTGGCGGAACATGGGAGTGCATGCTTTACAGATACACAACAAATCGGATCATGGCTGATCATGCAACTTCAGTACCCTATTCGTGCTTTCTCTCCATTCCCCTTGATCTCTTTAGCCGTTAGAAACATAGAACATAGATGCAGGAGTAGGCCATTCGGCCCTTCGAGCTTGCACCGCCATTCAATAAGATCATGACTGATCATTCCCTCAGTACCCCTTTCCTGCTTTCTCTCCATACCTCTTGATCCCCTTAGCCATAAGGGCCATATCTAACTCCCTCTTGAATATACAATTCTCTGTGTGGCAGGAAATTCCATAGGTTAACAACTCTGAGTCAAGAAGTTTCTTCTCATATCAGTTCTAAATGGCGTACCCCTCATCCTAAGATTATGTCCCCTGGTTCTGGACTTCCGCAACATCGGGAACATTCTTCCCGCATCTAACCTGTCCAGTCCCGTCAGAATCTTATACGTTTCTATGAGATCCCCTCTTGTCCTTCTAAACTCCAGTGAATAAAGGCCCAGCTGATCCAGTCTCTCCTCATATGACAGTCCAACCACCCCTGGAATCAGTCTGATGAACCTTCGCTGCACTCCTTCAATAGCAAAAACGTCCTTCCTCAGATTAGGAGACCAAAACTGAACACAGTATTCCAGGTGAGGCCTCACTAAGGCTCTGTACAACTGCAGTAAGACCTCGCTGCTCCTGTATTCAAATTCCCTAGCTATGAAGGCCAACATACCATTTGCTTTCTTCACTGCCTGCTGTACCTGCGTGCCCACTTTCAGTGACTGATGAACCATGACCCCCAGGTCTCGTTGCACCTCCCCTTTTCCTAATCGCCGCCATGCAGATATTCTACCTTCGTGTTTATGCCCCCAAAGTGGATAACCTCACATTTATCCACATGATACTGCATCTGCCATGCATTTGCCCACTCACCTAACCTGTCCAAGTCACCCTGCAGCGTCTTAGCATCCTCCTCACAGCTCATACTGCCACCCTGCTTAATGTCATCTGCAAACTTGGAGATATTATATTCAATTCATTTGTCCCAATCATTAATGTAAATAGCTGGGGACCCAGCACTGAACCTTGCGGTACCTCACTAGTCACTGCCTGCCATTCTGAAAAGGACCTGTTTATTCCTACTCTTTGGTTCCTGTCTGCCAACCAGTTCTCTGTTCACGTCAATACATTACCCCCAATCCCATGTGCTTTAATTTTGCACACTAATCTCTTGTGTGGGAACTTGTCAAAAGCCTTTTGAAAGCCCAAATACACCACATCCACTGGTTCTCCCTTGTCCACTCTACTAGTTACATCCTCAAAAAAATTCTAGAAGATTTGTCAAGCATGATTTCTCTTTCATAAATCCGTGCTGACTTGGACTGATCCTGTCATTGCTTTCCAAATGTGCTGCTATTACGTCTTTGATAATTGATTCCAACATTTTTCCTACTACCGATGTCGGGCTAACCGGCCTATAATCCCCTGTTTTCTCTCTCCTTTTTTAAAAAGTAGGGTTACATTAGCTATCCTCCAATCCATAGGAACTGATTCAGAGTCTGTAGAATGTTGGAAAATGACCACCAAAGCGTCCACTATTTCTACGACCACTTCCTTCAGTACTCTGGGATGCATCCCAATCAGGCCCTGGGGATTTATCAGCCTTCAATCCCATCAATTTCCCCAACACAATTTCCTGACTCATAAGGATTTCCTTCAGTTCCTCCTTCTCGCTAGACCCTCAGTCCCCTAGTATTTCCGGAAGGCTATTTGTGTCTTCCTTCATGAAGATGGAACCAAAGTTCAACTAGTCTGCCATTTCTTTGTTCCCCATTATAAATTCACCTGATTCTGACTGCAAGGGACTACATTTGTCTTCACTAATCGTTTTGTCTTCACATATCTATAGAAGCTTTTGCAGTCAGCTTTTATGTTCCCTGCAAGCTTACACTCATACTCTATTTTCTTCCTCTGCTGAATTCTAAATTTCTCCCAGTCCTCAGATTTGCTGCTTTTTCTGGCCAATTTATATGCCTTTTCCTTGGATTTAACACTATCCCTAATTTCCCTTGTTAGCCACGGTTGAGCCACCTTCCCCGTTTTATTTTTACTCCAGACAGGGATGTACAATTGTTGAAGTTCATCCATGTGATCTTCAAATGTTTGCCATTGCCTATCCACCATCAACCCATTAAGTATCATTTGCCAGTCTATCCTAGCCAATTCACGTCTCATACCATCGAAGTTACCTTTCTTTAAGTTCAGGACCCTATTCTCTGAATTAACTGTGTCACTCTCCATCTTAATGAAAAATTCTACCATATTATGGTCGCTCTTCCCCAAGGGGCCTCGCATAACAAGATGGCTAATTAATCCTCTCTCATTACACAAGACCCAGTCTAGGATGGCCTCCTCTCTAGTTGGTTCCTTGACATATTGGTCTGGAAAACCATCCCTTATACACTCCAGTAAATCCTCCTGCACCGTATTGCTACCGTTTTGTTGCAGTTTAGTACATAGTACAACCATGTACTAAACTGTAGCATGAACTGGGTTGGGAACTGAATATCCAAGGATATTCGATATTTAGGAAGGACAGGCAAAAAGGAAGAGCGGTGGTGTGGTGTTGTTAGTAAAGGATGAAATCAGAGCAATAATGAGGGGATATTGGCTCAGAAAATCAAAATGTAGAATCAGTCTGGGTGGAGCTAAGGAGCACCAAGGGGCAGAAAACACTGGTGGGAGTTGTCTATAGGCCTCCAAACAGTAGTGGTAGTGTCGGGGACTGCATCAAACTGGAAATTAGAGATGCATGTAGCAAGGGTACTGCAGTAAGCGTAGGTGACTTTAATCTACATGTAGACTGGCCAAACCAAATTAGTAATAATACTGTGACAGATGAATTCCTAGAGTGTGTACGAGATTGTTTTTTAGACCAGTATGTTGAGGAGCCTACTGGGGAACAGGCTATCCTAGATTGGGTATTGTGCCATGAGAAGGGGTTAATTAACAGTCTTGTGTGGGGTTCTTCAGGGAAGAGTGACCATAACATGATTGAATTCTTTATTAAGATGGAAAGTGAAGTCGTCCAATTCGAAACAAGGATTCTAAATCTAAACAAAGGAACCGACAAAGGTATGAGGAATGAATTGGCTATGATAGATTGGGAAGATTCATTAAAAGGCATGATGGTGGAAAGGCAATGGTTAATATTTAAGGAACGAATGCATGAATTGCAACAGTTATACATTCTTATCTGGCGTAAAAACACAAGGAAAAGTGGCCCAACCATGGCTAACAAAAGAAATTAAGGATAGTATTCGATCCAAAGAGGAGTTATACAAAGTTGCCAGAAAATGTAGCAAGCCTGAGGATTCAGCAAAAAAGGACCAATAGATTGATTTAAGAGGGGAAAAATAGAGGTATGAATGTCAACTTGCAAAGAACATAAACGACTGCAAAAGTTTCTACAAGTACATAAAAAGAAAAAGATTAGTGAAGACAAATGTAGGTCCTTTACATACAGAAACTGGAGAATTTGTAATGAGGAACAATGAAATGTTAGAACAATTGAATAAATACTTTGGTTCTGTCTTCACGTAAGAGGACACAAATAACGTCCCAGAAATGCTAGAGAACCCAAGGGTCTAGTGAGCAAGAGGATTTAAAAGAAATGATTATTAGTAAGAAAAGAGTGCTGGAGAAATTAATGGGACTGAAGGCCGATAAATCCCCAGGGCCTGATGATCTGCATCCCAGAGTACTCAGAGGTAGCCATGGAAATAGTAGATGCATTGGTTATCATCTTTCAAAATTCTGTCGATTATGGAACAGTTCCTGCAGATTGGAGGTTGGCAAATGTAACCCCACTATTTAAAAAAGGATGGAAAGAGAAAATGAGGAACTACAGACCGGTTAGCCTGATATCAGTAGTAGGGAAAATAGAAACCTAGAAATTTACAGTACAGAAGGAGGCCATTTCGTGTTCATGCCGGCTGACAAAGAGCCGCACGGCCCTTGGTCAGCAGCCTTGAAGGTTACATGTAAACCTATGAACAATGACAAAAAGGCAAAGAGCACCCAGCCCAACCAGTCCACTTCACACCACTGTGACACCCCTTATACTGAAATATTCTGTACTCCACCCCAACCTGAGTCAAGTGATCTCCTGGGAGAGGCAAAAGCCAGATTAAAAACCCAGGACAGGAAAATGCTGGAGTCTATTATAAAGGATGTGAATTTAAAATTCAGCAGAGGAAGACTAAGGGTTTAATTAGGAGGGGGAAAATAGAGTATGAAAGTAAGCTTGCAGGGAACATATAAACTGACTGCAAAAGCTTCTACAGATACGTGAAGAGAAAAGATTAGTGAAGACTAATGTAAGTCCTTTGCAGTCAGAATCAGGGGAATTCATAATGGGGAACAAGGAAATGGCAGACCAATTGAACAAATTGGTTCTGTCTTCACTAAGGAAGACACGAATAACCTACCAAAAATACTAGGGGACTGAGGAACTAGTGAGAAGGGGGAACTGAGGGAAATCCTTACTAGTCAGGAAATGGTGTTAGGGAAATTGAAGGGACTGAAGGCTGATAAATCCCCAAGGCCGGATAGTCTGCATTCCAGAGTACTTAAGGAAGTGGCCCTAGAAATAGTGGATGCATTGTTAATTTTCCATTGGTGGTCATTTTCCAACATGCCATGGACTCTAGTTCAGTTCCTATGGACTGGAGGGTAGCTAATGTAACCCCACTTTTTAAAAAAGGAGGGAGAGAGAAAACAAGGAATTACAGACCGGTTAGCCTGACATCGGTGGTGGGGAAAATGCTGGAATCAGTTATTAAAGATGTTGGAATCAATCATTAAGGATGAAATAGCAGCGCATTTGAAAAGCAGTGACCGGATCAGTCCAAGTCAGCATGGATTTATGAAAGGGAAATCATGCTTGACAAATCTTCTGGAATTTTTTGAGGATGTAACTAGTAGAGTGGACAAGGGAGAACCAGTGGATGTGATGTATTTGGACTTTCAAAAGGCTTTTGACAAGGTCCCACATAAGAGATTAGTGTGCAAAATTAAGGCACATGGTATTGGGGGTAATGTATTGACGTGGATAGAGAACTGGTTGGCAGACAGGAAGCAAAGAGTGGGAATAAACGGGTCCTTTTCAGAATAGCAGGCAGTGACTAGTGGGGTGCCGCAAGGTTCAGTGCTGGGACCCCAGCTATTTACAATATACATTAATGATTTAGACAAAGGAATTTAAAGTAATATCTCCAAGTTTGCAGATGACACTAAGCTGGGTGGCAGTGTGAGCTGTGAGGAGGATGCTAGGAGGCTGCAGGGGGACTTGGACAGGTTAGGTGAATGGGCAAATGCATGGCAGATGCAGTATAATGTGGATAATTGTGACGTTATCCACTTTGGTGGCAAAAACAGGAAGGCAGATTATTATCTGAATGGTGACAGATTAGGAAAAGGGGAGATACAACGAGGCCTGGGTGTCATGATACATCAGTCATTGAAGGTAGGCATGCAGGTATAGCAGGCAGTAAAGAAAGCAAATGGCATGCTGGCCTTCATAGCGAAGGGATTTGAGTATAGGAGTAGGGAGGTCTTACTGCAGTTGTACAGGGCCTTGGTGAGACCACACCTTGAGTATTGTGTGCAGTTTTGGTCTCCTAATCTGAGGAAGGACATTCTTGCTATTGAGGGAGTGCAGCGAAGGTTCACCAGACTGATTCCCGGGATGGCAGGACTGACATATGAAGAAAGACTGGATTGACTAGGCGTATATTCACTGGAATTTAGAAGAATGAGGGGATCTCATAGAAACATATAAAATTCTGACGAGACTGGACAGGTTAGATGCAGGAAGAATGTTCCCGATTTTGGGGAAGTCTAGAACCAGGGGTCACAGTCTAAGGATAAGGGGTAAGTCATTTAGGATCAAGCTGAGGAGAAACTTCTTCACTCAGAGAATTGTGAACCTGTGGAATTCTCTACCGACAGAAAGTTGTTGAGGCCAGTTCATTAGATATATTCAAAAAGGAATTAAATGTGGCCCTTTCAGCTAAAGGGATCAAGGGGTATGGAGAGAAAGCAGGAATGGGGTACTGAAGGTGCATGATCAGCCATGATCATATTGAATGGTGGTGCATGCTCGAAGGGCCAAATGGCCTACTCCTGCACCTACTTTCTATGTTTCTATGATAACTGCACACTTGGATAATATTAACGGGATCAAACAAAGTCAACATGGATTTATGAAAGGAAAATCATGTTTGACAAACCTACTGGAGTTTTTTGAGGATGTAACTGATAGAATAGATAAGGGAGAACCAGTGGATGTAGTGTATTTGGATTTTCAGAAGGCCTTTGATAAAGTCCCACATAAGAGGTTAGTGTGCAAAATAAAAGCACATAAGATTGGGGGTAATGTATTGGCATGGATTGAAAATTGATTGACAGGAAACAGAGAGAAGGAATAAACGGGTCTTTTTCGGGGTGGCGGGCAGTGTCTAGTGGGGTACCACAGGGATCAGTGCTTGGGCCCCAGCTATTCACACTATATATAAATGATTTGGATGAGGGAACCAAATGTAATATTTCCAAGTGGGGTTGTGAGGAGGATGCAAAGACGCCGCAAGGTGATTTAGATAGGTTGAGTGAGTGGGCAGATACACGGCAGATGCAGTATAACGTGGATAAATGTGAAGTTATCCACTTTGGTAGGAAAAACATAAGGACAAAGTATTATTTAAATGGTGATGGCTTGGGAAGTGTCAATATACAGAGGGGCCTGGATGCCCTTGTACACCAGTCATTGAAAGCAAGCATGCAAGTGCAGCAAGCAGTTAGCAATGCAAATGGTATGTTGGCCTTCATTGCAAAAGGATTTGAGTATAGGAGCAAGGATGTTGTATTACAGTTATACCATCGTCATCATCATAGGCAGTCCCTTGGAATTGAGGAAGACTTACTTCCACTCTTAACATGAGTACAGTCCAATACAAGAACCACAGTCTCTGTCACAGATGGGACTGATAGTCGTTGGGTGGGTGGGACTGGTTTGCCGCACGCTCTTTCCGCTGCCTGCGCTTGTTTACTGCATGCTCTCGGCGACGAGACTCAAGGTGCTCAGCGCCCTCCCGAATGCACTTCCTCTACTTAGGGCGGTCTTTGGCCAGGGACTCCCAGGTGTCAGTGGGGATGTTGCACTTTATCAGGGAGGCTTTGAGGGTGTCCTTGTAATGTTTCCGCAATTATACAGGGCCTTGGTGAGACCGCACCTGGCGAATTGTGTGCAGTTTTGGTCTCCTTACCTAAGAAAGGATATACTTGCCATAGAGCAAGTGCAGCGAAGGTTCATCAGACTGATTCCTGTGAAGGCAGGACTGTCGTATGAGGAGAGATTGGGTCGACTAGGCCTGTATTCACTAGAGTTTAGAAAAATGAGAGGGGATCTCATTGAAATGTATAAAATTCTGACTGGGTTGGATAGACTGGATGTGGGGAAGATGTTTCCCCTGGCTGGGAAGTCTAAAACAAAGGGTCACAGTCTCAGGCTACCGGGTAGGGAATTTAGGACTGAGATGAGGAGAATTTTTTTTCACTCAGTGGGTGGTGAACCTGTGGAATTCTCTATCCAGAAGGCTGTGGAGGCCAAGTCACTGAATATATATAAGAGGGAGATAGATAGATTTCTAAAAACAGAAGGCATCAGTGGGTATGGGGAAAAGGCGGGAGTGTGGTGTTGAGATAGAGGATCAGCCATGATCATATTGAATAGCGGTGCAGACTCGAAGAGCCGAATGGCCTACTCCTGTTCCTATTTTCTATGTTTCTATAAAATAACATGAATAATAAGTAGAGTATCCCAACATTCAAGCTGGAATTTTACTGATGCTGCGAGTGTGGGTTTGGAGGCAGGCCTGCTATCAAAATGGTCGTGATTGACAGTGAGGCAGAAGTCCACTCTAAACCCACTTCCTTGTAAGTTTCCAAAGTGCCGGGTCCTGCTGCGGATTGCAGACCCGGCACTAGGCAGCGGATCAGGCAATTGTGATAGTTAACAAGGTGCTTAAACCTATTTAAGTAGCATTTTACCAGCTCCAAAGGATTTTACCAAGTTTCTAACGAGCTTCACGTCCCCCGAGGAACACGTCCGGTAAGTGTGTTGGGTTCTCAATGACTCTCCAT
Organism: Pristiophorus japonicus; assembly: GCF_044704955.1. Taxonomy (NCBI): domain Eukaryota; kingdom Metazoa; phylum Chordata; class Chondrichthyes; family Pristiophoridae; genus Pristiophorus; species Pristiophorus japonicus. The sequence continues at coordinate 114,349,397 of NC_091979.1, forward strand.
TGCTTTGACTTGTTGACAGCTGCAGAAGTGGTATAAAAGCTACCATTTTACAGCTGTTCACTTTCCAATCTCAGAAGCTGAAGCCTTCATTATTTAGACGACACTTTTGAGCTGTATGCAGTTTGGAAGTATTTGCAGTGAACTTTATATCCACTGTCACCTCCTTGGAGCATCCTCTCTCTCCATTGATAGATCGCTTCTGTCATCTCAACTTCAGCTGCCATCTATTCCATCAGCATCAGTGCCCTTGAGAAAATCTCACCTTGGTCCTCAAAATCCCGCCACAATCAGCCCCAACACCAACATCACTAAACACGCCAGCATCATCACCAACAATACCAAACTTCTTCGCAATCACCTGATGCATCAACACCTGACCACATTGCTGCCTGGGACACCAGGGATGGCCTCACCATAGCCACATTTACTTCACAACGCTATACACCCTGGCTGCCACATGATGTGCCAGGTTGGCACCACCACACACCAAGACCATAAAGCATCCCTGCAATGTCCAAGCCATTTCTTTCACACTCATCACCATTGTGAGGGGTACCCTTATGTCTCACCATTCACTACAACTCATTAAGCCACTTCCAAAGGTTCACACAAATCTGTCCGAGAACGCAAATGAAAGATTTCAATGTTTGACAGTACATTAACAGAAACTCGACATGAACATTGGCGAAAAGACCCAATTGCCTACCCTTGTGTGTTGGTTGTTGATATGATTGGACAAGGATGAGGGTGAGTGTGAGGGGTGGCTAGTGAGATGGGGATGTGATAATGTAGATAGAGAGGGAGGTGCAAGGCAAGTTGGTGTGAGTAAGGATGTGCAGGAGTAGGGTAAGGAAGAGTGATGGGGATGTGATGAGTGGCACAGCAGGATGAGGTTGAGCGGCTATGCAGTAACGTTTCGTGATCTATTGAGATCATTGAAAGGCTTGTGCCACTGCAGGCAGCTACTCCTGATGACATTCCTGCTTGTGCCCTCCTGTGCAATGTACAACCAGGCTGCATTGGTATCCTGGGGAGGTCTCTTACGCCCATTGGAAGGGAAGAGAACCTCCCTACATGCTGTGACTCCCTCCATAAGCAGCACCTCAATGCTGTAGAACACAGAGAGAACAACTGTCAAAATCAATGTGACCATGGTCCTTTAAGGAAACCGGCTGATGACTCATCATCAAATGACGGCATCAGATCCGCTTCCTTCAATTGGCCAAGAACCTCACGGTGGGCTTAACAAGCCCCATCAATGGAAGATTATTCATATAGCGTGGGATGGAGTGAGGAGCGGGGTCGCCAGCCGCCACTGACCCTGACCCTGGCTGCCTCGGACTCGCCACAGTTGGTGAGATCATGGCCTCCGTGTCCGATAGATAAGTAGCTAAACTTCAGGCTATGGAACTGATTGTCATATTTATCAGTTTCCTGCTGAAAACGGAGTTTGTTCACTAAAGATTAACTTTCACGTTGGTATAAGATAATATAATTAGTTACTTAATAGTTTTGAAAAAATCTAGGTTCAAAATTTGGCACTACAGTAAATTAGAAATGCTGACTGAGAATATTCTGCCTGAATCAGTGCACTGAAGTGCTGTGGAACAAAGTTAATAAATTACAAATACTAAAGAATATAATTTAACCATACATGGCAACCTACACAACTTGAAAAGGCTGAGTTTCAAAAATTTGGCACAGCCCCACAAAAACTGACAAGGCAAAAAACTATGTACCACTCAAAAACAGCCTTGAATGAAGGACTATAACCAAGGCCACTACCTCAAAGCAACGAAATAAACTAAATTCCTTTTTTATTAGATTGGATTTTTATTAGTGCTGGGGATTACATTCCGTAATTCAGTTTGTTTTTCTGTGAAAGCTAAAACCCAATAGCCTCATATGACATACAAAAAGTAGTGACAATGAGATTGCTGTGGAACATGAACTTGTCATGACTTAAGCTGCAACTATGCCCAATATTATATCAGTTGCATTGTAGGGAAATAATTGAACTGCATAAAGCTGCAATTTTTGCAGTACAGATACAACGTCCTGAATCTGGAATTTTGAACACAGTAATTGTCTGAAAACTGGCCATTTTTTACAAAAGCGCGTTTCAGATCGAGTAGTCTGGCGTGTGATTTTCTCAAGAATGTCCGGTTTTCAGACAATTGCGATTTTCAGACAGCTGGATTTGAGACGTTGTACCTGTATATATTAATTACCTGGACTTGAATATATAGGGCATAATTTCAAAGTTTGCAAATGTCATGAAACTTAGAAATTTAGTAAGCAATGAGGAGGATAGTAACAAATTTTAGGAGGACATCGACTGGTGAAATCGTCAGAAACATGGCAGATGAAATTTAATAGTGAAGTGTGAAGTGATTCATTTTGGTCGGAAGAATGAGGAGAGGGAATATAAACTAAATGGTGCAATTTTAAAGGAGTTGCAAGAACAGAGAGAACTTATAAAGATATGTACACAAATCTTTAACGGTAGTTGGACAAATTGAGAAGGCTATTTAAAAAAAACCATATTGGCTTATTAATTGAGGCATAGACTACAAAAGCAAGGAAGTTATACTAAACCTTTACATCATCATCATAGCCAGTCCCTTGAAATCGAGGAAAACTTGCTTCCACTCCAAAAGTGAGTTCTCAGGTGACTGGACAGTCCAATACGGGAATTACAGACTCTGTCACAGGTGGGACAGACAGTCGTTAAAGGAAAGGGTGGATGGGGAGTCTGGTTTGCCGCATGCTCCTTCCGCTGCATGCGCTTGTTTTCTGCGTGCTCTCGGCGACGAGATTCGAGGTGCTCAGCGCCCTCCCAGATACTCTTCCTCCACTTAGGGCGGTCTTTGGCCAGGGACTCACAGGTGTTGGTGGGGCTGTTGCACTTTATCAAGGAGGCTTTGAGGGTCCTTGAAACGTTTCCCCTGCCCACCTGGGAGTCTTGTGTCTGGCATGTGGACAATGTGACCCGCCCAACGGAGTTGGTCGAGTGTGGTGAGTGCTTGGATGTTGGCCTGATCGAGAACACCGACGTTGCTGCGTCTGTCCTCCCAGGAGTTTTGCGGGATCTTGCGGAGACATCGTTGGTGGTATTTCTCCAGCGATTTGAGGTGTCTACTGTACATGGTCCACATCTCTGAGCCAAACAGGAGGGTGGGTATCGTTACGGCCCTGTAGACTATAAGCTTGGTGCCAGTTTTGAGGGTCTGATCTTCGAACACTCGCTCCCTGAATTTATAATGGGGAACAAAGAAATGGCAGACTAGTTGAACAAATACTTTGGTTCTGTCTTCACGAAGGAAGACACAAATAACCTTCCAGAAGTACTAGGGGACCAAGGGCCTTGTGAGAAGGAGGAACTGAAGGATATCCTTATTGGGCAGGAAATTGTGTTAGGGAAATTGAAGGACGATAAATCCCCGGGCCTGATAGTCTGCATCCCAGAATACTTAAGGAAGTGGCCCTAGAAATAGTGGATGCTTTGGTGATCATTTTCCAACAGTCTATCGACTCTGGATCAGTTCCTATGGACTGGAGGGTAGCTAATGTAACACCACTTTTTAAGAAAGGAGGGAGAGAGAAAACAGGGAATTATAGACCGGTTAGCCTGACATCAGTAGTGGGGAAAATGGTGGAATCAATTATTAAGGATGAAATAGCAGCGCATTTGGAAAGCAGTGACAGGATCGGTCCAAGTCAGCATGGATTTGTGAAAGGGAAATCATGCTTGACAAATCTTCTGGAATTTTTTGAGGATGTAACCAGTAGGGTGGACAAGGGAGAATCAGTGGATGTGGTGTATTTGGACTTTCAAAAGGCTTTTGACAAGGTCCCACACAAGAGATTGGTGTACAAAATTAAAGCACTTGGTATTGGGGGTAATGTGCTGACGTGGATAGAGAACTGATTGGCAGACAGGAAACAGAGAGTCGGGATAAACTAATTCTTTTCAGAATGGCAGGTAGTGACTAGTGGGGTGCCGCAGGGCTCAGTGCTGGGACCCCAGTTCTTTACAATATACATTAATGATTTAGAAGAAGGAATTGAGTGCAATATCTCCAAGTTTGCAGATGACACTAAACTGGGTGGTGGTGTGAGCTGTGAGGAGGATGCTAAGAGGCTGCAGGGTGACTTGGACAGGTTAGGTGAGTGGGCAAATACATGGCAGATGCAGTATAATGTGGATAAATGTGAATTTATCCACTTTGGGGACAAAAACACGAAGGCACAATATTATCTGAATGGCAGCAGATTAGGAAAAGGGGAGGTGCAACGAGACCTCGGTGTCATGGTTCATCAGTCATTGAACATTGGCATGCAGGTACAGCAGGCGGTGAAGAAGGCAAATGATATGTTGGCCTTCATAGCTAGGGGATTTGAGTATAGGAGCAGGGAGGTCTTACTGCAGTTGTACAGGATCTTGGTGAGGCCTCACCTGGAATATTGTGTTCCGTTTTGGTCTCCTAATCTGAGGAAGGATGTTCTTGTTATTGAGGGAGTGCAGCGAAGGTTCACCAGACTGATTCCCGGATGGCAGGACTGACATCTGAGGAGAGAGTGGATCAACTGGGCCTTTATACACTGGAGTTTAAGATGAGAGGGGATCTCCTAGAAACATATATAAATTATGATGAGACTGGACAAGTTAGATGCAGGAAGAATGTTCCTGATGTTGGGGAAGTCCAGAACCAGTGGATACAGTCTTAGGATAAGGGGTAGGCCATTTAGGACTGAGATGAGGAGAAACTTCTTCACTCAGAGTTGTTAACCTGTGGAATTCCTTATCGCAGAGAGTTGTTGATGCCAGTTCATTGGATATATTCAAGAGAGAGTTGGATATGGCCCTTATGGCTAAAAGGATCAAGGGGTATGGAGAGAAAGCAGGAAAGGGATACTGAGGGAATGATCAGCCATGATCTTATTGAATGGTTGTGCAGGCTCAAAGAGCCGAATGGCCTACTCCTCCACCTATTTTCTATGTTTCCTCAAGCGGCCAAAGGCTGCGCTGATGCATGGAGGAGGTGCAAATCTTTACAAGACACTGATTACGCCTCAGCTGGAGTATTGTGTTCAGTTCTGGGCACTACACTTTAGGAAGAATGTCAAGGCCTTAGAGAGGGTGCTGAAGAGATTTACAGCAATGGTACAGGGATGAGGGACTTCAGGTATGTGGAGAGACTGGAGAAGTCCAGGTCATTAATACACATGGATCCGAAATTGGCTCAGTGACAGGAAACAGAGAGTAATGGTGAACGGTTGTTTTTCGGACTGGAGGAAGGTATACAGTGATGTTCCCAAGCGGTCGGTACTATGACCACTGCTTTTCTTGATATATATTAATGACTTGGATGTGGGTGTACAGGGCACAATTAAAAAATTTGCAGATGCCATAAAATTTGGAAGTATAGTGAACAGTGATAGTGATAGTGATGGACTTCAAGAGGACATCGACAGGCTGGTAGAATGGGTGGACACATGGCAGATGAAATTTAATGCAGAAAAGTGTGAAGTGATATATTTTGGTAGCAAGAATGAGGAGAGGAAAAACAATCCTAAAGAGGTATAAATATGTGCACAAATCATTGAAGGTAGCAGGGCAGGTTGAGAAAGCGGTTAAAAAAACTAACAGGATCCTGGACTTCATGAATAGAGGTGTATAGAGTACAAAAGCATGGAAATTCTAATGAACCTGAATAAAACACTGGTTCGGCCTCAATCCTGGGCACCACACTTTAGGAAGGATGTGAAGGCCTTAGAGGATGAAGAAAAGATTTATGAGAATGATTCCAGGAATGAGGGACTTCAGTTATGTGGATAAACTGGAGAAGCTGGGGTTCTCCTTGGAGCAGAGAAGATTGAGAGGAGATTTGATCGAGGTGTTCAAAATCATGGGAGCTCTGGATAGAGTAAATAGAGAGAAACTGTTCCCATTGGCAGAAGGATTGAGAACCAGAGGACACAGATTTAAGGTGATTGGCAAAAAAAACAAAGGCGACATAAGAAAAAAACTTTTTTACACAGCGAGTGTTTAGGATCTGGAATACACGGCCTGAAAATCACGGCTTTCAAAAGGGAGTTGGATAAGTACCTGAAAGAAAAAAAATTGCAGGGGAAAGGGAGGAGTGGGACTAGCTGAGGTACTCTTGCAGAGAGCCGGCAAGGGCTCGATGGGCCGAATGGTCTTCCGTGCTGTAACCATTCTACGATTCTAAGCTAGGGTTTTTCTTCTTAGACCAGAAAAGGTTAAGATGAGATTTGTTAGAGGTGTTCAAAATCATGAAAGGTTTTAATAGAATAAATAAGGAGAAATTGTTCCCAGTGGCAGATGGGTCAGTAACCAGGGGCGATCGGCAAAAGAACGAGAGGTGACGTGAGGAAACATTGTTTTATGCACTGAGTTGTTGTGATTGAAATGCACTGTCTGAAGTTGGTGGAAGCACTTCAATAGTAACTTTCAAAAGGGAATTAGATACATACCTGAAGGAGAAAAATTAACAGGTCTATGCAGAAAGAACAGGGGAGTGGGACTAATTGGATAGCTCTAGCTAAGCGCTGGCACAAATGGAATGGGGCGAATGGCAGCCTTCTGTGCTGTATGATTTTAGGATTTCATTTTTGGCGGCAAAACAGCATCTTCAGAATCTTGAGGCCTGAGAGTCAAGTGACGATCTGGAATAAGATGGCTGTGTAAGAACAGAGCTTTGAGCAACACACTTTATCCGTCACTATCTTGGTTTCAGAGAACATCTTTGAATTAAGTTGACTTTGATTTTGGAAGCAAAATTTAAAAGAAATAGAATTGTTCATCAAATAAATTGTAGAATTATCCACAGTTATCTGCCCTTAACAGAAATGCACCTTTTGTTCTTGCCACAGGTAATAGTGTGTTCTGTAGTCATTGCCAATGAGATTCTCCTGTATACTCGACCATCACACACACACACACACAAGCTTTTGGAATTTTGTGTATGAGTGAAAATCCATATGTGCATAGTCCATGCATGTGCTTAAACAACTTGTAGAGCAATCTGGGATAAGTCTTAGCCCATGCTGCTGGAGGTCATGAAAAGGCAGATTTGCTGGACAAAATGCAAATTAAAAACTCACAGTTGGCAATTATGTTTAACCTTAACTCCTGGATTCTGGACAGGATAACGGCTAGTTAGGGACAGAAGATCGGGAAGCTTTTAAAAGCCAGCAAAGAATGGCTAAAACAATGATTAAGAAAGGAAAGATAGACGACGAAAGTAAACTAGCACAAAATATAAAAACACATAGCAAGAATTTCTACAGGTATATAAAAACGAAAAGAATGGCTGAAGTAAATGTTAGTCCCTTAGAGGACGAGACCGGGGAATTAGTGATGGGGAACATGGAGATGGCAGAAACACTGAACAAATATTTTGTATCAGTCTTTACGGTAGAGGACACCAAAATATCCCAACAGTGGATAGTCAAGGGGCTATGGGGGAGAAGGAACTTAACACAATCTCTAAGGAGGTGGTACTCAGTAAGTCATCATCATCATCATAGGCAGTCCCTCGGAATCGAGGAAGACTTGCTTCCACTCCTGAAGTGAGTTCTTTGGTGGCTGAACAGTCCAATACGAGAGCCACAGACTCTGTCACAGGTGGGACAGATAGTCGTTGAGGGGAGGGGTGGGTGGGACTGGTTTGCCGCACGCTCTTTCCGCTGCCTGCACTTGATTTCTGCACGCTCTTGGCGTTGAGACTCGAGGTGCTCGGCGCCCTCTCGGATGCACTTCCTCCACTTAGGGCGGTCTTGGGCCAGGGACTTCCAGGTGTCAGTGGGGATGTCGCACTTTATCAGGGAGGTTTTGAGGGTGTCCTTGTAGTGTTTCCGTTGCCCACCTTTGGATCGTTTGCCGTGAAGGAGCTCCAAGTAGAGCACTTGCTTTGGGAGTCTCGTGTCTGGCATGCAGACTATGTGGCCTGTCCAGCGGAGCTGATCGAGTGTGGTCAGTGCTTCAATGTTGGGAATGTTAGCCTGAATGAGGACACTGATGTTGGTGCGCCTATCCTCCCAGTGGATTTGTAGGATTTTGCGGAGACATCGTTGGTGATATTTCTCCAGCAGCTTGAGGTGTCTACTGTACATGGTCCATGTCTCTGAGCCAAACAGAAGGGCAGGTATTACTGCAGCCCTGTACACCATGAGCTTGGTGGCAGTTTTGAGAGCCTGGACTTCAAACACACTTTTTCTCAGGTGGCCGAAGACTGCACTGGCGCACTGGAGGTGGTGTTGGATCTCGTCGTCGATGCCTGCTCTTGTTGATATGAGGCTCCCGAGATATGGGAAGTGGTCCACGGTGTCCAGGGCCGTGCCATGGATCTTGATGACTTGGGGGCAGTGCTGTGCGGTGAGGACAGGCTGGTGGAGGACCTTTGTCTTACGGGTGTTTAGCGTAAGGCCCATGCTTTCGTACGCCTCAGTAAATAGTAAATACATCGACTATGTCCTGGAGTTCAGCCTCAGTAAGATAATGGGACTAAAGGCGGATAAATCCCCTGTACCTTGCACCCTAGGGTCTTGAGAAGTAGTGGCAGGTATAGTGGATGCATTGGTTGTAATTTACCAAAATCCCTGGATTCTGGGGAGGTCCCAGCAGGTTGGAAAACTGCACATGTAACACCCTTATTTAAAAAAGGAGGCAGACAAAAAGCAGGAAACTATAGACCAGTTAGCCTAACATCTGTGGTTGGTAAAATGTTGGAGTCCATGATTAAAGAAGCGGTAGCAGGATATTTGGAAAAACATCAGTCAGTCAGCATAGATTTTTTATGGGGAACTCATGTTTGACAAAATTGCTGGAATTCTTTTGAGGAAGTAATGAACAGGGTGGATAAGGGGGAACCAGTGGATGTGGTGTGTTTGGACTTCCAGAAGGCATTTGACAAGGTGCCACATAAAAGGTAACTACACAAGATAAAAGCTTATGGGGCTGGGGGTAATATATTAGCATCGATATATTGGCTAATGAACAGAAAACAGAGAGTTGGGATAAATGGGTCATTCTCTGGTTGGCAACCAGTAACTAGTGGGGTGCTGCAGGGATCAGTGCTGGGACCCCAACAATTTACAATCTATATTAACAACTTGGATGAAGGGACCGAGTGTAACGTAGCCAAGTTTGCTGATGATACAAAGATGGGAGGAAAAGCAATGTGTGAGGAGGACACAAAAAAAACCTGCAAAAGGACACGGACAGGCTAAGTGAGTGGGCTAAAATTTGGCAGATGGAGTATAATGTTGGAAAGTGTGAGGTTATGCACTTTGGCAGAAAAAAAATCGAAGAGCAAGTTATTATTTAAATAGAGAAAAATTGCAAAGTGCTGCAGTACAGCAGGACCTGGGGGTCCTGGTGCATGAAACACAAAAGGATAGTATGCAGGTACAGCAAGTGATCAAGAAGGCCAATGGAATCTTGGCCTTTATTACATAGGGGATGGAGTATAAAAGCAGGGAAGTCTTGCTACAGTTATACAGGGTATTGGCGAGGCCACAGCTAGAATACTGCATAGTTTTAGTTTCCATATTTTAAGAAAGGATATACTTGCTTTGGAGGCAGTTCAGAGAAGGTTCACTAGGTTGATTCCGGAGATGAAGGGGTTGACTAATGAGGAAAGGTTGAGTAGGTTGGGCATCTACTCACTGGAATTAAGAATGCGAGGTGGTCTTATCGAAACGTGTAAGTATGAGGGGGCTTGACAAGGTGGATGCAGAGAGGATATTTCCACTGATAGAGGAGACTAGAACTAGGGGGCATAATCTTACAATAAGGGGCCGTCCATTTAAAACTGAGATGAGGAATTTCTTCTGAGGGTTGTAACTCTGTGGAATTCGCTGCCTCAGAGAGCTGTGGAAGCTGGGTCATTGAATAAATTTAAGACAGATATAGACAATTTCTTAACCGATAAGGGGTTATGGGGAGCGGTCAGGGAAATGGACCTGAGTCCATGATCGGATCAGCCATGACCATATTAAATGGCGGGACAGGCTTGAGGGGCCACCTGGCCTACTCCTGCTCCTATTTCTTATGTTTATATTCTTATGTTGGATAAATATACTAAGAAAACCACTGATAGTTATTTTGTTTACAGCTGGAACTGGTCTGTGATATTATATCATCATCATTATCATTGTAACCAGACTGAAATGCATGTACAAAACCATGATTAAACATTCTAAAACCAATTTCAAATAAAATATGACAATAACAAATATATGCCCTCCTATTCTCAAATCTAGTTTACATTTTAGATTTGCCATAAAGTTAAAAGTGCTTTGTTTGAACACCTGACTGCTTGTTGTACTAACAAAAGAAAGAAACACTTACATTTATATAGTGCTTTATAGTCAGTGAAGTACTTTTGGAGTGTAGTCACTGTTGCAGTGTGGGGAAATGCAGCAGCCAATTTGCGCACAGCAACTCCCACAAACAGCAATGTGATAATGACCAGATAAACTGTTTTTGTTATGTTTATTGAAGGATAAATATTGGCCAGGACAATGAAAGCCTATTTGGAAGGACCTAAGGACAATATTTAATATTTGTATTTAGGCTGATAGTTAATATCTCCAAGATTATTAATTAACTAAATCTCATCTGTTAATATAATCTGTTCAGCTAGCATCTCCAATAGAGGCAATGCTGTTAACAGTCCAAAGACTTTTTTTTTTTAATTGAGTTTTTAAGGTCTTCCTCATTCATGAATGGGGATCACTGCTGGTGTTCCCAGTGCATTATGAGTGATGTGCCTGGAGTGCCAGAAAATTTTGCTAACAAGCTGACGTTGCTTTATCCGCCAAAAGCAGCTAATTTGTGTGCAGGCCTTTGTCGTGCCATATTAGCGGCTTTAGAATTGCCACAGCTTAGTTGTGTTGTCTCTGGGATTTAATTTTCTCTGAGCACAATCTTTCTGTATTACGGGGCTGAAATTGGTTGACATACCGACCCTACCGCCCAAAAATGCGATTTTGGTCAAAAAACATCTACATACCGCCAACATACCACTTGGCGGAATATTCATCATTGACGCACCGTTCGCTGTGCAGGACCTCCCGCAGGCCGCCCAAAAAGTCCGATTTTCATCGCATACCGCCAACATACCACTGGAGCTGCATACTCTCCTGGAAAAGATGTTAAGTGGCCGGTAATGCTCTGAGCCACCATTTTAAAATTGGGAACAGTCCGCTAAAGCAGCACCTCTATTTCTGAGGTGTACAGTGATTTTACAGTGCAATTTAATAGAAAAGATATTTTTATTGTTACTGAGTAACTTATTAAGATAGACGACATTTTAGTTATATTTTTTCATCGAAAAAATATTGTGGAGATTTAAAAAGAATGGGGCCTGTACTATCTCTGCCTGTATTGCTGACAACTTGTCTAATGGAGGCACCAGATGTGAAAAGGTTTATTGAGCAGAGTTATAAGAGTAATGGAGGAGGTCGCAGATTGATGAGGAGGAGGAGGAGGAGGAGGCCTTACCCGCAAAGGATTTTCAGGGAGAAGTGTTCATATTTGGACCTGACTGATAGACAATGCGTTTTAAGGCTGCGCATCCGAAAAGAGGTGATCACTGAGATTTGCGAGCTCATTAAGGCAGACCTGCAACCCAGTACCAGCAACGTTACTGCACTCGAGGTCGATATGAACGGGACTGTGGCACTTTCCTTTAATGCATGTGGGTCTTTTCAGGCATCAGCTGCAGACATATGCTCTATTTCTCAGTACACTATTCATCGCCTTCCTTCCTCCGGCGACGTTCGGGCTTTCATTCCTCCGGCGATGTCCTGGCCTTCCTTCCTCCAGCGATGTTCTGGCCTCCCCCAGGTCACTGGCCCCACTCAATAGCGGAGTCATTGTGTTGCGCACAATGGCTGTGGCCACTCTGACCTCTCCTTCCACAAAGTGGACCACTGATCATCCCAATGCCTGCCCTCAGCCAGGCCTTGGTTTTCTCACCACCTCACTGAAGGGTGCCGCTCAGCACCGGGCTTACGGCTCGCATCCCACCGTAGGCAACTAGGCTCATACAGCAGTGCCTGGTCTCCAGTCGTCTTGGACCCTCTTGCCACTGGACCAAGGCCTTCCTCTGCTAAGCCCATGTGGTAGCCAGTGTGCAATGGCCACCACACATTAAAAGAACTCGTGCACAGGCATGTTCCACCCTTCAAATGATGTTCGGGACCTGGAACGTCAGGAGGGACAACTCCAACAGCAACAGACCGGAATGCCGCACTGCCATCATTGCCCAGGATGTCGACATCACCATCCTAAGCAAGACTCGGCGGGTAGGGGAAGGCCAGCTCAAAGAACAAGGTGGCGGTTACACCACCTTCTGGAAAGGCAAACCAGAGGAAGAACGCCGGTTTCGCCATCAAGAACGAGCTGGTCAACCGCCTCAGAGACTCCCTCTGTGGGATTAGCGAACATCTCATGACTCTCCAGCTCACCCTATCCCGGTACCAGTGCACCACAGTTATCGGTGTGTACGCTCCAACACTCGACGCAACAGATGAGGCCGAAAAGGTATTCTACTCCAGCCTCGGACAATCCCTGTCCCGCGTCATTACAGACGACAAACTGATCCTCCTCGGTGACGTCAACACCAGAATCGGTAAGGACACTGACCTCTGGGGAGGCGTGATCGACAGAGAAGGGGTCGTGAAAACCAATTCCAGCAGTACCCTGCTCCTGACAAAATGCCTAGAACATGACCTTGTCATCACCAACACCTTGTTCCACCAGAGGGACAAGTACAAGGCATCGTGGCAACAACCTCGCACCAAGCATTGGCACCTGCTAGACTACGTCATCGTTCAAGCAAAGGATTGCAAGGACTTGCGCATCACCCGTGCCATGACAGGAGCCGACGACTGCTGGACGGAACTCCGTCTAATCCATTCCATCATCAACATTAATATAGCCCCAAAGTGACAATGGCAACAGAAGCAATGCCAAGGAAAATCAATTCCAGGGCACTCAAAGACCCAGCTAAGAGAGCCCTATACAGCCAGCGCCTCACTGCCAACTTGGCGACCCTCGATAACCCCGAGACACAGAGTGCCTACAACGCTTTGTCTGCCCTCCAGACCACCATAACCAGTGCCTGCGAAGACACACTGGGTCACTCAACCAGGAAACACCAGGACTGGTGAGAGTGACCAGGAGATCCAGGAGCTAATAAACCACAAGCGCAGGGCATTTCTGAACCTAAAACAACAACCCAATGCGAAAGCAGCTCCACAGACGGCTGATGGCTGAGGTCCAACAAAAAATCCGCGACTTGAAGAATAGATGGTGGGTAGAGAAAGCACAGGAGATTTAGCAGCTGGCCGACAGCCATGACGTGCGAAGCTGCTTCACTTCAGTCAAATCCACCTACAGCCCAAGGCCCCACCCCACTGCTGGCCAAGAATGGGGAGACACTCATCAAGGACAGTGAGGCAGTCAGGGCCTGCAGGAAGGAGCGCTTCGAAGATCTCCTTAATCGAGACTCTGCCTTTGACACGAGTGTCCCTCGACTCCATCCCGCAGCATGCTGCCCGCCATCATCTCCACAAAACTCCAGCCCTGCACGAGGTAGAAAAGGCCATCCATCAGCTCAAGAACAACAAGGCATCGGGAGCAGATGGAATCCCCGCCTGAGGCACTAAGGTATGGTGGAGAGGCACTGCTGGCTCGAATGCATGACCTCATCTCTCTCATCTGGAAGGAGGAGTGCATGCCTGGAGATTTCAAGAGATGCCGTAATCGTGACCATCTTTGAAAAAGGGGACAAGTCTGATTGCGGCAACTACAGAGGAATCTCCCTGTTGTCGGCCACTGGGAAAGTCCTCACTAGAATCCTCCTCAACCGTCTTCTCCCTGTGGCTGAGGAGCTCCTTCCGGAGTCACAGTATGGATTCCGTCCACCACGGGTATAACTGACATGATCTTCACTGCGTGACAACTGCAAGAGAAATGCAGGGAATAGCACCAACCCTTGTATATGGCCTTTGACCTCAAAAAGGCCTTTGACACTGACCGCGAGGGACTATGAAGCGTCCTCCTCCGTTTCGGCTGCCCCCAAAAGTTTGTCTCCATCCTCTGCCTGCTCCACGACGATATGCAAGCTGTGATGACTAACGGATCCACCACAGACCCAATCCACATCCGGACCTGGGTTAAGTAGGGCTGCGTCATTGCACCAACCCTCTTCTCGATCTTCCTCACTGCAATGCTCCATCTCATGCTCAACAAGCTCCCCGCTGGAGTGGAACTAAACTATAGAACCAGTGGGAATCTGTTCAACTTTTGTTGCCTCCAGGCTAGGTCCAAGACCGTCCCATCCTCTGTCGTCGAACTATAGTACGCAGACAACGCTTGTGTGTCTGCGCACATTCAGAGGCTGAACTCCAGGTCATTGTCAACATCTTCACCCGAGGCATATGAAAGCATAGGCTTTACACTAAACGCCCATAAGACAAAGGTCCTCCACCAACCTGACCCCGCCACACAGCATTGCCACCCAGTCATCAAAATCCACGGCGCGACCTTGGACAACGTGGACTACTTTCCATACCTCAGGAGCCTACCATCAGCAAATGCAGACATCGATGACTAGGTACAACACTGCATCCAGTATGCCAGTGCAGCCTTCGGTCGCCTGAGGAAGAGAGTGTTTGAATATCAGGCCCTCAAATCTGGCACCAAGCTTATGGTCCAAAGTGCTGTAGTGATACCTGCCCTCCTGTATGGCTCAGCAACGTGGACCATATACAATAGACACCTCAAATTACTGGAGAAATACCACCAACGATGTCTCCTGCAAATCCCCTGGGAGGATAGATGCACCAATGTCAGTGTTCTCGATCAGGCCAACTTCCCGAGCATCGAAGCACTGACCACCCTTGACCAGCTCCGTTGGTCGGGCCACATTGTCCGCATGCCCGACACAAGTCTCCCAAAGCAAGAGCTCTACTCGGAACTCCTATACGGCAAGTGAGCCCCAGGTAGTCAGAGGGTGTTTCAAGGACACCCTCAAAGCCTCCTTGATAAAGTGCAACATCCCCACCGACACCTGGAAATCCCTGGCCAAAGACCGTCCTATGTGGAGGAAGAGCATCCGGGAGGGCGCTGAGCACCTCGAGTCTCGTCGCCGAGAGCATGCAGAAAACAAGCGCAGGCAGCGGAAGGAGCATGCGGCAAACCAGACTCCCCACCCACCCTTTCCTTCAACTGTTTGTCCCACCTGTTAGAGACTGTAATTCCCGCATTGGACTGTACAGTCACCTGAGAATTCACTTTGAGTGGAAGCAATTCTTCCTCGATTTCGAGGGACTGCCTATGATGACTCATCTGTGCATTCGACAGGTAACCGAAGCACTATGTACACCGGATGGAATTTATAAACTGCCCAATGACCAGGGAGGCACAGAGTGACAGGGCTTTGGGATTTGCATGCATTGCCGGCTTCCCCAAGGTGCAGGGTGCAGTTGACTGTACCCATATTGCCCTGCGAGCACCATTACAGGAGGCGGAGCTGTACTGAAACCGTAAGGGATTTCATTCCCTCAAAGTGCAGCTCTTATGCGACCATACACTGCGCATAATGGCAGTGAATGCCAACTTTCCAGGGAGCATCTATGATGCGCACATACTGCGTGAGAGCACTGTGTCTGACCTGTTCAAGTCTGAGCCACAAGGTAAATGCTGGATGCTGAGGGATAAAGGGTATGGCTTTGCCATCTGGCCCTTGCCCCCCCCACCCCCCTGCAGAACCCTCATACAGAAGCCGAGCAATGATATAATAAGAGCCATATAGCCACACGTAATATAATTGGAGTGCTGAAGCAGCACTTTCGATGCTTGGCCGACTCGGGAGGCAGACTACAATACCACCCTGAGCAGTTTGCTCAGTTCAGAGTGGTGTGCTGCAGGTTGCATAATTTAGCAATCATGCGGGGACAGGAATTGCCACAGGGGACTGCAGGACCACCTGAGGAGAGAGTGCAGGAGACTGAGGAGGAAGAGGAGGAAAATGAGTTGCAGGAGGATGACGCGGAGCTTCCAGATGAACCCATAGCACTGCTCCCTCCCCCCCCCCCCAAACACCACAGCGGAGGGCAGGCGGAGCATATGCCACTGCAAAATTGTTACGTCAGCAGCTCATAAATGAATGCTTTGCTTGGATATGGAGAGCTGTGTTTTGGGACCCTGATGACTGTTACCCCAAAAGTTTGACACTGTACATGAGTGCGTAAATTCAATTCAAACGTTTGTGTAAAAATATAAAAAATATACAATAATTTAAAAACGTTGTAAAACTTATAACTATAAAACAACTAACAACTTTAATAACTTTAATAACTTTAACAAAACTTTTACCACTTTAATAAACTTTTACAAATCAAACTTGAATTATTCAATGAAAAAGTACAACAAAAAGACTCTCTTTTTACTGTCCTAGGTCACGACCTCTGCCCCATCCTCGACCGCGTGCTGCACCACCCTTGGAACTATTCTCCCCCCACCCTTTCTTACTCCCACGCTTCCCTTTCCAACTGCCCCTGAGCCCGGACCTCCCTGTGATAGTACCAAGCCAGCGTGCAGCACCGCACCGAGTGCTGTTGCTGTCGGTGGAGGTTAGACATTGCAGGCGCAATAAATGGGGTCTCAGGAGAAGCTCGTGATGTGCAAGGCACGGCTTCAGGGCTGGAAAATGATGTCCGCTCCCCACCCTCAGGTGCTGTCGACCTGACTACTATGGCACGGGGTGGGGGGTTCCACGCCATGTCCCGATCCAGTCGATTGCCGCATGGCTTCGTCGGCAATCCGCTCCATCATGGTGATGATACGCGCCATATCCTCCGATTGCCGCTCTGAGAGTTGCGATATTTGCGGCTACCGTAGTCATGGCCTTGAGCAGCTCTCGACCTATGTCGGCGCTGGCCTGTGACAGATGCACCATGTCCTGGTACACGCCTACAGCAACCGATCTTTTGTGCACCATCCTCCGTCGCTGTGGCAAAGGCCCTGCAACACTGGGGGGTGCCTTGCTGCGCGCAGCTTGATCCGGCAGATTCAGAGGAGCCATGGGGAAATCCCCTGAATACAGACTTCGTGGTGGAGGATGTTCCAGCTGGCTCCACCCCCACCTCCACTGGTTCCAGGATCAGCAGTTCTTCCTCTTCCTCTTTTCATCTTCCTCATCTCTGCCGATGGTGAACTAGGGAGAGGGCTGGGTGACGCCAGAGATGGAGACAGTGGTTCTTTCTGTGTCGGTGTGGCCTGAATCGTCCGAGTTTGGAAGTACTAAACAACATTTAAAAAAGCTTGGCACCAGGGGAGGGGTCAGGGTGACATGAGTACATAGTACAGTGACTTATCGCAGTGTTACTTAAATGTCCACTGCTGCAGTACTGCATTACATATTGCAGACAGACAATACATATATGCATTGCATTACATACCCTCAACATTGCAGTACATCACATGAGGCCAACATTACAGTGCAATAAACTTACATTAAATCAGGCCAACATTACAGTTACATTACGTGACATGAGAGGACCGCAACAAAGACTGGATTGTATTCAACTTACTATCCTGTGTGAGTGGGTCAGCTCCAATGCCGGTGGTGGCACGTTTGCTATCTCCAACCAGGGACAGGGCACGGATCTCTGTCAGTCAGAGGCTCCTGGGTTGTGGGTCCTCCCCTGTACGCCGCTGATTGGCTGCTATTGCAGATGTCTTTTTCTGCAGAAAGTAAAGTAAATCAAAGTAAAAAAAATCTTCAATCCATTTAACATCGCAGACACACAAGGTCTCACACACACATTAAAAAAACACTGCGTTGATCCTCTTGTCATTGCCTAAAAGCACGAATACATCGCCGTAACCTTAAGATAAATAACATCATCTGTGTGACACATTTACATGGCACATGGGGGATGCATAAATAAAATCATTACTTACTCTTGCTACCCTCACCAGGTCGTTCCACCTCTTATGACACCTTTTCCCGGTGCGTACCATGGTACTTTTGGAGGACATAGCCTCCCCAATCTCATCACATATCCTGTTGTACTACTTTGGGGGGGGCGGGGGGGGGGCTTTCCACGACCACCCTTCATTAGCTCGGAGTACCTCTCTGTTATATGCTCGAGGAGGGCAGGTAACTCCGTCTTGTCGAAGGCGGGCGCCCTCAACCTCTCCTCCTTTTCAATGTTCCTGCGCTTTGATTTTTTTTTAACATTTCCATAATATTTCTGTTATGATTTTTGCTTTGTAAAATGTCTTATTCTTCAAACTGTAGAATTCTTAATTATGAATATTTTTAAACTCTGCATGTGTTTTTAAAATAACTGCTCATCGACAAGCTTGCTGCTTCTGCTCCTTCTCATTCTCCCTCCTCAAGTCACTGTGCATGCGCGGGTGACCCCTGAAATCGCAGGTAAAACGCTCTGTGGAAAAAAAAAACGAGAGAAAAAAAATTGCACATGCGCAGTTCAGTGCCGTACTGTCCATCAAAGAAAAAGTTGATCTAGGTAACATACCGGCCACTGCAGACCGTTGGCATACCGCCGAAAATGTTTTGACCTATTTTGTCCTCTTCGGTCTCGGCAGTATGCCGGCGACTTGAAATGTCGCACTGCCGACATGCCGCCAAGAAATGGGCAGACCTTATGTTTCGACTAATTTCGGGCCCTACATGTTTTTTAAAAAGTTATTTTTATTGCATCTGTAGGAACACAGTACACATGTTGCATATTCTGTATTACAACAGACAACTGAACAGCCAATCATTAAAAGACCTGCGAAAGTGGTCCTGAATCAAGCGTTAACGTCCCCTTTAATAATCAGGTAAGTGCTATAAATAACTCTTAAGTTCATCAATTCAACTGTGGAGCACACAAATTAGAATGCTCTTGGAGGGAGCAATACATGGAAAGACAACTTTATTAATGAGGCTCTTCAGATTATTGTTGACAGCCAATTGCCCTCTATGGGTCAGAAGAGCAGTCCATTACCAAACCGAGTTCAGCAGGTGTGAAAGGCAATCAAGTCGCAGGTCAACACAGTCTTAACAATCCAAGGCATTTGGAAAGATGTGCGGAAGAGGATATCTGATTTGCTGAAAAGTGTCAAGGTGGATAATGAGGATCACTCTGGTGTCTCGCACTGCCAGACAAGAGACTCCCAAAGCAAGCGCTCTACTCGGAACTCCTTCACGGCAAACAAGCCAAAGGTGGGCAGCGGAAATGTTACAAGGACACCCTCAAAGCCTCCCTGATAAAGTGCGACATCCCTACTGACACCTGGGAGTCCCTGGCCAAAGACCGCCCAAAGTAGAGGAAGTGCATCTGGGAGAGCGCTGAGCTCCTCGAGTCTCGTCGCTGAGAGCATGCAGAAATCAAGCGCAAGCAGTGGAAAGAGCGTGCAGCAAACCAGTCCCACCCACCCTTACCCTCAATGACTATTTGTCCCACCTGTGACAGAGACTGGTTCTCGTATTGGACTGTACAGCCAACTAAGAACTCATGCTAAGAGTGGAAGCAAGTCTTCCTCGATTCCGAGGGACTGCCTATGATGATAATAGTATGAGTGCCAATTATTTTACATTTGGTAGAAATGCCTATCCAAAGAACTTAGATATTAGTCATATTTGACAAAATAGTTTTGCACAAGAATATTGTTAAGCTGAATTTACCCAGTACTTTGCTACAAGTGGAATACATCAAGATGTTTTGTAGTTACTACAAGCTAGAAATTGGCATGCCTATTAACAGTGAATTATCCCTATACATAGAATTGAGTACTCTTTCATCTTCAGCTAGCAAGACACTTTGCGTTTCATTCTACTAGATCTAGCAATATATATCTGTAGTGTAACCTATGTTTCCTCCTGTAAAATTGCATTTCAACAAGGTACCCTAGTCTTCACACAACGTAGCCTTTACAGGTGTCATTGTCCTGGGATTGCTAGCTGATAAACCCCTTGCCTGTGTTAAGCAGGCAAGTATGGACATTGTAGGCTGGGAAGTGGTGCAGACCATGTGGGATATGGAAATTTATAAACACAATAGCATTCTTGGTTTATGGAATGCCAATCACATACATTTACTGTGGCAATTAGTTTCACTTTCATTAGCAAATGCTGTTATTTAAAAATGGATGTGGGCATTGCTGGCAAGGCTGGTATTTATTGCCCATCCCTAGAAACTGAGTGGGTTGCTAGGTCACTTCAGAGGGCAGTTGAGAGTCAACCACATTTATCCGAGACTGGAGTCACATACAGACCAGACCCGTTAAGGACACCAGGTTTCCTTCCCTAAAGGGCGTTAGTGAACCAGGTGGGGGTTTTTATGACAATCTCAACAGCTTCATGGTCACTTTTACTGAAAAATGCTTTTTAATTTCCAAATTTTTAAAATCAAATTCTCAAATTGCCATGGTGGGATTTGAAACCGTAATATGCATAACAATGTCCATATGCTCTCCCTGTATCATATATTTTCACAGAAAGATCACAAGTCTAGAGGAAGAATCCAGTACTCAGGAACATCACATCCATATCACCTGAAGCAGGTGCCAGTTTGGAAGCCATTATTGAGTCTACTAAAAAAACACAGTGAGTTACTGATTATGGGTGAGTTAAGAGTAAAAGTGATACTTGAAAAAGGGCTGGTTGTTACCTTTACAGATGTACAGTATGTTATGGGCTTTGCAGAGGCACCTTTATGATTCCAATTCCATGCATCCACTGATGAAACAAAGGAGCCTTCATGAGTGTGAAATGTTGAACAATCCATTGCCTATTTACATAAGATGAAGCAAACTGGTCTGGTTAAAGTAATACATTATACTATTTAGTTGGGCAGTGCGGTATAGCAAGAGCTGCCTGCTTAACAGAATGCTATTGAGAGGCATACAACATTAGTGGCATCTGCAGAGAGACCTCAGGCATATATGTGCAAACATAGTTGCAATACAGGGGGTATCTGAAGAAAAGGTCCTCTTGGTGTATACGCAATCTAAGATGCAATAAAAGGCTAGATTTGGGGATCTTATAAATATGCTAGGGACAACCATCAAAGAGGAATTTAGCATTCTGCATTCTCCTGCATCATCCAGAAACTGCATTGCATAGCTGCTTTGGACTACAGTGTGCTACTTAACAAATTTTTAGGCTTTAATTTCCTTAACGGCATACCCATTTTACAGACGATTAATGGGTGCTTAAGTATCCAATAAAGTGGGAAACATGCACGCACTCATTCCACGCCGAAAGTATGCCGCTCGCCATATTGGATTAAGCTGCTCCATAGGAGTTCAGGGTGCACGGCTGAATTATTTAAAGCACACATTAAAATATTTAGTAAGAGTCTTACGATTGTTGTAGGACACTTTTCTGAAATTGGTCTGCCTCAGTACCTGTCTCGACATGTGATAAACTCAATCAGCAACTTGTGGTGCTAACAGTCAGCAAGGAACTTTCAACAGTGCTATTTAAAGGGCTCGTCTACTACATACAGGTTAGTTTCTGGTTTGGCCTTTTCGGCTGCTGGTTAACTTCTGGGTGTTTTTTTGGCCTATTTTCTGAATTCTATAAAGCATTCTGACGTGTTTGCTGGTGTTGGACTGCTTTTGTCTGCCATCAAAGCAGTTTCACTCAGTCACTGGTGTTCTGGTATCCTTCTCCATCCTGCTCCAACGCCTCTCCACTGTCATCCAGCAGGGTGGAACTGCACTTGCTTGCTTCCATTCTTATCTATCTAATCGTAGCCAGAGAATCACCTGCAACGGCTTCTCTTCACACTTCCACATCGTTACCTCTGGTGTCCCCAAGAATCTATCCTTGGCCCCCTCCTAGTTCTCATCTACATGCTGCCCTTTGGCGACATCATCTGAAAACACATGTTCGCTGATGACACTTAGCTCTACCTCATCACCACTTCTCTCGACCCTTACGCGGTCTCTAAATTGTCAGACTGCTTGTCCGATCCCCAGTTCTGAATGAGCAACTATTTTCTCCAATTAAATATTGGGAAGACCGAAGCCATTGTTTTCAGTCCCCGCCACTGACTCCATCCCTCTCCCTAACATTTGTCTGAGGTTGAACCATACCGTTGTCGTGTGCTTCGAACCAGGGCAAGGACAGCACTGCCTGTAACTGTCACGGTCATCGTGATCTTTAAATTTAATGCCACGGGCTCCTTCCAGGCTGCAGCAGATCTCATCTCCCAGTTTGTTGTTCACTGTTCTATTAGGGATGTCACCGAGGCTCTCTAAGTTAGGTGGAACACCTGCATCTCTTTCCCAATGAAAAGCATGACAAGTTGGCACTAGGCTTTGCCTGCATTGCAGGCTTCCCCAGTGTGCAAGGTGCCATAGATTGCACCCATAGTGACACACAGCGGGCTCCTCTTCACCATCCTGGCATCTTTCGGAATAGAAAGGGATTCTACTTCCTCAACGTCCATCTTTTTTGCGACCACAGGCAGCACATCATGCAGGTCTGTGCCTGATTTCCTGGCAGCAATCACGAGTCATTCATCTTACACCTATCCTCTATGCCACCTTCATGCTAACCAGGCTGCCAGGCCACATGCGGGTTACGAGGCGACAAGGGTGATTCCCTTCAGACGTGACTCAAAAATCCCTTCAGAAAACCGGGCTCAGCTGCAGAGCTGGCCTACATTGAGAGCCATTCTACCACCAAAAATGTAATCGAGCAGGCAGTCAGCATATCCTCAAACAATGCAGCCACTCCCTGGACAGCTCAGGAGGAGCTTTCGAATACAGCTCCTGTACTATGTAACCAGATTTGTTGTCATCTGCTGCATAATTTTGCCATCATGAGGGACCAGCCCATACCACCACCTGGGCCGCAAGAAGAGCAGGAGGTGGAGTAGAAGGAAGAGCAGCACGAAGAGGAGGAAGAGTTTGAGCAGCATCGACCACCAGTGCTTCTGTCTGCCAGAGCTCTTGGAGAGCTGCTAATCCAAGAGCACTTCACCTGAACCATCCCTCCCATCCCAACGGTCCTGCAAACTTTATCACCACCATCCTTACCAGCCAATTGTCTTCCTTAAGTCCAGCCTTATTGCTCTTGCCATCGCATCACTACAAATATTAGCACCAACACCAAAACCAGAACAAAAGGTAAATTATTCGACTACTCAATTCCATCTGCATAACCGCTTATTGCCGGTTTTGTGTGTTCATTTAGCTATCCCAGTGGTGGTGGTGTTGTTCCTATGAAGTATATTCTCAGTGGCTACAGCTTGGAGGTGGAAACATAGAAATTTACAGTGCAGAAGTAGGCCATTCCGGCCCATCGTGTCCGTGCCGGCCGACAAAGAACCGCACGGCCCTTGGTCAGCAGCCCTAAAGGTAACATATAAACCTATGAACAATGACGGAAAGGCAAAGAGCACCCAGCCCAACTAGTCCGCCTCACACAACTGCGACACCCCTTCTACTGAAACATTACACTCTACTCCAACCATGTGATCTCCTGGGAGAGGCAAAAACCAGATAAAATCCTAGGCCAATTTAGGGAGAAAAAATCTGGGAAAATTCCTCTCCGACCCATCCAGGCGATCGAAACTAGTCCAGGAGATCACGCTGGCCATATTCTATTCCCTGCAGTACTTACCATTATATTTGCGCCGTCCAACAAAAGGTCATTCAGTCTAATCCCCAATTACCAGCTCTAGGTCCGAAACCCTGCAGTTAACTGCACTTTTTAAGTGCCCATCCAACCATCTCTTAAAAGTGGTGAGGGTTTCTGCATCCACCACTCTTCCAGATCCCCATAACCCTCTGCGTAAAGAAGTCTCCCCCTCAAATCCCCTCTTAAACCTTCCACCAACCACCTTACAACTATGCCCCCTTGTTATAGACCCAACCACCAATGGAAATAGGCCCTTACTATCCACTATGTCTAGGCCCATCAATATTTTGTACCTCCAATGAGGTGTCCTCTCAACCGCCTCTGTTCCAATGAGAACAAACCTATCCAATCTGTCCTCATAACTAAGATTCTCCATTTCAGGCAGCATCCGAGTACATCTCCTCTGCACCCTCTCTAGTGCAATCTGTCCTTCCTATAATACGGCGACCAGAACTGCACGCAGTACTTCAGCTGTGGCCTAACCGAAGTATTATACAATTTAAGCATAACCTCCCTGCTCTTTTATATTCTATGCCTCGGCCAATAAAGGAAAGCATTCCGTATGCCTTCTTAACCAGTTTTATCCACTTAGCCTGCTGCTTTCAGGAATCTGTGGACAAGCACTCCAAGGTCCCTTTGTTCATATACACTATTAAGTGTCCTACCGCCGAATGTGTATACCCTTTCCATGTTAGCCCTCCCAAAGTGCATCACCTCACACTTCTCTGAATTAAATTCCATTTGCCACTGTTCTGCCCACCTGACCAGTAGATTGATATCCTCCTGCAGCCCATGACTTTCCTCTTCATTATCAACCACAATGAAGGCTGCTGAGCTTCCATTGAGGACATTTCAGATGGTCGTGGTGGGTGATTTTGAGCAGATCTGGGCCTTGTGTGTCTGTTTGTAGACTGCAGCAACTTGACATGTTCCTGAGCAGTCTGGCCCAGCTGGCTGTGTAACATTAACGGGGGCATTGGCGGAGTGGCAGGAGAGCAGTTATGTTGTCCTCCTGAGAGAGGACAGCAGGTGCCTCTCCCATGGAGGTAAGGCCACTTTCCTGGGATTATGTTGCAACGCTCTTATGACTCAGCACAATAACAGTGCAGGATTGATGTGACCCTCTGTCAACACTGCACCACCTCCCCCTCAGAGCCAAAATGGCAGCCATCTGAGCTTCCATGACAGCAGGTGAGAGGCTATGAAAGTTGTCAGAGTTGTCATCAGATGATCCACATGGATCGTGTTCAGGGAGCTGACCACTCTCTCCATGTTGGAGAAAATAGTCTCCGTGCTCTGTGTGAAGTCACGACACAGGTTGGAGCTGGACTCCTCCAGGCTGTGAGCCATTGGACACAAGCTCACTGGAAGGTTGCCTCGTGCTCCTAAAATGTCCTTGTGTATGTCTATCAGCCTTCTTCAGTATCCTGGACCGTTGAAGTCCTCTGCAGCGGAGCTATTATGTGATCTCACCCTCCAGTGAGCTTGCACCTGTGGCGTCCTGGCCCCATTCCATTATCTCCTGCACACTTGTGGCTGGTGATATACCGCATGAAGACTTCTTCTCCAGCCTGCCCTCTAAAGTACGCATTGTGCCAGTCTGAGTTGGTGCTTGCTGGGATCAGACGGAGTGATGTTGCATCTTCAGGAAGGTTCACCTCTTATTCCTGAAGAGGGGCGGCAGTATTTTTAGCACCTGAAGTGAAAGAGAGGGATAAGGGTTAGCTTTTAATATGAAGTGAGATCAGAGCGAGCAGTTGCTGGTGAAAGCAGCTGTAGTTTGTCATGCAGAGTGTGTGGGGAACGCTAGAAGAAAGAAGTGAAAAAGAGGGTAAGGTGTGAATAAACAGGCTGAGATGCCATTTAAGTTGTCAGAGCTGTCATCATGGTGGGCACCTCTGTCGTGTTCATGGAACGGACCACTCGCTCCATGTTGGAGAAAATGGTCTCCAGGCATGAAGTCCTGACACAAGTTGGAGCTGGACTCTCATGGGAGGATAGTTTGTATGTTGTGAGAAGGAGGTAAAGTGAAGTGTCTTTCAGTGATTTGTAGCAGAGTGACGGGAAGTGGGGGAGGGATGCATTCTGAAGGGTGCAGGTGTGAGGAGACAGTAGTTAACGTGAGAGGTAAGATTCTTATCTGGTGAATTCATTTGAACTTCTTTCGGTAATGCAGCCATGTCCTGGGAGCTAAGCTCTTGGCAATAACCTCCTCAGCGACCTCTTCCACTGGTGGCAGAGATGTTGTCTAGAAGGGTTTCTCCACAGTATCTCTCTCCGATCCATTACCTAGACCAAGGCCTCCAATGCTGCATCAGAGAGAACCTGGGTGCCCACTCTGGACCTCTTGCATTCATTTCTGAGTGCACCTCCCTTTTAAGAGGTACTGGCTGCATTTAAGTAGCATTAGTGAAGCCTGATTTCCTCCCCCCCCCTTCCCATGGTGAGCAACCAATGAATAGCGTGAGTAGTGCTAGCTGTATGACTGGCTCCTGACAATAAGCTGCGAACACGTTAATAGGTGCGTGCAAAACATGTCCCACCTCCAATCAAATTCCTAGGCCTATATGCCTGAATAGCTAGTTAAACAGCATTCTTGTAGGTGCATTTAGATTGGTCATGCAGTTGTTTGTCTTAAAACACCTTAAGGTACCCAAGCTTCTCGAAGCGGTACAGAGTAATTAGTGCAGATATATGAACGTGTAAATAAAGCGCAAAAAAATGAACTCCTGTTTAATGCACTGTTAAATTTCACTCCCTATAAGTTTAGTTGTTGGGCCCAAGTTTCGGGTAGAGTTGCTAGTTTAGTTTGGAGTATCTCCAGAAATCTCAATTCTCGGCATTTAGTTTGCTCCAGTTCTAAGGAGGGATTCAAATTCCTGGGACATTGGAACCGGTTCTGGGGTAGGTGGGACTGGACGGTCTGCACCTGAGCAGGA
The DNA here is from genome assembly GCF_044704955.1 of Pristiophorus japonicus. Classification (NCBI taxonomy): domain Eukaryota; kingdom Metazoa; phylum Chordata; class Chondrichthyes; family Pristiophoridae; genus Pristiophorus; species Pristiophorus japonicus. The sequence continues at coordinate 114,376,050 of NC_091979.1, forward strand.
CGGGAACCAATGTCCTAGGGGGAGTGTTTGCTAGTGCTGTTGGGGAGGGGTTAAACTAATATGGCAGGGGGATGGGAACCTATGCAGGGAGACAGGAGGAAGTAGAATGGGGGCAGAAGCAAAAGATAGAAAGAAGAAAAATAAAAGTGGAGGGCAGAGAAACCTAAGGCAAAAAGGGCCACATTACAGCAAAATTCTAAAGGGGCAAAGGGTGTTACTAAGACAAGCCTGAAGGCTCTGTGCCTCAATGCGAGGAGTATTCTGAATAAGGTGGATGAATTAACTGCACAGATAGCAGTTAACGGATATGATGTAATTGGCATCACTGAGACATGGCTCCAGGGTGACCAAGGCTGGGAACTCAACATACAGGGGTATTCAACATTTAGGAAGGACAGACAGAAAGGAAAAGGAGGTGGGGTGGCGTTGCTGGTTAAAGAGGAAATTAATGCAATAGTAAGGAAGGATATCAGCTTGGATGATGTGGAATCAGTATGGGTGGAGCTACGGAATACCAAAGGACCAAAAACGCTAGTGGGAATTGTGCACAGATCACCAAACCGTAGTAGTGAGGTTGGGGACAGCATCAAACAAGAAATTAGGGATGCGTGCAATAAAGGTACAGCAGTTATCATGGGCGACTTTAATCCACATATTGATTGGGCTAACCAAACTGGTTGCAATGCGGTGGAGGAGGATTTCCTGGAGTGTATTAGGGATGGTTTCCTAGACCAAAATGTCGAGGAACCAACTAGAGGGCTGGCCATCCTGGACTGGGTGATGTGTAATGAGAAAGGACTAATTAACAATCTTGTGCGAGGCCCCTTGGGGAAGAGTGACCATAATATGGCAGAATTCTTTATTAAGATGGAGAGTGATGCAGTTAACTCAGAGACCAGGGTACTGAACTTAAAGAAAGGTAACTTTGGAGGTATGAGGCTAGAATAGACTGGCGAGTGATACTTAAAGGGTTGATGGTGGATAGTCAATGGCAAACATTTAAAGATCACATGGATGAACTGCAACAATTGTACATCCCTGTCTGGAGTAAAAATAAAACGGGGAAGGTGACTCAACCGTGGCTAACAAGGGAAATTAAGGATAGTGTTGAAGCCAAGGAAGAGGCATATAAATTGGCCAGAAAAAGCAGCAAACCTGAGGACTGGGAGAATTTTGTAATACAGCAGAGGAGGACAAAGGGTTTAATTAGGAGGGGGAAACTATAGAGTATGAGAGGAAGCTTGCTGGCAACATAAAAACGGACTGCAAAAGCTTCTATAGATATGTGAAAAGAAAAAGATTAGTGAAAACAAACGTAGGTCCCTTGCAGGCAGATTCAGGTGAATTTATAATGGGGAACAAAGAAATGGCGGACTAGTTAAACAAATACTTTGGTTCTGTCTTCACGAAGGAAGACACTAATAACCACCTGGAAATACTAGGGGACCGAGGATCTAGTGGGAAGGAGGAACTGAAGGAAATCCTTATTAGGCGGGAAATTGTGTTAGGGAAATTGATGGGATTGAAGGCCGATAAATCCCCAGGGCCTGATTGTCTGCATCCCAGAGTACTTAAGGAAGTAGCCCTAGAAATAGTGGATGCATTGGTGATCATTTTCCAACAGTCTATCGACTCTGGTTCGGTTCCTATGGACTGGAGGGTAGCTAATGTAACACCACTTTTTAAGAAAGGAGGGGAGAGAAAACGGGTAATTATAGACCTGATATCAGTAGTGCGGAAAATGTTGGAATCAATTGTTAAAGATAAAATAGCAGCACATTTGTGACGCAGTGCGGGATCTGACCAAGTCAGCATGGATTTATGAAAGGGAAATCCTGCTTGACAAATCTTCTAGAATTTTTTGAGGATGTAACTAGTAGAGTGGACAAGGGAGAACCAGTGGATGTGGTGTATTTGGACTTTCAAAAGGCTTTTGACAAGGTCCCACACAAGAGATTAGTGTGCAAAATCAAAGCACATGGTATTGGGGGTAATGTACTGAAGTGGCTAGAGAATTGGTTGGCAGACAGGAAGCAGAGAGTCGGGATAAACGGGTCCTTTTCAGAATGGCAGGCAGTGACTAGTGGGGTGCTGCAGGGCTCCGTGCTGGGACCCCAGCTATTTACAATATACATTAATGATTTGGATGAGGGAATTGAGTGTAATATCTCCAAGTTTGCAGGTGACACTAAGCTGGGTGGCGGTCTGAGCTGTGAGGAGGACGCTAAAAGGTGCAGGGTGACTTGGACAGGTTAGGTGAGTGGGCAAACACGTGGCAGATGTAGTAAAATGTGGATAAATGTGAGGTTATCCACTTTGATGGCAAAAACACAAAGGCAGAATATTATCTGAATGGTGGCAGATTAGGAAAAGGGGAAGTGCAATGAGACCTGGGTGTCATGGTATATCAGTCATTGAAAATTGGCATGCAGGTACAGCAGGCAATGAAGAAGGCAAATGGTATGTTGGCCTTCATAGCTAGGGGATTTGAGTATAGGAGCAGGAAGGTCTTACTGCAGTTGTAAAGGGCCTTAGTGAGGCCTCACCTGGAATATTGTGTTCAGTTTTGATCTCCTAATCTGAGGAAGGACGTTCTTGCTATTGAGGTGCAACGAAGGTTCACCAGACTGATTCCCGGGATGACAGGACTGACATATGAGGAGAGACTGCATCGATTGGGCCTGTATTCACTGGAGTTTATAGAAACATATAGAATTCTGACGGGACTGGACAGGTAAGATGCAGGAAGAATGTTCCCGATGTTGGGGAAGTCCAGGACCAGGGGACGTAGTCTGAGGATAAGGAGTAAGCCATTTAGACTGAAATGAGGAGAAACTTCTTCACTCAGAGTTGTTAACCTGTGGAATTCCCTACCGCAGAGAGTTGTTGATGCCAGTTCATTGGATATATTCAAGAGGTAGTTAGATATGGCCCTTACGGCTAAAGGGATCAAGAGGAATGGAGAGAAAGCAGGAAAGGGGTACTGAGGTGAATGATTAGCCATGATCTTATTGAATGGCGGTGCAGGTTCTAAGGGCCGAATGGCCTACTCCTGCACCTATTTTCTATGTTTCTATGAGTTAGTTTAGTTTCATTTTAGTTAAGTTCTTTTTTCAAAAAGGGGCTTGGCCAGCCACTTAGGCCTGTTTTGCAAGTTTCGGCAGCGAAAACTTACTCCAAACTAACTTAGAATGAAGTAAGCATCCACTTTTATAAGTTTTGAAAAACCTTACCTAGTTAAGTTCAGCGCAGGCACAGCCAGAGACGGGGGAGGGCAGGTGGGGGGGCGGGGGGGAAAGCATTAAACACAAAGGACACATCAACATCAACAGCAGGGGGGAAGCGAAGTGAGAGGATTTTCCAAAGCACTAAACACCTTCACAACAACATTAAAGAAGCATAAGCACACTTAAAGCACTAAGCACTAAACAAAGCATTACATTTAAAGCACCAAGCACTAAACAAAGCACAAAAAGTAATAAGCAATTAATTAATAAAAAATAGAAGGAACACTGCACCTAAAGCACCAAGACCAAAGATATAAGCAACCAATCAATAACAAATAAAAGGTAGGGCATCTATTTTTTTTTTATGTGTTTCTGTCAGCCTCTGCATGTCTCTGTCAGTGTCTTTCTCTCTGTCTCTGTCAGTGTATCTCTCTGTATTTCTGACAGTGAGGGATGGGGGGAGAGGGGGTGGAGGGGTGAGGAGTAGGGGGGGGAGGAGGGGCTGAATGGGAGGGAGGGGGGGGTGAATGGAGGCTGAATGCGGGGGTGGGGGGGTGAACGGAGGCTGAATGTGGGGTGGAGGGGAGTGAGGCTAAACGAGGGGGGAGGCCTTGAGGTTTAGGGAGGGAACTGAAGAGCTTAGGGCCTCGGCAGCTGAAGGCATGGCTGTCAAGTGGGATGCAATGAAAATTGGGGATGTTAAGGAGGCCAGAATTGGAGGAGCGCAGATGTCTCTGAGGGTTATAGGGCTGGAGGAGGTTACAGAAATAGGGAGGGTTGAGGCCATGGAGGAATTTGAACACAAGCCGTAATGCAGATCCATCTCCATGTGAAATACGTCACTGTCATTGTAAAGTGTAACTTAATTGAAGTAAATTTTCACTGCAGAGTTTACCTAGCCTGTACACAGCCTGAATGTGCTCTTTATCAGCTCTGTATCCCATGAATTTATGTTTGAAGTCCAGACTCATCCATTTCAAGATGTTGCTGGCAAGATATCTCTATGCAGCAGTACATTTTAAACAATGGAACTTGCCAATTGCTCATTTAAAACCTCATTCAGCCCGCCCCGCCCCCTCCCCCCATGCAGTGCACTTTGTGGTTATAGAAACATAGAAAATAGGTGCAGGAGTAGGCCATTCAGCCCTTCTAGCCTGCACTGCCATTCAATGAGTTCATGGCTGAACATGCAACTTCAGTACCCTATTCCTGCTTTCTCACCATACCCCTTGATCCCCCTAGTAGTAAGGACTTCATCTAACTCCCTTTTGAATATATTTAGTGAATTGGCCTCAACTACTTTCTGTGGTAGAGAATTCCACAGGTTCACCACTCTCTGGGTGAAGAAGTTTCTCCTCATCTCGGTCCTAAATGGCTTACCCCTTATCCTTAGACTGTGACCCCTGGTTCTGGACTTCGCCAACATTGGGAACATTCTTCCTGCATCTAACCTGTCTAAACCCGTCAGAATTTTAAACGTTTCTATGAGGTGCCCTCTCATTCTTCTGAACTCCAGTGAATACAAGCCCAGTTGATCCAGTCTTTCTTGATAGGTCAATCCCACCATCCCGGGAATCAGTCTGGTGAATCTTCGCTGCACTCCCTCAATAGCAAGAATGTCCTTCCTCAAGTTAGGAGACCAAAACTGTACACTATACTCCAGTTGTGGCCTCACCAAGGCCCAGTACAACTGTAGTAACACCTCCCTGCCCCTGTACTCAAATCCCCTCGCTATGAAGGCCAACATGCCATTTGCTTTCTTAACCGCCTGCTGTACCTGCATGCCAACCTTCAATGACTGATGTACCATGACACCCAGGTCTCGTTGCACCTCCCCTTTTCCTAATCTGTCACCATTCAGATAATAGTCTGTCTCTCTGTTTTTACCACCAAAGTGGATAACCTCACATTTATCCACATTATACTTCATCTGCCATGCATTTGCCCACTCACCTAACCTATCCAAGTCACTCTGCAGCCTCATAGCATCCTCCTCGCAGCTCACACTGCTACCCAACTTAGTGTCATCCACAAATTTGGAGATACTACATTTAATCCCCTCGTCTAAATCATTAATGTACAATGTAAACAGCTGGGGCCCCAGCACAGAACCTTGCGGTACCCCACTAGTCACTGCCTGCCATTCTGAAAAGTACCCATTTACTCCTACTCTTTGCTTCCTGTCTGACAACCAGTTCTCAATCCACGTCAGCACGCTACCCCCAATCCCATGTGCTTTAACTTTGCACATTAATCTCTTGTGTGGGACCTTGTCGAAAGCCTTCTGAAAGTCCAAATATACCACATCAACTGGTTCCCCCTTGTCCACTTTACTAGAAACATCCTCAAAAAATTCCAGAAGATTTGTCAAGCATGATTTCCCTTTCACAAATCCATGCTGACTTGGACCTATCATGTCTGAGTGGTTAGGATCTGGAATGCACTGCCTGAAAAGGTTGTGGAGGCAGACTCAATCCTGGCTTTCAAGAGGGAGTTGGATAAGTACCTGAAAGAAAAAAATTAGCAGGATTACGGGGAAAGGGCCGGGGAGTGGGCCTAGTTGAGGTGCTCTTGCAGAGAGCTCATGGGCTCGATGGGTCAAATGGTCAAATAGCTGTAACCATTCTATGATTCTATAAATCCAATCCGGCTAATTATCACCCCATCAGTTTACTCTCAATCATCAGCAAAGTGATGGAAGGTGTCGTCGACAGTGCAATCAAGTGACACACATCAATAACCTGCTCACCGATGTTGGGTTAGGTTCTGTCAGGACTACCTGGCTCCAGACCTCATTACAGCCTTGGTCTAAACATGGATAAAAGAACTGAATTCCAGAAGTGAGGTGTGAGTGACTGCCCTTGACATCAAGGCAGTATTTGACCAAGTGTGGCATCGAGGAGCCCTAGTAAAATTGAAGTCAATGGGAATTGGAGAAAACTCTCACCTGGATGGAGTCATTCCTAGCAGAAAAGAAAATGGTTGTGGTTGTTGGAGGTCAATCATTGCAGCCCCAAGACATTGCAACAGGCATTTCTCTGAGCAGTATCCTAAGCCCAACCATCTTCAGCTGCTTCATCAATGACCTTTCCTACATCATAAAGTCAGAAGTGGGGATGTTCACTGATGATTGAACAGTGTTCAGTTCCATTCGTAATTCCCCAGATAACGAAGCAGTCCATGCCTACATTCAGCGAGACCTGGACAGCATCCAGGCTTGGGCTGATAAGTGGCAAATATCACATGTCAGGTAATAACCATCTCCAATAAGAGAGAGTCTAACCACCTCCCCATGACATTCAATGACATAACCATTGTTGAATCCACCACCAACATCCTGGAGGTCACCATTGACCAAAACCTTAACTGGACCAGCCACATACATACTGTGGCTCCAAGAGCAGGTCAGAGGTAGGGTATTCTATGGTGAGTGACTCACCTTCTGAGTCCACAAAGCCTTTCCACCACCTACAAGGCACAAGTCAGGAGTGTGATGGAATACTCAACACTTGCCTGGATGAGTGCAGCTCCAACAGCATTAACATGAGAACATAAGCACATAAGAAATAGGAGCAGGAGTAGGCCATTTGGCCCCTCGAGCTTGCTCCACCATTCAATAAGATCACTTCCCTGCCTGCTCCCCATAACCCTTTACTCCCTTATCGCTGAAAAATCTATCTCCGCCTTAAATATATTCAATGACCAAGCCTCTAGAGCTCTCTGGGGCAGAGAATTCCATAGATTTACAACCCTCAGAGAAGAAATTTCTCCTCATCTCAGTTTTAAATGGGTGGCCCCTTATTCTCAGACTATGTCCCCTAGTTTTAGTTTCCCCTATGAGTGGAAATATCCTCTCTGCATCCACCTTGTCGAGCCCCCTCATTATCTTATATGTTTCAATAAGATCATCTCTCATTCTTCTGAACTCCAATGATTATAGGCCCAACCTACTCAACCTATCTTCATAAGTCAACCCCCTCATCTCCGGAATCAACCTAGTGAACCTTCTCTGAACAGCCTCCAATGTAAGTATATCCTTCCTTAAATACGGAGACCAAAGCTGTATGCAGTACTCCAGGTGTGGCCTCAGCAATACCCTGTACAATTGTAGCAGGACTTCTCTGCTTTTATACTCTATCCTCCTTGCAATAAAGGCCAACATTCCATTTGCCTTCCTGATTATTTGCTGTACCTGCATACTAACTTTTTGTGTTTCATGCACAAGGACCCCCAGGTCTCACTGTACTGCAGCACTTTGCAATTTTTCTCCATTTAAATTATAATTTGCTTTTCTATTATTTCTGCCAAAGTGGATAACCTCACATTTTCCCACATTATACTCCATCTGCCAAATTTTTGCCCACTCACTTAGCCTGTCAATGCTGAAGAGGAGTTCTGAGAAGTTTCTTTTTTATCCTGCAATATAATGTGGAGCCAAAGGTACCGGAGTCACTGAAGTGCTTCATCACCCCCAGGCGGCGAGAGACTGTGGAGGGATGTGATCGGGGCCCAGGAGGGGCGTGAGTTCGGGGCCAGGGACCCAGGGGCAGTATGGGCCAGCCCACACTGCGATATGTGTGCGCACTAGGTCCCTGTAGCAGAGCAGGTCTCCAGTCGTCTTGGATAACCCTTGCCTCTGGACCAAGACCTAGCTCTGTCAAACCCATGTGGTGGCTGGTGTGCAACGGTCACCACCCTTTTTTTAAAAAAAAATCCACGCACAGGCATCTTCCACCCTTCAGGTTGTAGTTCAGGACCTGGAATATTAGGTCCTTCATTGAAACACCTGTGAACTCATCCTTTTTCGGCGTGGAAGCAAGTCATCCTCGTTTCGAGGGACTGCCTATGATGATGACTATATCCCTTTGCAGATTTTTTGTGTCCTCCTCACAATTTGCTTTCCCACCTATCTTTGTATCATCAGCAAACTTGGCTACATTACACTCGGTCCCTTCATCCAAGTCATTAATATAGATTGTAAATAGTTGAGGACCCAGCACCGATCCCTGCGGCACCCTACTAGTCACTGTTTGCCAACCGGCAAATGACGCATTTATCCCAACTCTCGGTTTTCTGTTAGTTAGCCAATCCTCTATCCATGCTAATATATTACCCGAAACCCCGTGAGCTTTTATCTTGTGCAGTAATCTCTTATGTGGCACCTTATCAAATGCCTTCTGGAAATACACCACATCCACTGGTTCCCCCTTATCCATCCTCAAAGAACTCCAGCAAATTTGTCAAACATGATTTCCTTCTGCTGGGACCGTCTCAGAAGAATCCAAGGAATTTTGGTAGATTACAACCAATGCATCCACGATCTCTGCAGCCACTTCTCTTAAAACACTAGGATGTAAGGCATCAGGTCCAGGGGACTTGCCTGCCTTTAGTTCCATTATTTTACCTAGTACTACTTCATTAGTGATAGTGATTGTATTAAGTTTCTCCCTACCTATAGCCCCTTGATTATCCACTATTGGGATGTTTTTAGTGTCTTCCATATCGGGACCAATGACATAGGTAGAAAGAGGGATGTGGTCCTGCAGGCAGAGTTTAGGGAGCTAGGAGAGAGATTAAAAAGCAGGACCTCAAAGATAGTAATCGCCAGATTACTCCCGGTGCCACGAGCTAGTGAGTACAGAAATAGGAGGATAGAGCAGATGAATGCGTGGCTGGAGAGATTCCTGAGGCATTGGGACTGCTTCTGGGGGAGGTGGAATCTGTACAAGCTGGATGGGTTGCACCTCAACAGAGCCGGGACCAATATCCTTATGCGGGGGCGGGCGGGGGGAGCGGTTTGCTAGTGCTGTTGGGGAGAGTTTAAACTAGCTTGGCAGGGGGATGGGAACCTGACAATAGATTCAGTAGGGAGGGGAGTAAAGCTGGAATTAGAAAGCAAAAATGTAGAAAGTGAGTTTGAAGGACAGGAAAAAAGGATTAAAAAAACATTTAAAAGCTCTTTGTCTAAATGCACATAGCATTTGTAACAAAATAGATGAGTTGACGGCACAAATAGATACAAATGGGTATGATCTGATAGCCATTACAGAGACGTGATTGCAAGGTGACCAGGACTGGGAATTAAATATTTAGGGGTATTTGACAATTCGGAAGGCCAGACAGAAAGGAAATGGAGGTGAGGTAGCACTGTTAATAAAGGATGGGATCAGTGCGTTAGTGAGAAACGATATTGGCTCAGAGGACCAAGATGTTGAATCAGTTTGGGTGGATAAGGAATAAGGAACATTCAAGAGGTTCGACACCATCCAGGACAAAGTAGCCCACTTGATTGACACCCAATCCACTACTTTAAACATTCACTCCCTCCACTACCGGCACACTGTGGCTGCAAGATGCACTACAGCAATTCACCAAGGCTTCTTTGACAGCACCTCCGAAAACCGCAACTGCTACCACCTAGAAGGACAAGGGCAGCAGGTGCATGAGAACACCATCACCTCCAAGTTCCCCTCCAATTCACACACCATCCTGACTTGGACATATATTGTCGTTCCTTCATCGTCACTTGGTCAATATCCTGGAACTCCCTCCTTAACAGCATTGTGGGAGTACCTTCCCATATGGACTGCAGCAGTTAAGAAAGGCAATTCACCACCACCTTCTGAAGGGCAATTAGGAAAGGGCAATAAATATAAGAACATAAGATAAGAACATAAGAATTAGGAACAGGAGTAGGCCATCTAGCCCCTCATCCTGCTCCGCCATTCAAAAAGATCATGGCTGATCTGGCCGTGGACTCAGTTCCACTTACCCGCCCGCTCCCCATAACCCTTAATTCCCTTATTGGTTAAAAATCTATTTATCTGTGATTTGAATACATTCAATGAGCTAGCCTCAACTGCTTCCTTGAGCAGAGAATTCCACAGATTCACAACCCTCTGGGAGAAGAAATTCCTTCTCAACTCGGTTTTAAATTGGCTCCCCTGTATTTTGAGGCTGTGCCCCCTAGTTCTAGTCTCCCCGACGAGTGGAAGCAACCTCTCTGCCTCTATCTTGTCTACCCCTTTCATTTCTTTAAATGTTTCTATAAGATCACCCCTCATTCTTCTGAATTCCAACGAGTAAAGACCCAGTCTACTCAATCTATCATCATAAGGTAACCCCCTCATCTCTGGAATCAGCCTAGTGAATCATCTCTGTACCCCCTCCAAAGCTAGTATATCCTTCCTTAAGTAAGGTGACCAAAACTGCACACAGTACTCCAGGTGCGGCCTCACCAATACCCTGTACAGTTGCAGCAGGGCCTCTCTGCTTTTGTACTCCATCCCTCTCGCAATGAAGGCCAACATTCCATTCGCCTTCCTGATTACCTGCTGCACCTGCAAACTATTTGGGATTCATGCACAAGGACCCCCAGGTCCCTCTGCACCGCAGCATGTTGTAATTTCTCCCCATTCAAATAATATTCCCTTTTACTGTTTTTTTCCAAGGTGGATGACCTCACATTTTCCGACATTGTATTCCATCTGCCAAACCTTAGCCCATTCGCTTAACCTATCTAAATCTCTTTGCAGCATCTCTGCGTCCTCTACACAACCCGCTTTCCCACTAATCTTTGTGTCATCTGCAAATTTTGTTACACTACACTCTGTCCCCTCTTCCAGGTCATCTATGTATATTGTAAACAGTTGTGGTCCCAGCACCGATCCCTGTGGCACACCACCAATCACCGATTTCCAACCCGAAAAGGACCCATTTATCCCGACTCTCTGCTTTCTGTTAGCCAGCCAATTCTCGATCCATGCTAATACATTTACTCTGACTCCGCGTATCTTTATCTTCTGCAGTAACATTTTGTGTGGCACCTTATCGAATGCCTTTTGGAAATCTAAATACACCACATCCATCGGTACACCTCTATCCACCATACTCGTTATATCCTCAAAGAATTCCAGTAAATTAGTTAAACACGATTTCCTCTTCATGAATCCATGTTGCGTCTGCTTGATTGCACTATTCCTATCTAGATGTCCCGCTATTTCTTCCTTAATGATAGCTTCAAGCATTTTCCCCACTACAGATGTTAAACTAACCGGCCTATAGTTACCTGCCTTTTGTCTGGCCCCTTTTTTAAACAGAAGCATTACATTAGCTGCTTTCCAATCTGCTGGTACCTCCCCAGAGTCCAGAGAATTTTGGTAGATTATAACGAATGCATCTGCTATAACTTCCACCATCTCTTTTAATACCCTGGGATGCATTTCATCAGGACCAGGGGACTTGTCTACCTTGAGTACTGGCCTTTCCAGTAGCGCCGACATCCTGTGAATGAATTTAAAAAGTCACACTTCTGGAGTTTCATGACAAAATATTAATTTACTAATTGTTTATGGTTTAGCAATTTACTAGATAAACTCACTGAACCCTTCAAGAAGTCCAAGTACTTTATTCTTAAAGAAAGAACATGTATGGAGAATACTTTCAATATTCACCAGATAGATAAGGTTAATTTGTTACTGATTACTGGATCCTCCTGCCTTACAGTAGACATTGCTACTGTCATAGGACATTTTTTTTAAATGTGTGAGAACCACTATTTTGGGGTTTGACTCTCTGGAGGGAACTGATTGATTAAACCCATCAGTTACAGCAGCATCAGTGAGAGCTCCAAATGGAATTCCATGGGTCCCAAACATCAGACATCTATCTGAGTGGAAAAATCCAGTACCAGTTGGACTGTGAATATATCCAATTGATAAGATTTTATTTTTAACTATCACGTTAGCTTGGCTCCCTATTGTAGCGTATTCTGGTTAGGCTGCTATAATTGTCACCAGCTTGTACTTTGTAGTTTTGCTGTAAAATTGCCGAGAAAATTTGGCAGATAAACAAATAATTTTTTTTGTGTGCCACAAAATATTCTGTGGAATGTTCTGTAGTGCACTGATATTACAGAAACCAGCTGTAGTGATGACATCCTTTGCAGAATATGTTGCATCAAGGAGAGGCATTATCATATCCCTAGGGGTAACAAATTCAGTGTTACAAGATGGATTTCTCCACAGTGTGGCAGCCTATGATTTAAAACATTTTGTTTGGGTAATCAATTGAAATGTAATATTTTTGATGAGATGAAGTTTCTCTTTCATGTTTTGAATTACTTTTGCCTTTCGTAACATTTTTTTGTAGAGTTGTTGCTATTCACTCTTGTTAAAAAGAGAAATTTTTTTATGGACAGTTACCATTCTGAACCTCATTAAGACCAGCATAATAGATGGTAATCATTTTAAGAACGCTTTCATATGAATTGATCACATAGAAGAAGGATTTGCCTAATATCTAGCTTGGTAAGACACATGTCCCCTAATTCTTGTCTATGGTGAGAGGCTGTATTTCCCTGGTTGAGATCACATAACAGGATAACTACAAGTGATGAAGGTCTTCATGCTCAAGTTGATGGGCTCAATTTTCTCCAGTGATTTGCGCCGTTTTTTTTGGAGCAGGCTGCTCTTTTTGGCCTAAGTTGGAAAAACTACAATTTCCCCAATCAGTTAGCACCAGTGCAACTCAGTTAGTTACAATTTTTTTAAGTGGAAAGTTTTTTTTCAGCCAAAGGGGGCGTAACCCCCAGCCACCTCCACCAATTCTGGCCATTTAGGGAAGTTTGGCCAGCTGAGAGTTACTCCAGTTTTACTTAAGCCAGCGTATGTGGCCTCTCCAGAAAAACCTTCCGGAGAGTTAAGGAAATCGGCGCAGGTATGGAAATCGGTGCAGCAGATGCCCGGACACACTAAAAGAATTGAAAAATACATTGCAGCAACTTACCTCCAACCCCACCCAATGGACTTGCTGGTCCGGTTCCATTCTCGGTCTCCATTCTCCCGGTCCGGTCCCATTCCCAATCCTGGTTCTCTCTCTCACACACACACACACAGCGAGATCGAGATCGAGATAGAATGGGACCGGACCAGCAAGCCCTTAGGGTGGGGTTCAGGTAAGTTGCTGCTATGTGTTTTCCAATTCTTTTAATGTGTTGGGAGCTGGCTGTATGTTTCACTTTGCAGCCTCAGCTCAGATTGAGTCCCTGGTTATCATGGCAGCCCGATCTTTTTGGTACAGATAAAGACTCCACCCCCAAACCTAAAGGTCGGGTTAGGCCGTGCCAAAATAAAGAAATCCAACAGGGAAACTTAGAATCTTTTTTTTTTTGGCATACTTAGGCCCCAAAGAATCGGGTGTAACTCTTCAAGTACACCAAAAAAATGCTTTGGGGAAAATTGAGCCCAATGTTTCTATTTTCTCTAGGAATCAAACCTGTGATCACAGAGACAAAAGACAGCTGTGTAACTGATTTAAACCTATACTGTTCCAGTTTACCTAATTTAACTTTTACCCCATTATTTTATATGTTTCAAATAAAATATTTGATATTATAACTCTTGGTTTATTGAAAACTTCAAAGCTTGCCTGCATTTTGGCCTGGAATCAATTTGGTTTTGAGTGATACCGAGCTCAGGCTTTGTCTTATCCCTTTAGCAAACATCAGAGTGTCACCTCACTTAGAATTATCAAGAGTTGTAAAGTTATAGTGTCCCTTGTGAGAATTCACTGATGGTGAAGTATTTTGTCTACCACACAAGAATTTATTTTTGTCGCGAAGTGGTCAGCTACATATAATCATAAGAAAAGCAAAATTTTTGAAATCTTTAAACAAAATTTAAATCATTATATTGTATCAGTGATTTGTATTCACAAACAATACTGAATGTTTCATATCAAAACGTCTGAAACACTTTTTATTTGAAATGTTTTGGGTAATTATGGCATGCAAACCTTTGAGGGAACCAAAGTCAACGCCTTTCATGACATCAGGACGCCCCTAAGTGCTTTACGGCTAATGAAATATTTTTGAAGTATAGTCATTATTGTATTGTAGGAAATGTGGCAGACAATTTGCACACAGCAAGGTCCCACAAATAGCAATGTGATAATGACCCGATCACCTTTTATTAACAATGTTGGTTGAGAGATAAATATGGGCCAGGACTCCAGGGAGAACTCCCCTGCTCTTCTTTGAAATAGTGACATGGGATCTTTCATGTCCTCGATGGGGAAAATGGGGTCTTGGTTTAACGTATCATCTGAAAGACAGCACCACCGACAGTGCAGCACTCCCTCAGAGTGTCAGCCTAGTTTTTCTGCTCTCGTCTTCCAGTATCTCTAATTCTTATGTTCTTATGTAATTTAGAATTAACACTAAAAGTGAAGAGAGAAGTTAGGAACAAATTCTTTACACAGTGGGTTGTTAGAATATGGAATACTTTGCCACCGGGAGTAGTAGAGGCTGAAACCATTGCTATTTCTAAAGAAAATCTGGATAAATGTTTGAAGCAGAGGAAGATACAAGGCTATGGGAAAAGAACAGGGCCCACAACCTTCAGTACATACATTCCGATGAAAAACTTTTGTTTTCTAGCTTAATGAAGTCATCAATCAAATGAAAATAAATGAGTTAACACCTCTGTTAAAATAACAGGCAGAGCAATATGCGCTTATTACTAATATTGAGTAGCATGATTTCAACCCACTACTACATCGAGTGCACAGCACATAAAAAGGCTATTTGGCCCAACTGGTCTATGCCGACATTTATGCTCCACAGGAGCCTCCTCGCACCCTACTTCATCTAATCCTATCAACACATCCTATTCTTTTTTTCCTTCATGTGCTTATCTAGCTTTCCCTTAAATGCATCTATGCTGTTTGCCTCAGCTACATCTTATATAAAGTGTGTTCCACACACTTTCTATGCTTTGAGTGAAGAAGCTTCTCCTGAATTCCCTATTGGATTTATTAGTGACTATCTTATATTTATGACCCCTAGTTTTGGATACCCCACAAGCGAAAACATTTTCTCTACATATACCCCTTCACATTTTTTCTAAACAATCAAAAATCAGTGAGACTTCATAGAATCAATCATAGAAACTTACAGCACAGAAAGAGGCCATTTGGCCCATCATGCCTATGCTGGCTCTTTGAAAGAGCAGTCATGCTTAGTCCCACACTCCTGTTTTTTGTCCCTAACCTTGTACACATTCAATTGCCTTTTAAAATTATGGAATCAGCTGCCAGCACCTTTTCAGATAGAGCGTCTCAGATCCCGACAACTTTGAGTGAAAAGAATTCCATCTCTCCTCTAGATCCTTTGTCAATGATTTTAAATCGACGATCTCTGGTGATTGACACACTTGCCAGAGAGAACAACCGTTATTTATTCGATCAAAACCCCTCATCATCTTGAAAACCTCTATTCCAAACAGTACAGTCGTAACTTTTCCAACCTCTCCTCATAACTGAAGTCCCTCATCCCTAATATCTTGGTAAACTTCCTCGGTAACCATTCCAAGGTCACAGACTTGGCATATGACATGCACCCTTTTATGAAACTTAATTTTAGCACAAATAACTTAAAATACACTAACCCCCTGCGATATGCTCGGGTAGTTTTAATAGTTTCGAATCTATAACCTACCCAAAGATAAGAAACTGGGCACTGCATTCAGTGTTCAATTCTAACCTAGTCCGCCTCAATTGCCTTACGCCGGCCATAAATGTGCGTGCACTTATTTTTTCCGAAAGAATCCCTGGCGAAGGTCGGTGGTGTCAGTTGCTCAAAACTCTGTCCAAGAGGTAGTGATAAAAATCAAATGCCAACATATTTTATAAGGATAATCGTGCGAGTCGGTCGATGACGTACAGTTATTTGGCTGTGTTTTGGGGATGCGATAAAACTGCTTTAAATGTTGTGGCGTTGCTGTGCAGTGGAGGCCTGTGTGACCATCGGTGACCTTGCGCGGTGAGCTGTGAGACTGCCGGTAATTATTGACACAAATCTACCTTTTGGTACCAAGTAAATTCTTTCTGTTTCACATAATCTCGGGGTTGGCTGAACTGCCGGTCAGGGCGAGCAATGTTTACAGTTGACGGCGCTTACACAACATCAGCAAGTAAAATATGTGGTAGGGGAAGGCCTTTCAGGCTGGCAATGAGAACGTGCCTGGCTGGTTCGTCCTTCGGGAAGTGGCTTCGAGCGTTTCTGTCGTTCAGCCCGTGAACAGCCAATTCAGGCGCCTCCAACCGGATTCTGCTTGTATTTCTGCAGTTGTTGGAGACACAAGAAGAAACCATCCACTTTGACGGTATGTGCTGCCTCCAACAGCCCAAACACCATAGTTTGCAGCCGACTTTGGTGGAGTTATCAGTGGTAAACTGAATGTAAATACACTAACATTTATGTATCCTTCACTTGTCAATTCTCATCCCCAAATGTTTTCTTAAGTTATTAGATCTATACTATTGACCTTTACAAACCATAAGAACATAAGAAATAGGAACAGGAATAGGCCATACAGCCCCTCGAGCCTGCTCCGCCATTCAATAAGATCATGGCTGATCTGATCATGGACTCCGTTCCACTTCCCTGCCCGCTCCCCATAACCCCTTATTCCCTTATCGTTTAAGAAACCGTCTATTTCTGTCTTAAATTTATTCAATGTCCCAGCTTCCACAGCTCTCTGAGGCAGCGAATTCCACAGATTCACAACCCTCCGAGAAGACATTTCTCCTCATCTCTGTTTTAAATGGGTGGCCCTTATCTAAGATCGTGCCCTCTAGTTCAAGTCTCCCCCATCAATGGAAACATCCCCTCTGCATCCACCCTGTCAAGCCCCCTCATAATCTTATACGTCTCGATAAGATCACCTCTCATTCTTCTGAATTCCAATGAGTAGAGGCCCAACCTACTCGACCTTTCCTCACAGGTCAACCCCCTCATCCCCGGAATCAACAGTGAACCTTCTCTGAACTGGCTCCAATAGCACTGTAACAAACATTTGGGCAGGAAGGCTATAAGAGAGGAGCAAAGTAAATCTAGTTTCAAAGTAAAGATGGAAACATCACTTGCAAGCACAATATTAGATATAGAAACTTCTTTCTGCATTTGACTTGCCAGACCATATAGCTCTGCTTAAAACTAAAGAATTATTGCAAGAAATAAACAGGAAAATAAACCAGCAAAGGAGCAGCAATACTTGCACCATTACTTTAAATTAAAGAAGTGGTGTTTGAATTTTTATAATCCTTTAACTCAGTCTTTCAATGATTATTGCATGGAATATCCCCACAGAGTTCTCCTACCAATGTGACAGGGAAAATAAATTGTTAAATTGCTGCCCAGATATACCCCTCGGTTCCTTTTGAAGTGGCAGCCAGTTTCTTTGAAGAATGCTTCTGGTTCTTTTTCAATGCTGGCAGTTAGAATTATTACCGCCCCATTGCTGTCTGGAGTGATATATACTAGGTCGGACCTGAAACAAAGTCTTTTGGAATTTCTGTCTGACGTGGCTTTGGATTCTTGAAGCAATCCACAGGCCATGAGCTTTGTTTCTTCTCACAGTGACAAACTTGCCCATATTAGCATTTCACAGACTGGAGGCACTAACATGACAGCTTTGACCTGATTAGGCTTTCTTTATTGGGAATAATATAAACAGAGGTGAGTCACCCGCCCCCCCCCCCCCACCTCCCCCTCAAAACAAATCTGCCAGCTATTCTTTGTGCATTGCATATTGCTTTACCCTCAGGCTCTAAGAAAAAGAAAATCCTTTCAGAATGCAGCTCAAGGAGTTGCATTTAAAATGTATTGTTTTTGCTAAAAATCCATGAAAAGATGCAATAGAGAAATATCAATAAAGTTATGCATCCACTCTGATCTGTTTTAAATGTACTTTTCATTAAATCTACATCTTATTGTAATTGACTGACCAGACTGAGTTTAAAAGTAATATTGAGTTTGCTTTATCTATGCCCTTTAATATTTTTTTTTACCTTCTGAGAGTCTTCTCTCTACAACATAATGCTGAAGCTTCCACAAACTTTATTCATAGCTCCCCCTCTTCTATTTGAGGTCATTTTTCTTCTCTGTCCTCTTTTCAATGCCAGAATCTTTTTCTTGAAATATGGTGACCAGAATTATACACTATATTCTAAGTGAAATCTGACAAGTGTATTGTAAAGCCTCAGCATTGCCTCTGTAACCTTATTACACGTAATTACATGGGATTTACAACATAGAAACTGGCCACTCAGCCCAAATGGCTTCTGCAGGGCACTTAGAAAAGAATAATAGGATTGGGCAGAAACATAACGGATTTATGAAAGGGAAATTATGTTTGACAAATCTATTCGAGTTTTTTGTGGTTGTAACTAGCAAAATAGAGAAGGGGGACCAGTGGATGTGGTGTATTTGGATTTTCAGAAGGTATTCGATAAGGTGGCACACAAGAGGTTATTGAACAAAATTAGGACTCATAGGATTGGGGTAATATACTAACAGGGATTGAAGATTGGTTAACGGACAGAAAACACAGAGCAGGAATAAACGGGTCATTTTCAAGTTCGCAGGCTGTAACTAGTGGGGTGCTGCAAGGATCAGTGCTTGGGCCCCAGCTAGTCACAATCTACATCAATGATTTGGATGAGAGGACCAAATGTAATATATCCAAGTTTGCTGTTGATACAAAGCTAGGTGGGAATCCACAAGGTCCTACAAATCCCTACAAATCTACAGACGCACCAACATTAGCATCCTCGACCAGGCCAACATCCCCAGCATCGAAGCACTGACCACACTTGATCAGCTCCACTGGGCAGGCCACATTGTCCGCATGCCAGACACGAGACTCCCAAAGCAAGCGCTCTACTCGGAACTCCTTCACAGCAAACGAGTCAAAGGTGGGCAGAGGAAACGTTACAAGAACACCCTCAAAGCCTCCCTGATAAAGTGCAACATCCCCACCGACACCTGGGAGTCCCTGGCCAAAGACCACCGTAAGTGGAGGAAGAGCATCCGGGAGGGCGCTGAGCACCTAGAGTCTCATCGCCGAGAGTATGCAGAAATCAAGCGCAGGCAGCGGAAAGAACGTGCGGCGAATCTGTCCCACCCTCCCTTACCCTCAACGACTATCTGTCCCACCTGTGATAGGGACTGTGGCTCTCATATTGGACTGTTCAGCCACCTAAGCACTCAATTTAAGAGTGGAAGCAAGTCTTCCTCGATTCCAAGGGACTGCATATGATAAGGTGGGAATGTAAATTGTGAGGAGGATGCAAAGAGACTTCAAGAGGATATAGACCGGCTAAATGAGTGGGCAAGAACATGGCAAATTATATTCAATATGGAGAAATGTGAAGTTAATCCACTTTGGTAGGAAAATAGAAAAGAGTACAGGTTGGACCTCTCTGGTCCGGCACCCTTGGGACCTGACCGGTGTCGGAACAGAGAATTTTCCGAACCACAGGAGGTCACACCAAGCCTAGGCTTACACGGTACCTGATGACAGCGCCCAGGCTCCTGAATGTCTCCGGCAGCGAAACTCGGGCCTCGTGCTCTCTCTCTCCGTGCTGGTTTGCTGCTCTTTTTTTAAGTCGTGTCTCCTGCTTTCACCCCGCCAACCCCAGCTCCATGCAGTTTGAAACAAAATGGAGGTGGCTGTCTGGTCCCAACCCTGGATTTGCATGTTTTTTGTGCGCATACGCAAATCTATTCAATCCAGTTACGGTGTGACACGGTTGGGACCAACGACCCGTAAGCGTTCTGCGCAGAAGGCCACTGCACAGCATTTAGTTGTTGTCTACAATCACTCCTCACTGAACAGCGCGGGAAACCAGGATGCTACCCACACTGGGACTGGTGCCGAACCACAGATGTTTACGGATTAAAGAGTCCCGGACTGTAGAGGTACAACCTGTATTTATTAAATGGTGAAAGATTGGGAAGTATTGGTGTTCAAATGGACCTGGGTGTCCTTGTACACGAATCACTGAAAGCTAACATGCTGGTACAGCAAGCAATTAAGAAAGCAAATGGTATGTTGGCACTTATTACAAGAGGATTTGAGTATAAGAGTAAAACCGTCTTACTGCAATTATATAGGGTCCTGGTGAGACTGCCCCTAGAGTATTGTGTACAGTTTTCGTGTCCTTACCTAAGGAAGGATATACTTGCCATTGAGGGTATCATGTATTCAACTGTCATTGTAACCCATGTATAAGCTGACTTAAGTTGTACACCTTGAGAACACTGACCACAGGGGACGAACTTGTGGGAGACACTCCTAACCTGGACTTTTCCGGTATAAAAGGGGAAACTCCACCCCCGTCTCTCTCTTGAGTTCTTGGCAATAAAGGTAACTGGTCACAGAGTGACTTTCTCTCAAGTATGGGCCTTGTGTGCATTTATACTGTATAGTAAGGACATATCATTGGCGACGAGAAACTGGGATTTAAACCACGCGAGCATGGCTACTAGCAGCACAGAAGAGAGGTACTGTGTTGGTAATGATTGGGACGACTTTATTGAGAGACTACAGCTAAGTTTTGTTACTAAGGAATGGTTGGGACAGGATTCGGCCGACAAACGCAGGGCTCATCTCGTGACGGTTTGTGGATCCAGAACGTACTCCCTGATGAAGGACTTTCAGAGAAGCCGGTGGACAAGACGTTCGAAGAGCTCAGTAAGTTGATCGGGGAACACCTTAAACCGGCGAGTAGCATGCACATGGTGAGACACCGGTTTTACATGCAGCGGCAGCGAGAAGGGCAAAGCGTTCCTATTGAGGGCATCGGGCACGCTGGTGTTTTCAGGAAACTGATTGAGACCAAAGACTTGACCTTGGAAGCGGCGGCTCTGATAGCCCAGACAATTATCTCGGGGAGGAAGAGACCAGAATGATTGATGTAAAAAATCTTGGCTCAAATGTGGCAAACGACCAGGGAGTCAACATTGTTAACGTGGCACACAGTTCTCTAGGCAGACAAGGGCAATCGGACATGCCCCAGCATGCAGTCGAACCCAAAGGGAGAATTCAACAGACAATGGCTAGCTGAATGGCGATTCATGCCATCGCAATGGACAATGCGGCCAGTAATGGGGCCATCAACACTGTTAATGGTGCGCTTAAGGACAGTTACAGAGACAGTCAGAGACAATCGACTGGCAATGAATCTTTTGTTTCCAACAATGGGGCCTTCAGCTCATGCTGGAGGTGTGGAGACATAGAAACATAGAAAATAGGTGCAGGAGTAGGCCATTCGGCCCTTCGAGCCTGCACCACCATTCAATGAGTTCATGGCTGAACATGCAACTTCAGTACCCCATTCCTTCTTTCTCGCCATACCCCTTGATCCCCCTAGTAGTAAGGACTACATCTAGCTCCTTTTTGAATATAGTGAATTGGCCTCAACAACTTTCTGTGGTAGAGAATTCCACAGGTTCACCACTCTCTGGGTGAAGAAGTTTCTCCTCATCTCGGTCCTAAATGGCTTACCCCTTATCCTTAGACTGTGACCCCTGGTTCTGGACTTCCCCAACATTGGGAACATTCTTCCTGCATCTAACCTGTCTAAACCCGTCAGAATTTTAAATGTTTCTATGAGATCCCCTCATTCTTCTGAACTCCAATGAATACAAGCCCAGTTGATCCAGTCTTTCTTGATATGTCAGTCCCGCCATCCTGGGAATCAGTCTGGTGAACCTTCGCTGCACTCCCTCAATAGCAAGAATGTCCTTCCTCAAGTTAAGAGACCAAAACTGTACACAATACCTCAGGTGTGGCCTCACCAAGGCCCTGTACAACTGTAGTAACACCTCCCTGTCCCTGTACTCAAATCCCCTCGCTATGAAGGCCAACATGCCATTTGCTTTCTTAACCGCTGGCTGTACCTGCATGCTAACCTTCAATGACTGATGTACCATGACACCCAGGTCTCATTGCACCTCCCCTTTTCCTAATCTCTCACCATTCAGATAATAGTCTGTCTCTCTCTTTTTACCACCAAAGTGGATAACCTCACAATTATCCACATTATACTTCATCTGCCATGCATTTGCCCACTCACCTAACCTATCCAAGTCACTCTGCAGCCTCATAGCATCCTCCTCGCAGCTCACACTGTCACCCAACTTTAGGAGGCAAACACCCAGCAAGAGCTTACCAGTATCAGCAATATACCTGCAGAAACTGCAACGTCAGCTGTCAGTTGGCGCGTATATGCAGGAAGCCTGCAGCCAGGTTGATGTACAAGGAGGACGGGCCCGATGTAAGCCCTACGAGGCCAAATGAATACTGGGGGAAATCGCTGGAAGCTGAAGTTCAGCGAGTTCATGTGGAGCACATATACAGTTCATATACTAGGACACCACCAATAATGATGAAAGTGCTCCTCAATGGCATCCCAGTATTAACGGAGCTAGACACGGGGGACAGCCGATCCCTGATGAGTATCAAACAGTTCGAAAGGTTGTGGGTGTCCAAGGCCAGGAGGCCAAAATTATTGCCGATTGACGCACTGCTACGGACATATACAAATCATTGCGGTGCTGGGTAGCGCCATGATAGTCGTGACCCACAAAGATTCGGAGAACAGGTTGCCACTCTGGATTGTCCCGGGGGACAGTGCGCACTACTGGGGAGGAGTTGGCTTGCTGTCATGAACTGGAAATGGGGCGATGTCAATGCAATTTCTTCTGTGGAGTGAGTATCATGCTCACAGGTCCTGAACAAATTTGACTCATTATTTCAACCCAGCATCGGCACTTTCATGGGGACCAAGGTAGTGATTCACATAAACCAGGACGCCAGGCCAGTACACCACAAGGCCAGAGCGGTGCCGTACGTGATGCGGGAAAAGATAGAATGCGAATTGGACCGCCTGCTGAGGGAAGGCATCATCTCGCCAGTCAAATTCAGTGACTGGGCGAGCCCGATCGTGCCGGTGCTCAAGGTGGATGGGTTGGTCAGGATATGTGGTGGTTACAAGGCCACCATCAATCGGGTGTCACTGCAAGATCAGTACCCGCTACCGAGAGCGGAGGACCTCTTTGCGACGCTATCCGGTGGTAAACTTTTTTCAAAATTGGACCTGACCTCAGCTTACATGACCCAGGAGCTGGCAAGTGAGTCGAAGAAGCTGACCACCATCATGACACACAAGGGGTTGTTTGAGTACAACAGATGTCCATTTGGGATTCATTCGGCCGCCGAGATCTTTCAGCGAAATATGGAAAGCCGCCTCAAGTCGATTCCAAGGACGGTGGTTTTTCAAGACGACATCCTCATCACGGGTCGCGATACTGAAGAACACCTCCACAATCCGGAGGAGGTGCTACGTAGACTGGACCGGGTAGGGCTGCGACCTAAAAAGGTGAAGTGCGTCTTCTTAGCTCCTGAGGTAGAATTCCTGGGGATGAGGGTAGCAGCAGATGGGATCAGCCCTACTGCGTCCAAAACGGAAACGATCCAGAGAGCACCCAGACCCCGTAACACGATGGAGCTGCGTTCGTTCCTGGGGCTCCTGAACTATTTTGGTAACTTTCTTACCAAATTGAGCATGCTGTTAGAGCCACTACACGTGCTCCTATGCAAAGGTCGCGATTGGGTCTGGGGGGACAGCCAGGAAAGGGCTTTTGATAGAGCATGCAATTTGTTATGCTCCAACAAACTGTTAGCGTTATTTGACCCGTGTAAGAAACTAGTTTTAACGTGTGATGCATCGTCCTATGGGGTTGGGTGTGTGTTGCAGCATGTGAATGCCAAGAGTCAGTTACAGCCAATAGCTTATGCCTCCAGAAGTTTGTCCCAGGCAGAAAGGGGCTACGGGATGGTAGAAAAGGAAGCGCTAGCATGTGTATATGCAGTAAAAAAAATGCGCCAGTACCAGTTTGGCAGGAAATTTCAGCTGGAGACGGATCACAAACCCCTAACGTCCCTTTTGGCCGACAACAAGGCCATAAATGCGAATGCATCGGCCCGCATACAGAGGTGGGCACTTACGTTATCCGCCCATGACTACACAATTCGGCACAGACCGGGCACTGAAAACTGTACCGATGTACTCGGCAGGCTACCACTAGCAACCACTGAGGGGGCAGCTGAGCATGATGCTGAGATGGTCATGGCTGTTGAAGCTTTCGAAAGCGAAGGCTCACCTGTGACAGCCCATCAGATTAAAGTCTGGACAAATAAAGGCCCGCTACTGTCTTTTTAGTAAAGAAATGTGTCCTGAATGGGGACTGGGCAGCCACGTACGGGGCATGCCCTAAGGAGTTTAAACCGTTTCATAGGCGCAAGGATGAACTCTCGATTCAGGCCTATTGCCTACTGTGGGGAAACCGACTAGTCATGCCCCAGAGGGGCAGAGAGGTGTTTTATCAGAGAACTTCACAATGAGCACCCGGGCATTGTCATGATGAAGGCAATTGCCAGGTCACACGTTTGGTGGCCAGGGATAGATGCAGACCTGGAACTTTGTGTTCGCAGATGCAACACGCGTGCTCAGCTGGGCAACGCACCCAGGGAAGCCCCCCTTAGCTCTTGGTCCTGGCCCGCCAAGCCATGGTCACGTATCCATGTGGACTATGCAGGTCCTTTCATGGGAAAAATGTTTTTGGTTGTAGTAGACGCCTACTCCAAATGGATTGAGTGTGCCATTTTAAATTCAAGCATATCCTCTGCCACGGTAGAAAGTCTACGGGCAATGTTTGCCGCCCATGGTCTACCGGACGTCTTGGTCAGCGACAATGGCCCCTGCTTCACAAGCACTGAATTCCAGGACTTCATGGCAGGCAATGGAATCAACCATGTCAGAACGGCACCTTTCAAGCCGGCCTCAAACGGCCAGGCGAAACGAGCAGTGCAGATAATCAAACGGGATGCTCAGAATCCAAGGGTGTTTCCTACAAAGCCGCTTATCACGCCTCCTGTTGGCCAATAGATCCCGACCACACTCGCTCACAGGGGTTCCACCCACAGAGCTGCTAATGAAAAGGATGCTCAAAACCCGGTTATCCCTTATACACCCCACTATGAAAGAAATTGTTGAGAGCAGGTGTCAGTCATAATGTGTCTACCATGACAGGAATGTGAGGGCACGATGTATTGATGTCAATGACCCTGTTTGTCCTTAATTACGCTGCAGTGCCCAAATGGCTTGCGGGCACTGTTATTGCCAAAGAGGGGAATAGGGTTTTGGTAGTTAAACTTACCAATGGACAAATCTGCTGCAAACACGTGGATCAAACCAAAAGGAGGTTCAGCAACCCCATAGAAGAAGCAAAGGAAGAACACGACGTAGAGTTTACTCCACCACAGGTGACTGAACACCGGAACCAAGTGGAGGAGAGCGCAGTCACTTTGGGCAGTCCGGACAGGCCTGAGGCACCGCAAACAGCAGACACTCAGGCCAGTGCCCAACAACCGGAGCCCCAACTTAGGCGCTCTACAAGGGAGCGTAAACCACCAGAGAGACTTAACCTGTGATTCCCAATAAGACTTTGGGGGGGAGGTGATGTCATGTATTCAACTAAGTTGTACACCTTGAGAACACTGACCACAGGAGGCGAACTTGTGGGAGACACTCCTAACCTGGACTTTTCTGGTATAAAAGGGGAAGCTCCACCCACCGTCTCTCTCTTGAGTTCTTGGTAATAAAGGTAACTGATCACAGAGTGACTTTCTCTCAAGTATGGGCCTCATGTGCATTTATACTGTGTAGTAAGGACATAGCAGAGGGAGTGCAACAAAGGTTCACCAGACTGATTCCTGGGATGGAGGGATTGCCCTATGAGGAGAGATTGAGTAGACTAGGCCTATATTCACTAGAGTTTAGATAGAAAGACTTGCATTTATGTCGCGCCCTTCACGACTACCGGACGTCTCAAAGCGTTTTACAGCCAATGAAGTACTTTTGGATTGTAGTCACTGTTGTAATGTGGGAATGTAGAAGAATGAGAGGTGATCTCATTGAAACATACAAAATTCTTTCAGGTGTTGACAGGGTAGATGCAGGGAGGATGTTTCCTCTGGCTGAGGAGTCTAGAACCAGGGGTCACTGTCTCAGAATAATGAGTCAGCCATTTAGGACTGAGATGAGGAGAAACTTCTTCACTTAAGTGGGTGGTGAATCTCTGGAATTCTCTACCCGAGAGGGTTGTGGAGGCTCAGTCTTTGAGTATATTCAAGGCAGAGATCGATAGATTTTTGGATATTAAGGGAATCAAGGGATATGGGAATAGTGTAGGAAAGTGTGTTGAGGTAGAAGATCAGCCATGATCTCATTGAATGGCAGAGTAAGCTCGAGGGGGCGAATGGCCTACTCCTGCTTCTAATTTTTATGTTCTTATGTTATGCTCTACATGAGCCTCCTCCCACCCTACTTCATCTAACCCTTCAACATATCTTTCTATTCATTTCTCCCTCCTGTACTTATCTAGCTTTCCCTTAAATGCATCCATGCCATTTGCCTCAACTACTCTGTGGTAGAAAGTTCCAGATTCTAACCACTCTATGGGTAAAGAAGTTTGTCCTAAATTCCTTTTTAGATTTATTAATGTCTCTTATATTTATGACTCCTAATTTTGGACTCTCCCGCAAGCAGAAACATTTTCTCTACATCTAGCCTATCAAACCCCCTCATAATTTTTAGGAGCTCCATTAGGTCACCCCCTCAGCCTTCCCTTTTCTAAAGAAAAGAGCTCAGCCTCTTCAGTGTTTCCTGATAGCTATAATCTCTCAGTTCTGATATCATCCTTGTAAATCGTTTGTGCAACTTCTCCACGCCTCTCTATGCTTTAGTGCGTTGTTTGCATTTTATATGGCCTTGTTAACCTGTGTTGTTACTTTTAATGATTTGTGAATCCGTACCCCTAGATCTCTTTGATCCTCTAGCCCATCTAGACATTTATTTTAGAAGAAGTATGTAGCCTCCTTATTTCTGCCATTTGCACGGCCATTATCCAAGTACTTAAGAGTATATATACTGCATTGGTCTGGCTATATATCCCGACATGCTAATTAAAAAAAAATTGCCTCTCTTCACTGTAAAAATGCTGAGTCTCATGTCGCTTATTGGTTCCTTTAAAATTCTTCCTGTGCTAATTTATCTTTCATTATTCTTTATTCCTATGCATAACACTTTGCATTTTGCAGTTTTAAATGAATTTTGACAATTTTCCACCATTTGCACAACTGATGTAAATATATTACAAGCCCTAACTCCATCCCTATTGCACTCCCTATTTTAGTATAATCTACAGATTGAACAAACTGTCCATTAATTTCTGCATCTAAGTCTTTTATGTAGATAATAAAAATCAGAGGTCTAAGCACCAGGCCCTGCAGTAGTCCATTTAGCAGGTCTACCATGTCTGAAACTATCCGTCTTCTGATTCTTATCCAATACTATATTTTATCTTGGATTTTAGTTTAATTAGTAGTCATTCACTATCAAGAGCCCTTTGGAAGTTTAAAATTGTCTAAATACACACTAGATCCTTTAACATCTGTAAAAAGAAGATACATTTACATTTAGGTGTGTATCATTTCTCTGTTCTGAGGAAAGCTATTCACCTAGTGTTAACTTGTCTTTTTAAAGTCACTTTGGTTCAATGGTAGCATTCTTGTCTCTGAGTCAGAAACCTGTGCATTCAAACTGGACTCCAGTATTTTGAGCACATAGTTTAGATAATACTGAGGGAATAGGGAAGTTTACAGCGCAGAGTTAAGTTTAAAAAGTAGGATCCCAAAGGTAGTAATCTCAGGATTGCTACCAGTGCCATGTGCTAGTCAGAGTAGAAATAGCAGGATAGTTAAGATGAATACGTGGCTTGAGGAATGGTGCAAGAGGGAAGGAGTCAAATTCCTGGGACATTGGAAGGTGAGGTGGGACCAGTACAAACCGGATGGTCTGCACCTGAGCAGGACTGGAACCAATGTCCTAGGGGGAGTGTTTGCTCGAGCTGTTGGGGAGGGTTTAAACTAATATGGCAGGGGGATGGGAATCTATGCAGGGAGACAGAGGGAAGTAAAATGGGGGCAGAAGTAAAATATAGAAAGGAGATAAAGAAAAGAGGAGGGCAGAGAAATCAAAGGCAAAAATCAAAAGGGCCACATTACAGCAAAATTCTAAAAGGACAAAGAGTGTTTTTAAAAAAACCCAAGCCTGAAGGCTCTGTGTCTCAATGCGAGGAGCATTCGTAATAAGGTGGATGAATTAACTGCGCAGATAGCTGTTAACGGATATGATGTAATTGGGATTACAGAGACATGGCTCCAGGGTGACCAAGGCTGGGAACTCAACATCCAGGGGTATTCAATATTCAGGAAGGATGGACAGAAAGGAAAAGGAGGTAGGGTAGCGTTGCTGGTTAAAGAGGAGATTAACGCAATAGTAAGGAAGGACATTAGCTTGGCTGATGTGGACTCTATGGGTAGAGCAGCGGAACAGAAAATGCTAGTGGGAGTTCGGTACAGACCACCAAACAGTAGTAGTGAGGTTGGGGATGGCATCAAACAGGAAATTAGTGATGCGTGCAATAAAGGTACAGCAGTTATCATGGGTGACTTTAATCTGCATGTAGATTGGCTAACCAAACTGGTAGCAATACGGTGGAGGAGGATTTCCTGGAGTGTATAAGGGATGGTTTTCTAGACCAATACGTCGAGGAACCAACTAGAGAGCTGGCCATCCTAGACTGGGTGTTGTGTAATGAGAGAGGATTAATTAGCAATCTTATTGTGCAAGGCCCCTTGAGGAAGAGTGATCATAATATGGTAGAATTCTTTATTAAGATGGAGAGTGACACAGTTAATTCAGAGACTAGGATCCTGAACTTATAGAAAGGTAACTTCGATGGTATGAGACGTGAATTGGCTAGGATAGACTGGCGAATGATACTTAAAGGATTGACGGTGAATAGGCAATGGCAGACATTTAAAGATCACATGGATGAACTTCAACAATTGTACACCCCTGTCTGGCTAACAAGGGAAATTAGGGATAATGTTAAATCCAAGGAAGAGGCATATAAATTGGCCAGAAAAAGCAGCAAACCTGAGGACTGGGAGGAATTTAGAATTTAGCAGAGGAGGACAAAGGGTTTAATTTTGCAGAACTTGAGGACAATCCTGATGATCCAAATCAAGATTCAGACGTGGATGAGCCTGAAGAGGAGATCAACCCTCCAGACCAACATGGGCGTGAGGGGCAGTTTGAGTGGATGGGGGAGGGGTTCGATATAGGAGTGTTCTACTGAATCTTGAGGAGGTCAACATATCTGACTTGCCAGGCCCTTCAGTGATTAATGGTTCGACATTCTATGGTTTCCCAGCGTCCGTGGGTGCAGGTTCCGGTGGTGGTGGTGGTAGTGTTGTGCCGCAGCATTGCACACCTGTGGCCCCACCGTCTGAGGTTGCAGGTCCCAGTGCTGGTGGTGGTAGTGGAAATCAGCAGGGAACACCCAGGGTCCCAACGTCCCAGCCTGTGCCTCCCACTGGGATGCCGCGAGCCAGGTCCGGGGAAGGAGAAATCGACCACGCTCTCCTGAGATGCAGGATGCCACAGATGTGGTTCAGGTCATGGCATTGGGTGGGGAGAGAATTGACCTTACCCGATCACTCCTGGACACCATAACTGGGTGAGTGAGGAGGTAGCAGGACTGTCGGGAGAAGTAACAGTAATGGCACAGGAAATGGGAACCATGTCCGCTCACATCAGTGAGGGAATGGTGGTCATGAGGGATGGAATGTCAGAGGTGGTGGAAAGGACGACAGTTGCAATGTCCAAGGCCATGAGGGAGGGAATGTTTCTGACCACTGCGACACTGTCCGGGTGCATGAGGGAGGGCATGTGTGAGTTAGCTGCTGCAATAAGGGAACACGCTCAGACTCCGCGCCCAACTGCCACTCCCACTCCAATCCCTGCACCAAGCTCTGAACAGCCCAAAGCCGCGCCCTCCAACTTGCCACATGATGCTGACGCCTCCCACCCTCGAGGTGCCCAGTGGCCGAGATGTTAGAAAGAAGAATCTTGGTGTGTACCCCAGAAACACTGTGCCACCGCCTGCGGGCAGGGGTGGTGGAGAGCCCGAGACCAAGCGCAGCGGGCAGTGTTAGACGAAGGGGGATGAGAGAAGGCTGCAGCCTTTCTTTGCTGCTGCTGTTTTTGTGTTTTTTGTTTTTTATGTCACTTCACTCACTGTTCTAACTGTTCCCACATTGGATTTTTGTTGTAAATTATGTAACTTTACAAATTTATAAGTGATCTTAACATTTAAGTGATCTTAAAGACTACGTTTGATACAAGAATAATTTTATTACACTAAAATTAAGGACATTGCAAAGTTTTGAATAAAATATATTTTACATTAAAACTGAATCATGTTCCATTAACAGCACAAGATTAGGAACAGCTCCAAAAAATAAACATGGTCCATGCGGAATAGTTGCAGCTGAGCCTTCAGGCAGCAAAGCATTCACGGCTGAGCTGCTGGCGCAAGGCTCGAGCAATCGTTAAGGGGACACGATGGCCCGCCCTCCTCTGACGTCTTGCTCCAGCCTCAGGCACTTACATAGTTTCCTCATCCTCGTCGTCATCATCCTGCTTGCCACCTGCATCTTTCCCATCATCATCATCATCAGCCACTCTCACCGCAGGTGGGTCTTCCACTACTAGGTGCTGCTGCCTCATGATGGCTAAGTTATGCAGCATGCAGCATACAACAGTGAACTGACCGACAATCTCGGGAGTATTGCAAGTAGCCTCCGGAATGGTCCAGGCATCGGAAACGCTGCTTCAAGATGCCAGTGGTCCTCTCTATGATGCTGCGTGTCGCAATGTGCAACATGTTGTATTCACGGTTAGCTTCCATCCGGGTTACGCGTAGGGGTGTCATGAGCCAGGTGGTGAGGCCGTACCCTTTGTCTCCCAGTAGCCAGTTCTTCCCGCCTGGCTGCTGCTCAAACATTTCAGATATAATGCTGTCGCGTAGGATGATCCGCTTCATGGGTGCTGCCAGGGTATCTCGCATCGACTGACATGATGTGATGCATGTCGTCACACACGCACTGCACATTAATGGAGTGGAAGCCTTTTCTATTACTGTACATCTCGGCATCCTCCAAAGGTGCTCGCAAGGCAATGTGGGTACAATCAATGCAGCCCTGTACCTTTGGGAAACCAGCAATCCTTGAGAACCCCACAGCTTGCTCTCACATTGCTTGGCCGGTCATTGGGAACTTGATGAAGTCATTCCTCCTCGCACACAGTGCAGCCGTGACCTGGTGAATGGAGACATGTATTGCATGTTGAGAGATGCCACACATAGCTCCAGTTGTAGATTGAAAACATCCGGAGGCATAGAAGGAAAGTGCAGCTGTAACTTTCACTTCAACTGACAAAGTAGTCCACCTGCTGCTTCTCGGCTGTAGGTCTGGTCTCAGCAAGTCACAAATCTCACAGACAACTTCTGTGCGGAAACGCTGCCTTCTAATGCGGTCTGCATCACTCATTTCCAGGTACGAATACCTGACTCGAAATTGCCGATGTGGGTAAGGCCGCCTGCCCAGCAGCCTATGGGCTCTGATGTTTCTGATGTGATGAGCTCTAATCAATTGACTCCTATGTAGCACAATGATGCAGAAGGTATGGCATTGTGAGTATTGCCGCCATACTTAAAAGTTAAACTTTCAAAGGTCAAAGCAGGCAGCACATCACAGGTTTGCAGTTCTCTCTCTCTCTCTCTCTCTCTCTCTCCAGATGGACCACACCCAAAGGTCCTATGTCCTCTCCTCTTCCCCACTCAGGTCTTGTGACCTGCCTCCCTCTTCCCCAGCCTCCCCATTGATTTAAAGGGCAACATCTCTCTCTCTCTCTCTCTCTCTATCTCTCTCCTCTCTCTCTCTCTCTCTCTCTATCTCTCCTCTCTCTCTCTCCTCTCTCCTCCCTCTCTCTCTCCTCTCCTTTCTCCTCCCTCTCTCTCCTCCCTCTCTCTCTCCTCTCCTTTCTCCTCCCTCTCTCTCTCTCTCTCTCTCTCTCTCTCTCTTCCCCCCCCCCCCCTTGTTGATATTGAGGCCAGCATCTCTCGCTCTCCTTTCCCCCCTCCCCCCCCCAAATCATCGATGCCGCGTTCGGTCGCTCTGCTTCCACAACTCCCCGTTCATTTGCAACCGCTCCTAGCCCTGGACGACTGGACTCCCGATGCGCGTCTTGCTG